>NC_073696.1:138714570-139035309 GCF_029784165.1 Wyeomyia smithii
ATAATAATAATAATAATACTAATAATAGTAATAATTATAATAATAATAATAATAATAATAGTAATAATAGTAATAATAGTAATAATAGTAATAATAGTAATAATAGTAATAATAGTAATAATAGTAATAATAGTAATAATAGTAACAATAGTAATAATAGTAATAATAGTAATAATAGTAATAATAGTAATAATAGTAATAATAGTAACAATAGTAACAATAGTAACAATAGTAACAATAGTAACAATAGTAACAATAGTAACAATAGTAACAATAGTAACAATAGTAACAATAGTAACAATAGTAACAATAGTAACAATAGTAACAATAGTAACAATAGTAACAATAGTAACAATAGTAACAATAGTAACAATAGTAACAATAGTAACAATAGTAACAATAGTAACAATAGTAACAATAGTAACAATAGTAACAATAGTAACAATAGTAACAATAGTAACAATAGTAACAATAGTAACAATAGTAACAATAGTAACAATAGTAACAATAGTAACAATAGTAACAATAGTAACAATAGTAACAATAGTAACAATAGTAACAATAGTAACAATAGTAACAATAGTAACAATAGTAACAATAGTAACAATAGTAACAATAGTAACAATAGTAACAATAGTAACAATAGTAACAATAGTAACAATAGTAACAATAGTAACAATAGTAACAATAGTAACAATAGTAACAATAGTAACAATAGTAACAATAGTAACAATAGTAACAATAGTAACAATAGTAACAATAGTAACAATAGTAACAATAGTAACAATAGTAACAATAGTAACAATAGTAACAATAGTAACAATAGTAACAATAGTAACAATAGTAACAATAGTAACAATAGTAACAATAGTAACAATAGTAACAATAGTAACAATAGTAACAATAGTAACAATAGTAACAATAGTAACAATAGTAACAATAGTAACAATAGTAACAATAGTAACAATAGTAACAATAGTAACAATAGTAACAATAGTAACAATAGTAACAATAGTAACAATAGTAACAATAGTAACAATAGTAACAATAGTAACAATAGTAACAATAGTAACAATAGTAACAATAGTAACAATAGTAACAATAGTAACAATAGTAACAATAGTAACAATAGTAACAATAGTAACAATAGTAACAATAGTAACAATAGTAACAATAGTAACAATAGTAACAATAGTAACAATAGTAACAATAGTAACAATAGTAACAATAGTAACAATAGTAACAATAGTAACAATAGTAACAATAGTAACAATAGTAACAATAGTAACAATAGTAACAATAGTAACAATAGTAACAATAGTAACAATAGTAACAATAGTAACAATAGTAACAATAGTAACAATAGTAACAATAGTAACAATAGTAACAATAGTAACAATAGTAACAATAGTAACAATAGTAACAATAGTAACAATAGTAACAATAGTAACAATAGTAACAATAGTAACAATAGTAACAATAGTAACAATAGTAACAATAGTAACAATAGTAACAATAGTAACAATAGTAACAATAGTAACAATAGTAACAATAGTAACAATAGTAACAATAGTAACAATAGTAACAATAGTAACAATAGTAACAATAGTAATAATAGTAATAATAGTAATAATAGTAATAATAGTAATAATAGTAATAATAGTAATAATAGTAATAATAGTAATAATAGTAACAATAGTAACAATAGTAACAATAGTAACAATAGTAACAATAGTAACAATAGTAACAATAGTAACAATAGTAACAATAGTAACAATAGTAACAATAGTAATAATAGTAATAATAGTAATAATAGTAACAATAGTAACAATAGTAACAATAGTAACAATAGTAACAATAGTAACAATAGTAACAATAGTAACAATAGTAACAATAGTAACAATAGTAACAATAGTAACAATAGTAACAATAGTAACAATAGTAACAATAGTAACAATAGTAACAATAGTAACAATAGTAACAATAGTAACAATAGTAACAATAGTAACAATAGTAACAATAGTAACAATAGTAACAATAGTAACAATAGTAACAATAGTAACAATAGTAACAATAGTAACAATAGTAACAATAGTAACAATAGTAACAATAGTAACAATAGTAACAATAGTAACAATAGTAACAATAGTAACAATAGTAACAATAGTAACAATAGTAACAATAGTAACAATAGTAACAATAGTAACAATAGTAACAATAGTAACAATAGTAACAATAGTAACAATAGTAACAATAGTAACAATAGTAACAATAGTAACAATAGTAACAATAGTAACAATAGTAACAATAGTAACAATAGTAACAATAGTAACAATAGTAACAATAGTAACAATAGTAACAATAGTAACAATAGTAACAATAGTAACAATAGTAACAATAGTAACAATAGTAACAATAGTAACAATAGTAACAATAGTAACAATAGTAACAATAGTAACAATAGTAACAATAGTAACAATAGTAACAATAGTAACAATAGTAACAATAGTAACAATAGTAACAATAGTAACAATAGTAACAATAGTAACAATAGTAACAATAGTAACAATAGTAACAATAGTAACAATAGTAACAATAGTAACAATAGTAACAATAGTAACAATAGTAACAATAGTAACAATAGTAACAATAGTAATAATAGTAACAATAGTAACAATAGTAACAATAGTAACAATAGTAACAATAGTAACAATAGTAACAATAGTAACAATAGTAACAATAGTAACAATAGTAACAATAGTAACAATAGTAACAATAGTAACAATAGTAACAATAGTAACAATAGTAACAATAGTAACAATAGTAACAATAGTAACAATAGTAACAATAGTAACAATAGTAACAATAGTAACAATAGTAACAATAGTAACAATAGTAACAATAGTAACAATAGTAACAATAGTAACAATAGTAACAATAGTAACAATAGTAACAATAGTAACAATAGTAACAATAGTAATAATAGTAATAATAGTAATAATAGTAATAATAGTAACAATAGTAACAATAGTAACAATAGTAACAATAGTAACAATAGTAACAATAGTAACAATAGTAACAATAGTAACAATAGTAACAATAGTAACAATAGTAACAATAGTAACAATAGTAACAATAGTAACAATAGTAACAATAGTAACAATAGTAACAATAGTAACAATAGTAACAATAGTAACAATAGTAACAATAGTAACAATAGTAACAATAGTAACAATAGTAACAATAGTAACAATAGTAACAATAGTAACAATAGTAACAATAGTAACAATAGTAACAATAGTAACAATAGTAACAATAGTAACAATAGTAACAATAGTAACAATAGTAACAATAGTAACAATAGTAACAATAGTAACAATAGTAACAATAGTAACAATAGTAACAATAGTAACAATAGTAACAATAGTAACAATAGTAACAATAGTAACAATAGTAACAATAGTAACAATAGTAACAATAGTAACAATAGTAACAATAGTAACAATAGTAACAATAGTAACAATAGTAACAATAGTAACAATAGTAACAATAGTAACAATAGTAACAATAGTAACAATAGTAACAATAGTAACAATAGTAACAATAGTAACAATAGTAACAATAGTAACAATAGTAACAATAGTAACAATAGTAACAATAGTAACAATAGTAACAATAGTAACAATAGTAACAATAGTAACAATAGTAACAATAGTAACAATAGTAACAATAGTAACAATAGTAACAATAGTAACAATAGTAACAATAGTAACAATAGTAACAATAGTAACAATAGTAACAATAGTAACAATAGTAACAATAGTAATAATAGTAATAATAGTAATAATAGTAATAATAGTAACAATAGTAATAATAGTAATAATAGTAATAATAGTAATAATAGTAATAATAGTAATAATAGTAATAATAGTAATAATAGTAATAATAGTAATAATAGTAATAATAGTAATAATAGTAATAATAGTAATAATAGTAATAATAGTAATAATAGTAATAATAGTAATAATAGTAATAATAATAATAATAATAATAATAATAGTAATAATAATAGTAATAATAGTAATAATAATAATAATAATAATAATAATAATAATAATAATAATAATAATAATAATGGTAATAATAATAATAATAATAATAATAATAATAATAAGCAGCGATGTAATTACCAGCAGTTTCATAGCAAGCTTCCACCTTGAATAGATGGAGTGCGCTGTTTGATTTGATGCTTGTCATTTGTATGGGACCGATCCAGAGATGCCAGTCTTCTTGATATGATGTTTTTGGTTTCTCGTGAATAACATGGTTGGTTACGCCAAAAAGCAAAGAAAAACTAAACACTAAACCTAGCAATTAAATCAATGGCTTAAGAAACAGCATAAGTCTATTTGAGGTTAAAAAAGTCAAACACACTGTTTTACACTATCTTTGAAATTATAATATATTCGCGTTTCCATAATTTATTTTAATTTTCAAGCACAAAGATATTTTTACATTTTGAAAACCATTCTTATAATTTCCCATGGGTTTCCATTGGCATTGAATATGTAATAATCTAATTCCAGTGAAAAGCAAACTCCTCACTTCTTGGTGGATATAATTTGATGCAGATGACTATTATTCATCATGACTCCATGTTGTTTTATCAATATACACTGACAAAAGCTCAAAAACTTGTTTTTGGTAACTTTATAAAAACACATAAAAATTTTTTAAGGCGACACCATAACTTTGACCCTATTGTAACTTTGAGTAGAATGCACCAATTTCGCATACCAGGATATGCTGAGAAAGGTCTCATCGAGTACTAATAAAATCCTGAATACTACTTTTTTACAGTTTGTAACATTTGCACAATGCGATAAAAACTACTATTTTTGTAACGCGACACCAAAATTAAGGACCTGTTTTTCAATGATTTAGTGGCCATCCATATACCTCGTGGACAGATTTTTATCGCTTTTGTCCCCCCCCCCCTCTCCGTGGACAAATGTCCATATAAATTCTAAAAAATTGTATGGACCGTGGACAACCCCCCCCCCCCAAAGCTGTCCACGTGGTATGTGGATGGCCCCTTACCAATTGAATCTTCAAAATAGCAGCAACAACTGCGTTTAGGCCATGTATACGTCCATAAAAACCCTTTACTTTCTGATGTATCACATGCCCATAGCTTCAAAATAGTATCATTTAAGCATATTTTTCAAAAATAGTGTCAAAACTATGATTTTATTAATCTTTTATGAGTCTTTTATATCAATCATTTAGTCAAGTTTTGAATGTAAATTCAAATGAAACAAACGTTTTCCGTGAAGTTCAATTTATCCTCTTTCACATTCACAACAGCTCTGGGTCAAATATGCAGTTTGAAATTTTGATGTCTTGGCGTAGAAAAGCTAGGAATTTGTCAATTAGTAGTACAATACAGAGCTGTGCTCCCCTAGTCTGCAAACCCGTACTAAACTTGCACTCTACTTACTTACTTACTTACTTTTAAGGCGACAGACCGATTATCGATCCAGTGCCGAATCCAGAATACGTCGCCATGTCCCTCGGTCTTGGGCTGCTATCCTCCAATCGCCCCTAACACCTATTTCGCGTGCATCCTCGTCGACAGCACACATCCAACGAGTGCGGGGTCTACTTGAAGTCGACGACCTCTATCGGGATTCCTGCTAAATATAGCCTTCGCTTGACGCTCATCCGGCATTCTCGCTACATGCCCAGCCCACTGAAGCCTGCCTTGTTTTATCCGCTTGACTATATGCGCCGATTTGTATGCCTGGTACACTTCATGGTTCATGCGTCTGCGCCAAACACCATTCTCTAGTTTGCCGCCAAGGATTGAACGCAAAATCCTGCGCTCAAAAACACCAAGAGCTCGCCGATCAGCCTCTTTCAGCGTCCATGATTCATGGCCGTAGAGAGCCACCGGAAGAATCAGTGTTTTATAGAGTGCAAGTTTAGTACGGGTTTGCAGACTGCGGGACCTTAGCTGGTTACGTAGTCCGTAAAAGGCCCTGTTTGCGGCTGCTATCCGCCTCTTTATCTCACGGCTAACCTCGTTGTCACATGTCAATAATGTTCCCAGGTAAATAAATTCGTCGACCACTTCAAATGTTTCCCCATCTAGCACCACCGCAGCACCAACATCCGACGGACTACCACGCACTCTGCCAGCCACCATGTATTTCGTTTTGGCAGAGTTTATGACGAGCCCTAATCTCGCAGCTTCCCTCCTGAGAGGTCCGAAGGCCTCTTCCACAGCTCTACGGTTGATACCAATGATGTCGATATCGTCCGCAAAAACTTGCACTCTACAAAACACTAATTCTTCCCGTGGCCCTCTACGGCCATGAAGCATTAACGTTGAGGCCGATCAGCGAGCTCTTGGTGTTTTTGAGCGCAGGGCTTTGCGATCAATCCTTGGCGGCAAACTAGAAAATGGTTTTGGCGCAGACGCATGAACCATGAAGTGTACCAGGTGTACAAATCGGCGGATATAGTTAAGCGGATAAAACCCAGCAGGTCGCAGTGGGCTGGGCATATAGCTAGAATGCCGGAAGAACGACCAGCGAAGGCTGTATTTAGCAGAAATCCCGATAGAGGCCGTTGACTTTGAGGTAGGCCTCGCACTCGTTGGATACTTCCTGTCGACGAGGATGCCCGCGAAATAGGTGTTAGGGGAGATTGGAAGATAACAGCCCAAGACGGAGTGACATGGCGACGTATTCTGAATTCGGCATTGGATCGATAATCGGTCTGTTGCCGTAAAAGTAAAGTAAAGCAAGTCTCAGCTGTGCAAGACAATCATCTCTCCAAAGTGTTCTTATGACATGCCAAAAAAAATATTTTTCCTATTCATATTCCATGGGATTGCTGATCTTAAAGAACTAAACAACGGTATATAATAAACATAATTGTTTATTACACTAGCTATAATTATTCAATTTTATTCTGAAGTGTTCGAAGTCTGAATCGAAACGGTTTGTAGTGAATTTATCACATATGCTGATTTTGATTATAACAATCTTTCAATAACTTTTTCTATATCTCATGAATCAGTTTTAAACTCTCCAGCTTTGTGCTCAAGACTAATTAGGAAAAATCATATCATATTTCATAAATATTTTTTTTTATATAATTCTCATAGTATTTATCAAATTGTTCAAAAAAAAAAAATATCGTCGTTAACTTTGTTAAGTAATTTAATAATTATGCTTCTACCATGCAATTTTTTTTCAGCTCAGGGAACACCGAAAACCGCAACGTTTCTTTTCTCATTGCCTGTATGTATGTGGATCCCTGTTATACCAAAATGGAAAGAGTTTATTTCCATAATAAACAAAGAAATAATCTACAAAACAGTTCTGTTTTTCGTAAGCGTAGAGCTATGCGTGAGTATTTTATTACCTACTTCTAGGTTGTTTTATGTTAGAATCCCGTTTGGAAGTCAATCCCCGTAAAACATGCAGCAGAAATATTTCCGATTTTGATAAAATTTTGTTTGGACTTCTATTTTAGTATGTGAAGGTATTTTTTCTTTTTAGTGTGGTTGTGTTGTTTTTCATAAAAACCTCAATTAATCCACCTAGCGGTAAGACCCAGCCTTTCTCATTCAAACTTATTATGAGCATGAGCATGAGCATGATTGACCGCCCGCGGTTGCTACTCCGTTATTGCCAGATCAGCTGTAATTACACAGAGAACCAATGGGTGATGTTTGGGACTAACATTCATCCTCAATGTGTAAAAACTGGTGATCTTATCTTTATGTTAGGCAATACCAGCGCCGGCCGCATCCGAATGCAGGTCAAAGAAGGAGTGTGTATGGGAATATGTTGACGTGATACTCGCTTTATTGGAAGCCGAGAACACCTCTGCACTTCCACGAGAAATCACTGGGATGTTGGAGAAAAGGGTAGGGTTTGCAGCAGATTTCGTTTTGGTAAACGATGCGCTGAATTCGGGTACCGGGTTCATAGCAAATATCGCGCCTACAAGTTCATATTAACCTCCGCGAAAATTATTACGCGATTCGAACTCGTTCTGTTTGATATACCACCGAAAAAAGGGCACGCGAGAATACCGGAACTGCGATTAAATTAATACAGACTAAAATATTCGAACATTCCCTCAACAAATCATCATGCAACTACCGAAGAGAGTCTCCCATTGGTGTATCTCAGCCGACTACACAATGTTACGAGAGCTACGAAAGTTCTATCCACGTTAACGTCTCGACACTTCTATTGTTTCCTCCAAGAGGTTATACCGAAAACTACATCGCGTTGATAATCTATCTGTAGAAAACACGAACTCATGGAAGGTATCGACGTGACATTCGGACATCTGTTTATGAAGTCCTTATACAACTACCGAAACGTATCTCCCATTGAATTATCTCAGCTGACTACACGATTTTACGAAAACTACGCCACTTCTATCGTTTCTTCGTGAAGGACCCTCTTTATACCGAAAATTATAACGGTAGATATTCGGTCACCCGGAGATATGGCTTTCTGCTTAACAGGTCGACTAACGACATTCGTTTGTTCTTAAAAAGCGATTTCCTGACTTTAAGGCAGAACCGAAGCATCATGCACGACCGCTCTATACCTTTCTACCGATGTGGACGCGTATGGACGCGGCGTTTCACGTCGATTTTCTTTTGTTTGTCTACGCAAGAGTCGCCTTTCAAATACAAAAATTGGCGAAATTCCATGCATCCAAAGCCCTAATAATTTGAAAATGCAGGTACACATATTTGCCAAAACGTAGTCTCAAATTTGCGAACAAAACGCCAAACTAGCCATAATTATAAAATAATATTCAAAACGACTATTCAAAAGCTAGAAAAATCGAAAAATAGTTAGCATCGATTCTGGTTAGTAGCAAAACCTTTCTCATTCAAACTTATTATTTGTAAAAATAGATTTAGATAAACGCTTCAATCCAATAAATGTATATTCACTCTTTGGGTTCTAAAATATTAATGTTGTAATTGAAGTATGAAATATGAAATTTGACGTAATGTTAGTGCTTAAGAAATAGCGAAATGACCTTTATTTTTGAGCCACATATCAAATTGTTGACACTGATTTCATGAAAATCGGTCCAGCCATCACTGAGAAACATGAGTGAGATTGAACAGTCTTCAGAACACGTTTCTTCTCATAATTTTTGAACCACAAGTTCAGTCTTTATAAGCTTAAAAAGTTGAGGGTTTTGAGGTAGCCCGTTCATTCAAAACCAATTTTGTTCGAATCGGTCGTGTAGTTTCTGAGATAATGATGTTTCGTGATTTTTACATTTTGATACATAACCTCCAAACTAAAGATCCGATTACAATGAAATTTGATAGGGTCTTATGGGGCAATTAGACCTTTCATTTGCAATTAATTTCATGAAAATCGGTCCAGCCATTTCTGAGAAAAGTGAGCGAGAATAAAAATCTGCACAGACACACACACACCCACATACACACACACATACAGAAAATGCTCAGCACGTCGAACTGAGTTCAGTGATATATGCAATTCGGCCCTTTGGAGCACTTTTATATCTTCGGTTCTGCAAGTGATTGCTATACCTTTGTAGGAGAAAGGTATAAAATCTTACAGCTCTTTGTTTACTGATGAGAATTTCCACAAAAAACGGCAATCATTTTAATCGACCATTTTTGTTCAGTTAAAGCTTGGTTCTATGGGCAAAAGATGCCATTTTGTGCTAGTGGTTGTTTTTGTTTTTGCCTTTCTCCTAGAAAGGTATAGCAATCACTTGCAGAACCGAAGATATAAAAGTGCTCCAAAGGGCCGAATGGCATATATTACTCGACTCAGTTCGACTAACTGAGCATTTTCTGTTTGTGTGTGTGTGTGTATGTGTGTGTACGTGCAGATTTTTATTTTCACTCACTTTTCTTAGAGATGGCTGGACCGATTTTGCCCCATTAGACCCTATTAAATTTCATTGTGATCTGATTTTTAGTTTACAGGTTATGTATCAAAATGTAAAAATCACGGAACATCATTATCTCAGAAACTACACAACCGATTTGAACAAAATTGATTTTAAATTAAAGGGCTACTTAAAAAACCCTTAACTTTTGAATCGTATAAAGATTGAACATGTGGTTCAAAAGTTATGAAAAGAACCTTGTTCTGGAGACTGTTTAATCTCACTCATGTTTTTCAGAGATGGCTGAACCGATTTTTATAAAATCAATATCAAATGGCAGGTCTAGTTACCCCACAAGACCCTCTTGCTTTGTTTTGCAATCGGACTCCTACTTTGCCTGTTATGTTTAAAAATGTGAAATCCAGCTATGTAAAGGAACATATTCCGAAGAGTACTTGGACTCACTCACTTTTCTCAGAGATGGCTGACCCGATTTCCAAAAAATTATTGTCAAATGAATGGTCTAGCTGCCTCAGAAGACCCTATTGAATTTTACTGTAATCGGACTGTAACTTCGTCTGTACTGTATCGAAATGTGAAAATCACGAAATTTCATTATCTCAGCAACTACACAACCGATTTGAACAATATTGATATCAGATGAACGGGCAGGTTAAGGGTTAGCTGATGAATTATGATTGAACACGTGGTTTCAAAATTTGGCTGCCCTATACGTTCCCATTTCATTTGATTAGAATCGAACTTAAGCAACCGTTATGTATTAAATTGTTAAAATAACGAAAGTCTATTAACTCAAAGATTACATGACTTATTTGAACATAACTAGTGTCATACGAACGAGTCATCTCTCAAACTCACAAATAACAAACTCCATAACAATTTGATATGTGGTTCAAAAGTTATGGAACGCAAAGAAATTCAAAGACTTTATAAAACTATACCTGCTTTGATCAATATATGTGGCCTCAACATAATTTAAATGTGGCATCGTACTATTTGAACGTTCCCGGTATCGCTCGTGATTAAATTGTTCGAAATTAAGAGTCATTTCTTTTATTTCGCTATTTCTTAAGCACTAACATTACGTCAAATTTCATATTTTATACTTCAATTACAACATTAATATTTTAAAACCCAAAGAGTGAATTTGCCTATATTGGATTGAAAAGTTCATGTAAATCTATTTTTACAAATAATAAGTTTGAATGAGAAAGGCTGGGTCCGACCGCAAGGTGGATTAATTTATTTTTAATCACGACTCGTTTTTAAGAAGCTATGTAGAATGTATTGATGATTACAAATATTTTTAGAACCACGACGTTTCCAGTAAAGTTGTAGATAATAATTTTGTCTTTCTGAAAAAAAAACTCCCAAAAAATTTTTCTCAGAGATAGAAAAATTTGAAAAAATAACTAAAAATAGCTAATTTTTTAAATCTCTTTTATTTTCATAAACACTTAATAAGATTAGCTAAACATCGATGACTGTTCGATAATGGAAAAAATGAGAAAAAATATTACAGAAAATGAACAAAATTGAAGTCAAAACGTTTTGTTTGATTGCCATATCGTTTTCAGCAAAGTTGGAGATACTAATTTTGTTTTTCCGGTAAAATGTAGAACAATATATTCATCAACATGTAGAATATAATCTACAAAAACAAGATGTACTTACTCAAAAACGTAATAAAGACTAGCTCGCACAACGGTGAATAAATTCATATGGGTCATTCCATACGAAGTGACCACGAAAAAGCACAAACTTGGACACGACCATCACAGATTTTGCTCACAGTTGGGAGAATTAATCATCTATTGTCACTTTGGAAAAATCCCAAATTTGGTGTCGATTAGAACCCCCCTGTTTATTGCGAAGTCACGCATTTTTTGTTCAAAATCTCTTTTTTCTTTTTCTTACAATTCATAGACGTAAGATGTCCGATTAATACTGATAGATAATTTTTGAAGAAAATAAACCAAGGAATCCAGAAAAATATATAAATTTTGACCGGAAGTGTTGCCAGATAAATTATTTTTGTATTTGAAAACTAAATTTACATATTTTCGGCAAATGCAGCCATTTTTATTTTAAATTTGATAATTTCATTGTGTTCCTAGGAAAATTTCACATAAGAAACAACTATCATCCCGAGGTAATATGAGCCAATCTCGAGATATAACATTTTTACGAAAAAAGTTGTAAACTTCGTAATTAATTATTTTTACAATTTATGGACGTAAGACACCCGAAAAATAGTGATAGGTGAATTTTGAAGAAAATAAACCAGGGAATTCAGAAAAAGATTATTTTTGACCGGAAGTGTTGCCAAATAGATTGTTTTTGTATTTTTAAACTTATGTACTGTTAACGCTACGGATGCGCTAACTAAATGTATTGAACTAAAAACTTGTCAGGAGAACACTCGTCTCTTCACCGTATGTACCGTAAATTTGAAATAAAATTAGCTGCATTGGCCGAAAAATGCAAATTTAGTTTCAAAATACAAAAATAATCGATCTGGCAACACTTCCGGTCAAAAATAATATTTTTTCTGGATTCCTTGGTTTATTTTCTTCAAAATTCACCTATCACTATTTTTCGGGTGTCTTATGTCTATAAAATATAAAATAAAACAATTACGAAATTGACAACTATTTTCGTAAAAATGTTATATTTCAAGATTGGTTTATATTACCTCGGGATGATACCTGTTTCTTATGTAAAATTTTCCAAGGAACAGGATGAAATTATCAAATTGAAAAAAAGGCTGCATTTGCCGAAAAATGTAAATTTTGTTTTCAAATACAAAAATAATTTATCTGGCAACACTTCCGGTCAAAATTTATATTTTTTCTGGATTCCTTGGTTTATTTTCTGCGAAAATCGTCTATCAGTATTTTTCTGACACCTCACGTTTATGAATTGGTCGGCGTGCGACCAGACCGAACCAAGCGCCATTTTTTTGAAAATTAAGTTTTTAACACTAGTGGATGTTAAAATTGATAACCTATCTTTCATGAAAAAACGAAATCATTTGAACAGTTTATAATGGTATTATGACAAAAATTCTCTGCAGCAGCTTGCTGGAAGCATACGGGGTGAGTAAACTTTGATCGCCGATTACTCGAAATAATGTTTATGGCGCTTGGTTCGGTCTGGTCGCACGCCGACCAATTGTAAGAAAAAAAAGAGATATTTGACAAAATTGCGTGACTTTACAATAAAGAGGGGGGTCCTACAGAGCGGGGGTTATTCCAATCGACACCCAAATTGGGATTTTCTCAAAGAGACAGTAGATGAATAATTCCCCCAACTTTGAGCAAATGTGATGGTCGTGTCCATGTGGCATGTACACTTCGTATGGAATGACCCATATATACTAGATTACTAAACTAAATTAAATTTATTTTCAAATGACGGACCTTAAATGCATTGCCGGAAATTATTAGCCTTTCGGCAGGTTCGTATCTTGTAAACACAAACATAAGCATAACCTTGCAAAATGGTTTATAAAAAGTTGACCGCTTCTGATATTTTTGCAAAAATAACAATCTTTAACTCTTTAAAAGAGTTATTTTTAATAAAGTTGTTGACTTACCAAAATTATGACCAGCTTAAAAGTTTCAGTACCTATAATTCAATTCATTGGTTCACAAAAGCAAGAAATCTTTCATGACCTGCATGAATAAACGGGTACGAGAAGCTATTTGCACTTAGACCTGTGCGCCGACCATATCATCGGCGGCGGCGGCGTAGAAAACATTTTACCTTGGCGGCGATCGGCGCGCCGGCGTGACGCCGTTGGTAATTCTCGGCGGTGGCGGCGGCGGCGTGTTCCGGCGTGACACTAATTACCACTTCCAAAATATTGCGTATGATGTGTACACTCTCATGTTCAGTTTTTTAATTCAAAATAAATAGTTTAAAATATGTTCATCCGGGTTGACAGGATGTCAAAAAAGAAATAAGAATGGTTAAGAAACAAGTAATCGAACAGTTTAGCGACCAGCAAAGAAATGACTATCGGTGCGATAAAAATTTCCTCGGCGGCGCGCCGACTCAAAGCCATCGGGGCGGCGCGGCGTGGCGGCGCACAGGACTATTCGTCTGATCATGGAGAAATGAGAAACAGTGAAGTTGAAATTACATACCTACAAAATAAACAAAAACAAAACAATTCCAAAGCCAACTGTATATCTATGTATAAAAATATTATTCTTTTCTCCAATTATATTCTCATATAAATATTCAATTATTACAGGTAGTGTCCTTTTTTCAACATCAAGCATTGAGTGGCGTTTTAATCGTCAACACTATTTTTATGGTACATCGTATTTATAAAAAAAGTAAAACGCAATGGTTGTCACTATCTATGCATATGCTGCTAAGCAACGCATTCTTGGCTATATTTCCTTTGATTCCGATTACACAGCAAAATATAAACAACCCTTATTTATTGTAAGTAAATATTAATATCACAAAATCAGCAGTTTGTAATGTTATTATTTTCAGAGTATCCGGTATATTAGTCTGGGCTATACTCACTCTAAATATATGTTTCTTTTTTGGAGAAAATAAAATGTATTGCTGGGTTCAAATTGTACTTACGTTATCGACAGTTCTGAACATGTTACATTGTTTTAGTAATCCAGAAAATACATTCACTGTAAATAGGATAAATCAAATATTATCGTGGTTGTTTTTTGGTGAGTAATTAAAAAATTTTGACCTAAATAGTGTATTTCCTTTATTAGTGTTAGCCCAAAATTTACTTAAGCAAACCGCAGAAAACTCATACCCCCATAACTGTTATGGGAAACAAGAAACGTTAGCAAAAATAAAAGGTACTAGACTAGATATGGTAAATGCTATGGGTGGACAATTAATCACTAGTCTTCGATACTATCGTTAGGACAGTTCTTTATATTAGCTTCGTAATAATCAGACGCAACATTGAATACACGACAACATAGTTCAATTAGATTGTTTGATTGGACAAATAAAGTGCGATGTATACGAAGTTTCAAGTAATCAAGCCTAGTATTTCTAGATGCTACGTTGAAATAAACTCATTATAGTAGCTGTGGGATATCAACATTCTTTCTCAAAAGATAAAAAATAAACAAACGTTGCAGTAAACTTCTCTTGTTCGTCAGATTTTATGTATGAGGGTGCATCGGTGTCCATAGAGAGGCAGACGGATTAGATTATCCTAAGGCCACATCCATATATTACGTAATGCAAAAAAACAGATTTTTGGACCTCCACCCCTCCATATGTAATGAAACGTAACGCCAACACCTACCCCCCATAAAAATTACGTAACGCTGCAGAAGGATTTTCTTGATAAAAATGCTCGTTTTTGGAGAATCTCTCCAGAAATTTTTCGTTACGTTACGTTTAATTCACCTCCTCCCCTCCCCTGTGTAACAAATCGTAACGCTCAAGGATACCCCCCCTCTCCCCTATGAGCGTTACGTAATTTATGGATGCCGCCTAATACAACATTCTCAGAGCGTCCCGAACGAAATGGCGCTAGATTAGGACCTGACAACTCCATTCCCTACTCGAGTATACTTTGTACTAGCAAACAGTACTCCAGGCAATAAACAGAATCAAACGTTAAACGTGTTTTGATCAAGCTTAGCACATATGCTTTAGCAGTACTAACTGCAATGTGCTGAGTGAAACATAATTTGCTGTCCAGAAGGATACCCAAATCTTTCACGGAATCTGTGGCATCTCGCGGGTTTGGATATTGACTGTGCACTCAAGGTTGTCCCATACAATCAACCCCCTCCCCCTCTCCAGTGGCTATCACCATAAATATACAAAATAAAATATATTTTTGCATTTATCTCTGTTGATTCATCACTTATGTTCCTGGAATCAAATTTATTTATTATTATTATTTATTATCAACATTCATCTAACATCAGGATCTACGTGAACAGAACTCAAACAATGCAAAAACGTTTGTGCGCAGCAATCGTTGTCTAAAACTATTTGTACTAAGAGAAAAGTCAAATAAGGTTGCTATACAAACAACACATTACACGTAAAGGTTCATTCTGACCATATTCGGTGGAACGTTCCTCAAGTTCTTTGAAAAAACTGTTTTCAATATCTAAACGGCTTGGGCATTGTTCACATTTGCGGAGACAACAATATTTGGATCGCGTAGTTGAGCTACATAATAGTTGTTCAAAGTAAATTTTAGAATCATTTTGGAGTGAATATTTCTTTAGACTGTGTATCATCAATTCAGTATTCTCGTGATCAGTACAAACACAAATATCATGAGATCCTGAGCTTCCAAGTAATTTACAATGCTTAGGTTTCAAAGCTCTAAAAGAAGTCAACCCAATATCAGTTTTGCTGATATCTTTAAAATAAACGTAAGCTTCACGAATTGCATTCATTGAGAGTCGCTTTTGCACATGCTGTCGCTTACCATCTTTTCTCACTGAAACGTAGTCCCTTTGCCCTGGCATGGCTCTACTGACCTGGTCACTGTCATGAAACTGCAATACCTCATTTTTTACTTCCAGGGGCAATCCATGTACAAGCCTCACGTCAGGAATAGCCAGTATTCCACTATCCTCTGATATGCGCCGAGCCTGTTTCACAATGTATTCCGTTGTTTCAAACTTTTCTGTTACCGTTTGTTGGTTCCAAAATTTCGGCAGAACCGAAAGTATTCTTACTTTATCTTCCCTCGAGCATTCGGGCGCAGTAAATTTTTCTTTTAACTGCTAAATCATCTCGTCGAAGTCTCTTGCTTTACGTTTCAATAGATCCAGGTCATCTTCAGCATCAAAATCGAAAATGTTTTTGCCTTTCTCGTAGAAAGGTATAGCAATCACTTGCAAAACCGAAAGTAAAAAAGTGCTCCAAAGGGCCGAATGGCATATATCACTCGGCTCAACTGGACGAGCTGAGCATTTTCTGTATGTGAGTGTGTATGTGTGTGTGTATGTGCAGATTTTTGATCTCACTCACTTTTCTCAGAGATGGTTGGACCGATTTTCATAAAATCAATTGCAAATGAAAGGTCTTGTTGCCCCATAAGACCCTATTGAATTTTATTGTAATCGGATTTTTAGTTTGGAGGTTATGTATCAAAATGTAAAAACCATGAAACATCATTATCTCGAAAACTACACAACAGATTTGAACAAAATTGATTTCAAATGAACGGGCTACCTTAAAAACCCTTAACTTTCAAATTTTGAGAAGATTAAACATACGGTTCAAAAGTTATGAGAAGAAACGTGTTCTGAAGACTGTTTAATCTCACTCATGTTTCTCAGAGATGGCTGAACCGATTTTCATAAAATCAGTGTCAAATGGAAGGTCTAGTTGCCTCATAAGACCCTATTGATTTGTTTTGCAATCGGACTATTACTTTGCCTGTTATGTTTAAAAATGTGAAATCTAGCTATGAAAAGGAACATGTGCCGAAGACTACTTGAACTCACTCACTTTTCTCAGAGATGGCTGACCCGATTTCCACAAAATTAGTGTCAATTGATAAGTCTAGCTGCCTCATAACACCCTATTGAATTTTACTGTAATCGAACTGTAATTTCGTCTGAAATGTACCGAAATGTGAAAATCACGAAACTTCATTATCTCAAAAACTACACAACCGATCTGATCAATATTATTATCAGATGAGTGGGTTAGTTAAGGGTTAACTTATGAATTATGATTGAATATGTGGTTTCAAAGTTTGGCTGCCCTATACGTTCCTATTTCATTTGATTATAATAGAACTTATAAACTTATAAATTATTGTAAAGCATCCGTTATGTATAAAATTGTTAATAAAACAAAGAAAGTCTATTGTCTCCAAAATTACATGACTTATTTGAAAATAACTAGTGTCATACGAACGAGTCATCTCTCAAACTTACAAATAACAAACTTCATAACAATTTGATATGTGGCTCAAAAGTTATGGAAAGAAAAGAAAGTCAAAAACTATTTGAAACTATACCTGCTTTGATCGATACATGTGGCCTCAACATAATTTAAATGTGGTATCGTACTATTTGAACGTTCCAAATTCATTGATTCCTTGCGATGTGTTTAAAGTCTGCAAACGTTCGACACATCGGCCACAGGATATGATCAAAGTAAAATAACAAATCGTTTGAAATGATTGGTTTTATCGAAGTGACAGCATCCTCGTTTTATCGAAGTGACAGCATTTGGCTTGTGTTCACCGCCTTAATTCTGAATACATTCATATTGGGTGGTATTCGGTCATTTTCAGCAGATTTTCTGGCATCAATCTGACACCGGAAATACCCATATTGGGAGGTATTTAGTTATTTTGGTTGCTTTCCAGAATTTAAAAGTGGTCGTGTTTAAATTCAAAATGGTGTCCAGGGTCAATGTTTGGGTTCTATGCATCATCTCAATTACGGAAATATTCATATTGAGTATTATTCGGTCATTTTCGACTGTTCCTAGAAGTTGCCATTTAGCAATTCAAAATGATGCTTGAGGTCAATTGTTAGCTCATTGCATCATTCTGGTTCCAGAGATACTCATATTGGATGGTATTCGGTTATTTTAGACTGTTTTTCACAAACCGGAAGTCGCCATCTTGGATTTTAAAATGATATTTAAGATAATTTCTGGCCTCTGAGTGTCATTCTAGTTGAAGAAACACCCATATTGGGTGTTATTCGATCATTTTCGGCTGTTTCCCAGGAACCGGAAGTCGCCAACCTAGAATCCAAAAAGGGGTCTTTGGTCGATTTCTCTAGATCCGGAGATACTCATGTTAGACGGAAATTGGCCATTTTTGGCTGTTTTCCAGAAACCAAAAGTTACCATCTTACAATTTTAAATGGTGTCTGAGGTCAATTTTTAGCTTCTTGCAACATTCTGGCTGCGGAGATACTCATATTGGGTGGTATTTGGTCACTTTGGGCTGTTTTTCAGAAACCGAAAGTCGTCATTTTGGACTTTAAAATTGCCTGTGAAATCAATTTCTGTCATCTGGGCGTAATTCTGGGTCCGAAAACATTCATATTGAATGGTATTTGGTCGTTTCCGGCTGTTCAATGAGAATCGCTCATTTCAGGCTGTTTGCCAGAAACCAGAAGTTGCCATCTTAAAATTCAAAATGTTGTCGGTAGTTGATTTATGGCTCCAGTGCATCATTACGATTCCAGAAATAGCCATATTGGGTGGTATTTGGTCGTTTGCCGCTTATTTTTTTGAAACCGGAAGTCGCCATTTTGAATTTCATAACGGCATTTGGAGACAATTTCTGGATTTCGAACGTCATACTGGTTGAAGAAACACTCATATTGGGTGCTATTTGGTCATTTTCAGCTGTTTTTCAGAAACCGGAAGTCGCTATCTTACAATCCAAAATGTTGCCTGAGGTCGATTATGGAACATATTTGTTACCACTAAAAATATTCACCTGCCAAATTTGGTTCCATTTAGTTGATTAGTTCTCGAGATGTGCAGAAATTTGTGTTTCATTTGTATGGAACCCCTCCCTTCCAGAAAAGGGAGGAGTGTCGAACCATTATGGTCATATTTGTTACCCCTTAAAACATCCACATGCCAAATTCGGTTTCATTTGCTTGTTTGTTCTTGAGTTGTGTAGAAATTTATGTTTCATTTGTATTGGACCCCTCCCTTTCAAAGGAGGGAGGAGTCTCAAACTATCATAGGAACCTTTATCGGCACCAAAAACCCCTACATATAAATTTTCACGTCGATCGGTTTGGTAGTTTTCGAGCCTATATGGATCAGACAGACAGACCGGACTGCATTTTTATATGTTTAGATTACAACATCAATATTTTAGTACCTAAAGAGTGAATATACATTTATTGGATTGAAGCGTTCATGTAAATCTATTTTTACATCGGGGTTTTTTCTTCGGCTCAGCGGTCTTGTAATTTGAAAACAGCTATTCAATTTTGTCCTACGTTTCGACACCGATTGGTATCTTCCTCGGGGAAACTATATTTAAATAAGTCAACTATTTTAACAATTTTCATTTGTACATACATTGCCTACTTACAAGTTCTAGTTTTGTTTCGCGTCCTACGGTTTTTTAAAACATATAACTGTGTGTTCTGTATCGTTCGATAGTGACATTGGTGGATTGGCTAAATTTGGAAAAATATTATTTTAAATGTGTCATTTTTAGCTTAGGTTTAAAGTTTCTTACTATTTTGGTGTTTAAATTTTTTTTAAAAACTGTGATTGTGGCGTTTGCGTACTCTATGGTGGATTTATGCTACTAAGGAATGGTAACTTGGTTATTGAAAGTTTGGCTATTGCTATTTGAGCTAATTTTAGAGGGAGATGGGCTATTGTTTGTTATACCAGTCAAAAGAGAGGCATAGGCTGTATTTAGTCCGGCAATGTCTGTTCTCTTATTGACGGCTTGTTGTGTGGTGTATATATGGCACATCTCAAGGAATGGAAGTGTGTTGGGGGTTCTACTACGGTCAAGGATGGTAGTGTTGTCTAGGTTGAATCTGTGTCCGAAATCAACACAGTGCTGTATGAGAGCTGTTTTCTCTCTCATCTCGTCTATTGTTGTTGTTGTGTGGGTACCAGCGATAATCTCGTCTATGCGTTTGATATTAGATTTGTGACTCAATAGCCTTGTGTTCAGTTTGTTGGTCGTCATGCCAATGTAGCAACTGCTACAGTCACTACAGGGTATTTTGTAAACTACACTATGGTTGTCTGTTTTTCTGAGTGGATCTTTGAGTTTCGAGAGAAATTGGTTGACTGTGTGTGTTTGTCTGCATGCTATGTGGTATTGTGGATAGTCATGTTTGAGCATTTTAGCCAGTCGTTCTGTTAGCAATGGGACATACGGGACAGAACGATACAGCTTTACCTGTTGTGTGCTACTGGAATGATCTTGAGGCTGTTGCTGGATATGCTGTTTGGTTGCTGATGGCTGCATGATGTTCTCGCTGGTTTGTTCTTGCCTTGGACTGGATTGCGGGATTACGTTTTTGGCTGGCTGCGATGTTGGTGTTTCATGTTGGCTGTTGGTTTGTGGATTCTGCTGCACCGGAGGTGGTGTTGGTACTATAAGTGGTGGCGGAGGTGGTGTTGGTACTATAAGTGGTGGGTGAAATGTGTGCTGGCGTGGAGTTGACATTGGATCCCCATCTGCTATTCGTCTTCGAAATTTGTTTCTGGATAAGTCTGTTTATTAATGTTTTCGGGTAGTTGTTGTTATGTAAAAGCTGATGTATCGTTTTTGTTTGATGTTGTGAGAGCGCCATGACCCGGTAAATGAAGTTCCCCGCAACGTTAACTTTTTGCTGCATTTTGTGGCATGAGCTGTTTTCTCTCTCATCTCGTCTATTGTTGTTGTTGTGTGGGTACCAGCGATAATCTCGTCTATGCGTTTGATATTAGATTTGTGACTCAATAGCCTTGTGTTCAGTTTGTTGTTCGTCATGCCAATGTAGCAACTGCTACAGTCACTACAGGGTATTTTGTAAACTACACTATGGTTGTCAGTTTTTCTGAGTGGATCTTTGAGTTTCGAGAGATTTCAAATACATATCAATGAACATGGCCGATGGTAGTTTTTACAAATACATAACCGAATGCTATGGTGAATCTGTGCTCAATAAGTTCAAAAGCTACGCCATTGCGAATTCTAAGCTAGCAAACATGCAAAGCCGAAAGTCGTTCCTAATCAACTGCAGAAGACGAGGTTTGTTTCCCCAGCACATAGTACAGTCCCTGAAATGCCTGCATGAGATGATCGCAAAAAATGAAACATGCCTAGCAAAGCTAGACAGATGTGTTAAAAAATTCAAGAAAGCGATACTGAATATTGAGATAAAGCAAGCTTTCAACAAAATCAAGAAGTTAAAAGGGATAATGGAACAAGTGGGTCCAACACTATCGAGCATAACAAACGAAAACATCAGTCGAAACTTTTTGCAAACGCAAGCTATGTCGTTCCGAACTAAAATGACGAAACGAACCAAAACCGCACATAAAAAGCTGAGCGATATACTAGCCCGAACACTAACGGCACCAGGAGCGTTAACAACCAACGATAAAGCGATTTTCAACGCTACAAAGGTTCAAGTCCCAGCGCAGACTCTAACCCTGCTGAGTCTCGGTCCAAAATTTGCATTAACGCCGACAAATGTCAACCAAATTCCGATGTTTCATGTACTGGCCGATATAGAAGAAATTATTAGAACACACGCCGACAAACGAACTCAAGACGAGAATCGTTGCAGAGCCATCAACATAATAAAAAACTATGTCCATAGCTTCCACTCGCAGATCGATACACGTGACCCTACGGTGGCCTTTTGCAATTCTTCCATCAGAGAGACGAAAAATTTCCTTCGGTCACACCCAGACTTATGCATTCTTTCGTCGGATAAAGGAAAACGGACGGTTATTATGGAAAAGAAAATGTATGAAGAGAAAATGCTAGCATTGGTGGGCGACGAAGGAACGTACGCAAAACTAACCAGGGATCCAACGAGTGGAATTCGAAAAACGAACAATAACCTGGTAAACAGATTAAAAAATTTAAAGCTGATCGACTACACAACTGCCAAACACCTCACTGTTAATAATTCCGTATGTCCACGCATCTATGGTCAACCAAAAGCTCATAAAGAAAATCTCCCTCTACGCCCAGTAATCCCCAACATAACCGCCCCCACTTACAGACTGTCAAAATTCGTTGCGAACATTCTAGCAGGCTCGATCAAAAGCACGTACAGCACCCACAGTTCGTTTGAATTCTGTGACGAGATAAACAAGGTGATCTTGCCATTGGACCATATTATACTTTCTCTGGATGTGGTATCACTGTTTACGAATGTTCCGAGGGAATTGGTCACCAGGATGATAATTGAGCGGTGGAGAGAAGTTGACACAAAAATCAACCTAGATTTGTTTCTGGAGGCTATTAGTTTCTGTATGGAATCCAGTTACTTCCAGTACAAAAATCAACAGTTCAAACAGATTTACGGTACCACAATGGGAAGCCCTCTTTCACCAATATTGGCGGACATAGCGCTAGATTCGGTTATAGACAGGGCACTAACTGAACTGCCATTCACCGTCCCCATAATCCGTAAATATGTGGACGATCTTTTCCTGGCGGTGCCAAAAGACATGGTACCTAAGGTGTTGGATGTGTTTAACAGACAGGAACCGAGGTTACAGTTCACGGTTGAGGTGGAAAAAGAAGGGAAGCTACCCTTTTTAGACATGATCGTGATTAGACAAGAAAATCAGCACCTTACGACGGAATGGTACACCAAACCAATCGCGTCAGGAAGAATGCTAAACAACCATTCATGCCACAAAATGCAGCAAAAAGTTAACGTTGCGGGGAACTTCATTTACCGGGTCATGGCGCTCTCACGGCATAGCAGCATACAACATCAAACAAAAACGATACATCAGCATTTACATAACAACAACTACCCGAAAAAATTAATAAACACTTATCCAGAAACAAATTTCGAAGACGAATAGCAGATGGGGATCCAATGTCAACTCCACGCCAGCACACATTTCACCTTCGCCACCACCACTTATAGTACCAACACCACCTCCGGTGCAGCAGAATCCACAAACCAACAGCCAACATGAAACACCAATATCGCAGCCAGCCAAAAACGTAATCCCGCAATCCAGTCCAAGGCAAGAACAAACCAGCGAGAACATCATGCAGCCATCAGCAACCAAACAGCATATCAAGCAACAGCCTCAAGATTATTCCAGTAGCACACAACAGGTAAAGCTGTATCGTTCTGTCCCGTATGTCCCATTGCTAACAGAACGACTGGCTAAAATGCTCAAACATGACTATCCACAATACCACATAGCATGCAGACAAACACACACAGTCAACCAATTTCTCTCGAAACTCAAAGATCCACTCAGAAAAACAGACAACCATAGTGTAGTTTACAAAATACCCTGTAGTGACTGTAGCAGTTGCTACATTGGCATGACGAACAACAAACTGAACACAAGGCTATTGAGTCACAAATCTAATATCAAACGCATAGACGAGATTATCGCTGGTACCCACACAACAACAACAATAGACGAGATGAGAGAGAAAACAGCTCTCATACAGCACTGTGTTGATTTCGGACACAGATTCAACCTAGACAACACTACCATCCTTGACCGTAGTAGAACCCCCAACACACTTCCATTCCTTGAGATGTGCCATATATACACCACACAACAAGCCGTCAATAAGAGAACAGACATTGCCGGACTAAATACAGCCTCTCTTTTGACTGGTATAACAAACAATAGCCCATCTCCCTCTAAAATTAGCTCAAATAGCAATAGCCAAACTTTCAATAACCAAGTTACCATTCCTTAGTAGCATAAATCCACCATAGAGTACGCAAACGCCACAATCACAGTTTTTAAAAAAAAATTTAAACACCAAAATAGTAAGAAACTTTAAACCTAAGCTAAAAATGACACATTTAAAATAATAATTTTCCAAATTTAGCCAATCCACCAATGTCACTATCGAACGATACAGAACACACAGTTATATGTTTTAAAAAACCGTAGGACGCGAAACAAAACTAGAACTTGTAAGTAGGCAATGTATGTACAAATGAAAATTGTTAAAATAGTTGACTTATTTAAATATAGTTTCCCCGAGGAAGATACCAATCGGTGTCGAAACGTAGGACAAAATTGAATAGCTGTTTTCAAATTACAAGACCGCTGAGCCGAAGAAAAAACCCCGATATCAATACACGGTCGACTCCAAATACATATCTATTTTTACAAATAAAAGTTTGAATGAAAAAGGCTGGGTCTGACCGCTAGGTGGATTAATTTAGGTTTTTCTTATTCCGTCAGTAATGTTCAGATCCTTTTTTTTGGGATATTTTTTCAGATTGAGCTATGCCAGTGATATCGGTGAAACGTTGATTCCAGCTAGGCCTTTGTTGAATAACTCAATTTTCTGTGTTCTGGAGTATTCTTTTTGAAAGCTTTCTTGAATATGATGATACGATTTGATGGTATTTCCGCCAATTCGTATACAGATGCAGATAGTTGCAACTCCGAGGTAGAATGTTTCTTCCACATCCTGATGTTGATGGTTCCATGAATGAATTGTGTGGATGCTTTTCGAGATCAAATTCATCTTTCACATCGATACAATAGAATCTACACGAATCACAAATCGATAAAGGCGTATTAAAATGAGCTTGACAGTTCAATATTTTTAATTTTGCAATAACGTTTTCGTTTAATTTGCGTAAGCTTGATGAGCACCGATGATCAGGAAAGGGTTTACAGCATTTGGGTTTGGTGTATTCCATTTTCACTTTATTCATCTTCACAAAATGCAAACTGTTACTAACACTTCTGAAGATGTGCAATCGTATTTATATACATAAACAGGTATTATAGGATATTGGTAGCGTACTTTACAAACAGTTATTACTAGTATACAAGTAGGTAGTGTTGCACGACAAACATATTTTTTGCCTTTCTCCTAGAAAGGTATAGCAATCACTGAAAAAACTAAAGGTATAAAAGTGTTCCAAAGAGTCGAATCTCGTATATCAATCGACTTAGTTCGACGAGCTGAGCATTTTCTGTATGTGAGTGTGTATGTATGTAACTGTCTCAAAATCTCACTCAATTTTCTCAGAGATGGCTGGACCGATTTTAATGAAACTAATTGCAAATGAAAGGTCTATTTGCCCCGTAAGACCCTATTGAATTTTATTACAATCGGATTTTTAGTTTCGAGGTTATGTATCAAAATGTGAAAATCACAAAACTACACAACCGATTTGAACAAAATTGGTATCAAAACGGGCTTGTTTTTTGGACTATTTGTAAAATAATTTTATAAGGATCGGACATGTGGTTCAAAAGTTATGTAAAGAAACGTGTTTCAAAGACTGTTTAAGCTCACTCACTTTTCTCACAGATGGCTGGACCGATTTTCATAAAATTAGTGTCATATGGAAGGTCTTATTGCCCCATGAGACCTTATTGATTTTTATTGTTATTGGACTTTAACTTTGTCCGTTATGTATAATAATGTGAAATCAGGCTATGACAAGAAACATGTTTCTAAGAGTGCTTGAACTCACCCACTTTTCTCAAAGATGGATGAGCCGATTTTCACAAAATAAGTTGCAATAGAAAGGTCTTGTTGCCTGATAAGACCCTATTGAATTTTATTATAATCGGACTGTAACTTTGTCTGTTATGTATCAAAATGTAAAAGTTATGAAACTCCATTATCTCAGAAACTACACAACCGATTTGAACAAAATAGGTATCAAATGAACGGACTGTCTCCAAAACTCCTAAATAACGAATTTTATGGCGATTGAACATGTAGTTCGAAGGGTATGAAAAGAAAAGATGGCATGACTTAATTCAACAATCTTAGTTTTAAATTGAAGGTTTAGTTGCTGTATTGGTACCCATTACATTTGATTACAATACTGGTTGACAAAATCGAAAAAAATGCTGCTTTTAAGCTCACAATAGTTGCCCAAGAAAGAAAAAGATTCACAGGAAAAGCTCTAATTTTTATTTTTTTTAGTTTGACTTTCGGGGCCACACTTGTGTTGACCAGTGTAATCGGACTTTTATTTTAACCATTATGTGTTAAATTGTAAAAATATTGAAAGTCTATTCTCTCAAAGATTACACGACTTATTTAAAGAAAACAGGTGTCAAACGAACAGGTTGTTCCTCAAACTTAGGCGTCGTACACAAATTACGTAACGCATGAAGGGGGAGGAGGGGGGTTACGTAATTTTAGGGGGGGGGGAGTCATATCGAACGTTACCTATCGTTACATATGGGGGAGGGGACCTGAAATTAAGATTTTTGGCGTTACGTAATTTGAGTACGACGCCTTACAAAGAATCAAAACCCAAAGGCTGTTTAAAACTAGCTGCTTTGATCAAAGTTCGAAATTAGGAGTCATTCTGATAGAAAAACCTAAATTAATCCACCTAGGGGTCAGGCCAAGCCTTTCTCATTCGTACTTATTATTTGTTAAAATAGATTTACACGACACACTTCATTTCAGAAAAAATACCCCTTAATAATATTTGCTGGATTTATTCACCACTCTAAAATAACAAATCATTGGTTGCAGTGAAACCATACCGAACATATAAAACATAATCTTCAAACATATTAGAACATACATTAATACATGCGAATAACATGAAATAAATATGTTTCAAATGTATGACGCGAAATGTTTTTTTGATCGTTGTATAATCGAAACGTCACTGTACTCATATATAGGTTGGACTCGATTATATGTAGGCTCGATATATCATTCGTTAAAATATAATTTTTGATTCGATTATTTATAGTAAGATTTTTTTTCTATATCAAATATGACTTGCTTTTCACAACTTTTGAACCACGTGTACAATCATAATAATTCGTCAGTTAACCCTTAACCAGCCCGTTCATCTGAAATCAGTATTGTTCAAATCGGTTGTATAGTTTCTTAGATAATAAAGTTTCGTGATTTTCACATTTTGATTCATTACAGACGAAGTTAAAGTCCGATTACAGTAAAATTTAATAGGGTGTTATGAGAAAGTTAGACCTTTCATTTGACACTAATTTTGTGAAAATCGGTTCAACGTTCTCTGAGAAAAGTGAGTGAGTTTGAGTAGTCTTCGGAATATTTTTTTCTTTTCATAGCTGGATTTCACATTTTTAAACACAACAGGCAAAGTAATTGTCCGATTGCAGAAAAAATCAATAAGGTATCATGGGGCAACTGTACCTTCCATATGACACTGATTTTATGAAAATCGGTCCAGCTATCTCTGAGAAACATGAGTGAGATTTAATAGTCTCCAGAACACGCTTCTGTCCATAGCTTTTGAACTACAAGTTAAAGGTTTTTTAGGAAACCCGTTTATTTAAAACCAGTTTTGTTCAAATCGGTTGTGTAGTTTCTGAGATAATGAAGTTTCATAATTTTTACATTTTGGGTCTTACGAAGCACCTAAAACTTTCCTTTGCATTATTAGTTTCATGAAAATCGGACTAGCCATCTCTGAGCAAATCGAGTGAGATTGGGAGAGCGTTACATACATACATACACATACACCTATACACACACATCCATACAGAAAATGCTAAGCTCGTCGAACTAAGTCGATTGATATACGACATTCGACCCTTTGGAGCACTTTTATACCTTTGATTTTTGCAGTGATTGCTATACCTTTCTAGGAGAAAAGCAAAAATCAATAGAGTCTTATGGCGCAACTAGACCTTCCATATGATACTTATTTTATGAAAATTGGTTCAACAATCTCGGAGAAATATGAGTAAGATCAAATAATCCCCAGAACTCATCTCTTTCCATAACTTTTAAACCACATGTCCAATTTTTATAAAATTCGAATTTTAGGACTTTTTTTAGGTAACCCGTTAATTTAGAACTAATTTTGTTGAAATCGGTTGTGTAGTTCCTGAGATAATGAACTTTCGTTATTTCCACATTTTGATACATAACATATAAACTAAAAATCCGATTACAATATAATTTAATAGGGTTTCATGGGGCAACTAGACCTTTCATTTGAATTTTTTTTTAGAAAATCGGTCCAGTCATCTCTGAGCAAATCGAGTGAGGTTGAAAGTTTGTACATACACACACACATACACACATACAGAAAATGCTAAGCTCATTGAGTTGAGTTGAGTTGGGTGATATATGCCATTCCACCGTTTGGAGCACTTGTACACCTTCGGTTTTGCCAGAGATAGTTATACCTTCCTTGAAGAAAGGCAAGAATTCGTGAATGATATAAACTCATCGGAAAACGTTTATATTTATAACTTCTGGACCACATGTTTATTCATTGTAAAAATCATCTATGGTGCTGAAGACAGCATTTCATTTGATACCTGTTTTGTTCCAATCGATTGTGTAGTTTCTGAGATGATGAAGTTTCGTGATTTTCACATTTCGTTACATAAAAGACAACGTTACAGTCCGATTATAATGAAATTCAATAGGGTCTTATCAGGCAACAAGACCTTTCGTTTTCAACTTATTTCGTAAAAATCGGTCCAGCCATCTCCGAGAAAAGTGGGTGAGTTCAAGTGGTCTCAGGATAATGTTTCTTTTCATAGCCTTATTTCACATTATTACACATAACGAACAATGTTAAAGTTCAATTACAATAAAATTCAATAGGGTCTAATGGGGCAACTAGACCTTCCATAAGACACTAATTTATGAAAATCGGTCCAGCCATCTCTGAGAAAAGTGAGTGAGATTAAACAGTCTTCGAAACACGTTTCTTTGCATAACTTTTGAACTACATGTCCAAACACTAAAAAGTTATTTTACAAATGGTCCAAAAAAACAAGCTCGTTCTTTTGAAACCAATTTTGTTCAAATCGGTTTTGTAGTTACTGAGATATTGAAGTTTTGTGATTTTCACATTTTGATACATAACCTCGAAACTAAAAATCCGATTACGATAAAATTCAATTGGGTTCTATGGGACAACTGGACCTTTCATTTGCAATTAGTTTCATGAAAATCGGTCCAGCTTTCTCTGAGAAAATCGAGTGAGATTGGGAGACCGTTACATACATACACACACACGTACAGAAAATGCTCAGCTCGTCGAACTAAGTCGATTGATATACGAGATTTGACCCTCTGAAGCACTTTTATACCTTTGGTTTTTCCAGTGATTGCTATACCTTTCTGGGAGAAAGGCAATTAATTAGTACAAATATTACGTTAAATTTCAAATTCCATGCTCCAATTATTCCTTCAAATACAACATCAATATTCTAAAATCCACAGAGTGGATTTACCTTTATTGGATTTTATTTGGCAATTAAGGGATGTTTTCCAGAAACCGGAAGTCACAAATTCGGATTTCAAAATGAAGTATGGAGTTGATTCCTGGCCTCTGAGCATTATCCCGGGTACTGAAAAACTCACATTGCGTAATGTTTGTCCTTTTTAGACTGGTTTCCAGAAACCGGATACTGCTGTCTAGTAATTTAAAATGGCGTCTGCAGATGATTTCTGGCCTCCGGGTATCATACCGCTACCTCAAATCGTATTGGGTGATACTTGTCACTTTAGGCTGTTGGCAATTTTATGATGGATTTTATGATTATCATGCAACCAGATGTGGTCATCTGGATTAAAAATGGGGTTTGAGGTCGTATTCTGGCCACTGGGGATAATTCAGGTTTCAAGAACCCATATTGATTGATATTTGCCCATTCATTGGATGCCTTTCAGAAACGATCAGTAATATCACTTGCGTTAAAGAATTCAAATCGATGTATAAGGAACAACATTTAATTATAAATTGTTAGAAATCTACTGACTAGAGTTGACATAAAAAATCTAAATATTTCTACACAGTATATGAGTACAAATGAAAGGATTAATGTTATGTGCATGTATTTGTGAATGTATGTTTATATGTGTGTGAAAGTTATATTTTAAATGTTTGGGAATAGTTCTGTGAACAAAAAAAGAATAACAAATCCAGTGTTGGTGTAAATCAATTTTAACAAATAATAAGTTCGAATGAGAAAGGCTGGGTCTCACCGCTAGGTGGATTAATTTAGGTTTTTATAAAACATTCGGCAAAGGGGAACGTGTAGGTCGTCTAAGGTACAACGCCTGAGTTATTTATCCAATCGTTTTGTTGTCAAAGAATGAATTGTATATTTTTGATCCAGCATTCCAATGAACGTAGGGTTTTTGCTGGAGAGCCACGGACATATTAAGAAAAAAGTGTATTTTCCTAAATTTTTAATATTTTTCGAGCTTGAATTCAAAATAACTCGAAAACCGATGCCTTTAGAATGTTAACTACCTAGAGCTTTTTGATTCAAAATGACTCTTAAAATCATCAGAATTTAATTATTTAAAAAAATGTTTGAATTATAAGTAGGGTGGTCGGTATTACCGACTTTTCGGAAAACCGGTATTTCGGTATTCATAAAAATAAAAACCGGTAAAAAACCGGTATTTTTATTTTTTTTTCTGACTAATACAAACCAGAGGCGACTCGTGGTCTTTAAACCTACTTGTTCAACTACAAAATTCTGAAAATCATTGTTTGGGGAAATAATGACAATCATGTCTGCGGAAAAACGCAAATCATTCTCTCTGTACTATTTGAAAATAAAACTGAAAAATAATTAAATATATACAGAAATTTGGATTTGAAATTTATTTTTTGCCTAGCGTTTCAGGTCGCATCTATGGACGTGTCGCTGCATAATTATGTTTTTGCATCTATGAGTACCTACACTAGAGATGGTCGGGTTTGGCTTTTTTCAAACCCGTACCCGACCCGAACCCGGGATTTTTTTTTCGATCAAACCCGAACCCGAGAATTTTTTTTTAATCACACCCGAACCCGAAAATTTTATTTTTGGGAAACCCGAACCCGAAACTGTGAAACCCGAACCCGACCCGAACCCGAGATATTTTTTGAAGGGTCGATTTTTGTAACGATTTGAGGTTGCCCTGAAGCTTTGAGCCTCGAATGGTATTGAAATGATAGTAATTTTTAAAGTTGCATGAAATTAGACATCAATATCTTATAAAAACACCTATTTGATATAGTCGGGTTTCGGGTTTTCAGACCTAAACCCGACATTTTCAAACCCGAACCCGACCCTACCCTAAAATTTTTCTTCCCACCAAACCCGAACCCGACCCGTACCCGACACCTTCGAAAATTTTCAAACCCGAACCCGACACTTTCGAAAACTTTTAAACCCGAACCCGACCCGAACCCGACGTTTTCAAACCCGAAACCCGACCATCTCTAACCTACACGCAAAAGTTGGAGTGTGCGTAACCAGATCATTTATGCGCGAAATTAGCGCATTTTCTGATTAAATTTGGAACCAGTACAACGCATGTGCGTTGGGCATAACGCATTTGATGCTCTAGCATATTTTGAATGTATTAAACAGCTCCAAACAACTACACTCAACCGATGTTCAGAAGACTGGCATCGTTAAAACAGTGCAACAACCAGTACTGATAAGTTGGGCACTGACAAAATAAACAAATTATTGTCTGATCGATTCACTTTCATGAATCTGGTCATTTGAAAGCATGGTTCAATCATTAACAATGAACAAAAAAAATTAGATTTGTTCAACACATTTTGGATTCAACTATGACTTGTTACTATTCACTCGCTTCTAGTTGCTTTTTTACTTCCCAGCTTCGGGTCGTTACTTTGGTCTCCTGTAGAAAATTCAATTGGGCGGACTTTCAACCCACCTATACCGTTGGTCACTGAGCGAAATTCACGGATTACACACTAATACTGAGCGGAAACAAGTCAAAAGGACTCACAATTAATTTAACAAAGAACAGCTTGAAAATTACGAGACCATACAAAATTTTTATTAAAATTATTTTCGCGGGAAGGAAGAGTTAGTAGGAATAATTTTACTTGCGCTCTTTTTCTTTTTTCACGGTAAAACGTCCGTCGGGCACTCCGCTCGCTGGGGGTGTAGATGCTGATCGGGTGGCTGCTTCGTTGCCTTAGAGATGCGGTGGATTCTTTGGTCGGATCCGGTCTTCTGGCCAGCTGGGCGTTGTAGTATCGGACGCAGCGGCGTCGGTGGTCACCAGTGGGGCGTCACAAGCGTAGCGCCGGCTTGTCGATCGCTGGATAATCGGCTGGCGGGTAACCCGGAGGGTGTCACTGTTGCACTCTGGATGGCTCCAACTGGCTTTAACTTGCCTTTCACCACGGCCGCGGTTTTCAACGACGCGCCAAAACTAAGCGTACAAAATGGCCTTCCAATTTGACCACAAAAGGTATCACTAAGGGCTTTATTCCGCCAAAACTTCGACACTGGTTCTTTAACGCGCGACTACACTCCTCCGGGTTATAATCAAGAATTCTCCCGCATATTTGCTATCCGACCTTTTTATTTACAACCTGTCCGCTTTCCATCGTAGACCCTCCCTGCCGCGTAGCGCACCGCCCCGTTGTTTGTACCCGACGACTCGAAGCTTTTATAAACTTATCGTTTAGTTTGGTGCCAGGGTTTTATTTATCATTATTTGATTTTTTTAGAACAATTTATTGATTTTACCTAATTTACGACTTGTTTTCTCTTAAATTTAAATTTTATATACATGCAAAATACAACAAAATAGTTTAAATAAATAATTCATATAAACAAACAATAGAAATAATTTATATACAAAAACTAAGCAAAATGGCACCAAACCGAGGCTATTAAACAAAAATTAAACAAAACTCAAACATAACATTGGAGTATGTAAATGCATAATTTTTGCTTAGACATTTACTGACAATTATTCATACGTGTAAACAAACAACAGGCATCGTCAAACACAAATTGTGGACCTGGCACTGCGGTCTGCTGACACTAAAAAAAAAATACAATATAAATACGAGTAAAGATCAAGCTGGCTCAGCGACCAATGGATTTTATTGTGACCGTCAAAGAGTTTGGTCACAATTTTCCCGGAGTCGGATGGTTTTTTTTTCTTATTTTGAGTGTTAACTTCAGGTGCGACTACTGCTCTCTTAGAGTCAGGGCAATTTGTGGAATGATTTTTCATGACAATCAGAGGATCTCTTTCCCACAAATTGTATGACGCTAAGACAGTGAGCCTGTCCACCATCCGTCACTGTCCGATGCGACTACTGCTCCCTCAGTATCAGTTCAATTCATGAGATGATTTTTCATAGAAACCAGAGGAGCTCTTTCTCATGAATTGTGTGACACTAAGGCAGTGAGCCTGTCCACCTACCGTCAGATGCGACTACTTCTCTTTCAGTATCAGTTAAATCCGTGAGATGATTTGTCATGGAAACCAGAGGAACTCTTTCTCAAGGATTGTATGACACTGAAACAGTGAGCCTGCCCACCATCTGGGACAGTCGGATGCGACTACTTCTACTCCAGTACCAGTACTCTTCGTTGAATGATTTGTCATGGTATTCAGAGGAACTCTTTTCAACGAATTGTATGAGGCACTGAAGGAGTGAGCCTGGCCATCCTGCCCTACACTCCATCCGAAATCTGTCAAAATTAGAATCGACTATAATCTCCTGATTTTCCATACTAGAGATCTTACATGCTTCTTATCGAAGTGGCAGGTGTTGCGTCAGATAAAAACCTTTTTTGTTCGTCATCGCCGTACATGTTGAGTAGAAATGTCTTACAGAACCAAGAACCGAACCGATTAAACCTATCAACCTTACTTTTTACTTTATCCTTTTCGTCACAATCATATTTTGGACGGATAAACAATTCTTGCTATCATCTCACTCGGGTCACTCAAACATTCATCTCATTCAGTCAAACACTCATTCCTACTTCGCAATCGCAACTCTTAAAACTAATACATATTGATCATTTATGCTAGGGGGCCCCAAAATTAATAATTTTGCATCTAATTTTGATGCACATTGTGAATTATCTCACTCTTTACGCGCTTCCAAAGACTCTCTCGACTTGCGAGAGAAAAATGAGTAAGAAGTACGCAGAATTATATAATTCACGAATAAGAGTGTTATGTCGACATGGCTGCGTACGTGCGCGAAGACTACCGATGTAGCCTGACACAACACAACCCGGTCGATGTCGACTTATGCTTATGCGGTTTGGAACTGTCAAAATCATCTCAACATAATAACGTGCAGGATCACACCAACTAGCAGAAGCAGAAACACTTGGTAAGTATAATTGTTTAATTTTTTTTTTTTTCTCTTTTGTAGGATCTAGGATCGATTCCACAGGAGTTCGAATTGGATGGAGTTACGATGGCACGAGAAGGCAGCAATTGATATGGTGGTTATAAACATTGAAAGCGGAAATTAAATACAGTGATGTTTGCTTGGTTGTTTTTTTTTTTTTTTTTGGTACAGTTGTGGTAACGCGTGATTTAATCGGGCTTCAGATGAGCGGCAGGCCAAATACCGATACTTTTTCCGGCTAAATCTTGCAGTTCGTAGGAGGAAGAACCGATTTTAGCTTTGACTCGGCAAGGCACGAACTGTGGCCCATATTTGGCATTGTAGTGGTTCGCTGCGCTAGAGGGCTTCATGTTTCTGCGATAAACTAGCTGCCCCTCCACGAACGGTTTTGCAAAGCGACGACTACGCAAGTTGTACCTGTGTTGTGAAGATTCGTGTGCTTTTTCCAGGTTTTTACGGACGACTTCGAAAATGCGGGCAAACATTTGTTTACGTCGGTCTTGCAGCTGTTCGGGAGTGACGTTTTTGTTATCGCGCTCGATTTTATGATCCGTTCCGACCTCGTATAACTCCTGGCCGTGGGTTACGAAAAATGGTGTAAAGCCTGTCGAAGAATGGACACTGGTGTTTAGAGCCATCTCGATTTCAGCCGTTCGCGTATCCCACAGTCGCTGGTCTTCCTTAACGTACGTGCGGATTGCGGCATTAATTGTTCGGTTCACCCTTTCTACAGGATTAGCCTGAGAGTGATACCGTGAATTTAGCCAGTGTGTTATTTTGAAGCGGTCTAGTAGCTCTTTAAAGTCCTTCGAAGTGAAGCTGCTACCGTTATCCGTTATAATAACCTCTGGGACTGAATTCCGGTGGAACCATTGATCTTTTAAGACCGTGCACATCGGTAAACTGTTCACATTTCTAGTGGGGTGGATCATCACCCACTTTGAGAAGTAATCACACACCACTAACATGTACTGATTACCACGACGGCTACGGGGAAGAGGGCCAATGAAATCAACCGAAATTATTTGCCACGGGCGAGTGGCTATTTTCATTTTTCCCATTTCAGGTACCACTGGAACAGATGCAGCTTTCACTTCTTTGCACATTCCACACTTTTTGACGTAGGTTTTAATTTCAGTTGCCATTCTAGGCCAATAATACCGCATTCTGATTCTCGCAAGTGTTTTGTCGTAACCGGGATGAAATATTTCATCGTGGCACTGTTTCAGAATTTCTGTTTTTTCTGAATGAAGCGGTATTCGCTTCCATTCGAAGCGTGAATCGGGTATGCCGTTGGGATCATTCACAAATTTAAACAGTCTGCCGTTTTCAACTTTAAAATCCACAAAATTATCCGGTTGCTCAGTAACTTTGTGGAGCATTTCCGAGTACCACGTTGAGTCTGCAACAGCCGCAATGCTTCTCGAGAGGGCATCGGGTACTACGTTCTCTTTTCCCTTGCGGTGTCGTACGGTCTTATCAAACTGTTGCAGATTCAACGCCCATCGACTGCACCTCGAACCCACTTTCCACTTTGTGCTTAAAATGTGCGTCAAAGCTGAAGAGTCCGTTATCAGGGTGAAGTGGTAACCCTCAACGTACCCTCTGAAAGCATCAATCGAAAGAACTGCAGCCAATGCCTCTTTTTCAGCAGCATGATAGTTTTGCTGCGGGGTGGTCAATTTATGGGAAAAGTAAGATATGACACACTCAGCACCTTCATGCTCCTGCGTGAGTATCCCCGCAACAGCGACATCACTGGCGTCCGTCTGGATAGTGAATTCCCTTTCAAAATCGGGACTACCTAGAACGGGCGACGAGATTAATCGCTCTTTAATAGCGCAAAAGGCTACTTCAGCATTATCATTCCACTGAATGGTTTTCGTTTTGCTTTGCAACAGGTCAGTTAATGCAGCAGTCACCCCACTAAAGTCCGGAATGAATCGACGATAATAATTCGCCATTCCAAGGAATCTTCTGAGCTTCGTTATTGTATTTGGCCGTTCGTATTCAACGATTGGGCGAATCTTGTCGGGATTGACACGCAGACCGTTAGTACTCAGAAGATATCCGAGGAATTGAATTTCTGATACACCGAATTTAGACTTTTCGAGGTTTATGCTTAGATTGGCCTCTTTTAAGCGACGCGCGATTTCTTTAAGAAGTTGCAGATGTTGCTCGAACGTTTCTGTCACCACGACGATATCGTCTAGGTAGACGAAAACGTACGGCTCTAGTATACCGTGGCCAAGAACTTTATCCATGAGTCTTGCCAGGGTGGCGGGACTGTTGATCAAACCAAAAGGCATCCGTGTGTATTGGAATAACCCTTTCCCTTGCACACTAAAAGCTGTAAACTTTCGCGAATCTTTTTCCAGGGGCACTTGAAGGAAAGCTTCCGAAAGGTCGATGGTGGATAAGTATCGCGCCTTTGGAAGCTGTCCCAAGATACGACCTGGATGAGGCAACGGATACGCGTCTCGCACCGTCCTCTCGTTAATCTTGCGCGCATCCAGACACAACCGAACCTTATTTGGTTTGATTACTGGCACACAATTCAACGACCAGTCTGACGAGCTTCGTTCCAGTATTCCCAAGCCTAGCAGCCGGTTGAGCTCAATCGCAACAAGTTCCTGCGTCTTAGGGGACATTACATAAGGAAACTGTCTTACTGGGGGTTTACTTTTCCACTCTTCGCTTATAACTATCCTATGTTCAGCACCGTTAGCCAACGTTAATTCTCCCTCACGGGCAGGCAAAAATAATTTTTTTACATCGTCGATGGCCGCGCTCTCTTCTTCGGTCAAACTTGTATCAGAAGTAGGCTGGGCACTATCGGCTAATGTGGCAACAAACTCTTCCCTAGCATCCCGTATTGTAGGCTGAATTCTGAATTTCCTCCAAAAATTCATTCCACAAATGCAATTTATGGAAAGGTTTTTAACAACTAAAGTAGGAACTATTTTTACTGATCCTTTAAAAACGAATGGAAGTTGAGCTTCGCCTAAAACATTAAGCTCATCTCCGCTGGCGGACCGCAAAATCACGTCTTTACGAAGACGTTGCATTTTTTTATTTTTAAGCTTCAAAAAAACGGTTTCGTTGATAAGTGTGTAATTGCTACCACTATCAAGAAGCGCATGCAGCGAATATCCGTAGATGTGGACATCGACATACGGTCGGTTATCATTCGCTACTGGGTATGTAATGTGTAAAACTTCTTTGGCACGTTCGTACAAATCATCGTGCGCGGCTGTCCAGTACGCGGGTGGACTTTTCGCTTCGGAAAAAACATCTCCTACGCATCGGTGTTCTGCGAACCGCGATTTTGGGTCGCACGAGAACCGTTTTTTAAACAATATGGACAATAGATGGTTGGAAAACCGCGAAGACCACAAAAGCTACAGAAAATACCCCGTGGCTGCCGACACATAGCCATGTGATGTCCGGCTCGGCCACAATTGTAGCACGTATGAATGGATGGTGGCACGTGTGAGTTGACCACGTCTTCCAAGCTTAACTGCGGACGGTTCTGGTATCCAGAAGGTCCTGCTACTGGCTCAGGTTGGGCCGAATTAGTCGGTACTTTCTGGTTCTGTTGTGAGATGGCGGTCGGCTGAACATGTCTAGAAGAAGATTGGTTATGGCGAGAGTTATCTTGTGTGTTGGCAGAGGTGGTATTGAGGCTGTTGTTGGGATGCGAAACAGTGCTGACTGGGGCAGCAGTTTGCTGAGAGGATGGTTGGGTTTTAGCTTTCTTTTTCGACTTCGTACTGGTTTCATCGACTGTATGGACAGTTTTTTCGTTGCCGAAAACTCTGTTGTAAGCTGATGAGTTTATCGAGTCTAGTTTCTGTCCCGCAGACACCAGCGTGACTAAATCTAGTATCGGAATAAACGTCAGGGCCCGTTTGTAATCCTGTCGTATATTCTGCAACAGAATTTGTAATTTTTCATACTCAGGAATTTGTACGTTCATTGTACGGAATAATTTTTCTATTTCAAAATAGAAATCATGGAACGATTCATTCCTTTGTTGATGTCGTTGGTAAATTTGTTTCTTTATCCAAGCATCAAGCTCTGGATGCATAAAGGTACGTTTCAACTCGAAAACCAGGTGTTGCCAATTAAGCAATCTGCCAGTTGCCCGCTGGGTCATGTACCACTTAAGGGCTGATCCAGTGAACAAATGAATCGCAGATTCAAAAAGTTCGTTTTCCGAAACACGTTCAGCTTGAGCTAAAGCCTGAACAAGTTCCAGGAATTCATTCAATTTCCATCCCTGATCCTCGCCCCCATATTTCGTTATATTCCACTTGGACACAGGTAGAGTGTGCCGATTTGGGATAGGTAAAGCAGGTTGGTGAGGAATAGGTAGGTTTGAAATTGGATATGATGGTTGAGCAAAATTTGAAATGTTGCGCTGAGTTGACTGTTGGTTGTTGTTCGGAAAATGGGATGTAGTGAAAGGATTAGGATTCTTAAAAGGACTAAGGTTAGGATTAGGAGTTTGAAAATGATGGTTGGGGCTCTGATTTTGAAAATGGGTATTATTCGGAATGGAGTGATGATTCGGGATAGCACTGGAATAAAACGGAAGGTTATTATAGTTGGAAAAATCCTGGAAAGCTTGACCAGTTGGAATATCGTCTCTAACGGTTTGCGTGCCAGCATCTTGCTTGGATTTCACTTTTAACAGCTCAGTCTCTAATTCGAAAATTCTAGCTTGTAAAGAGTGCATCCAGTCCAAGTCTTCCTGACTCAATGTAGTTACTCGAGTAACTAATCTGTCGTTTGCAACACCGTCAGAACTATTTTCGTTCCCAGAGGGTTCTATTGGTGGAACAGGTCGTGGTACAGGGGGAGCAGGGGTTTCCTCATCAGTCGGTGAAACAGACCTAAACAAAGCCTCAATACCCTCAGCAAACTCGACAAGAGCGTTTTGCACCTGACCGTGCAAATTTGGTGATCCCCGTGAGTCAGTCAAAGCCGTTATCATGCGAATACTGAGGCACAACATTCTTGTATGAATGACTTTCCGTGCATCTTCACTCACTTCCAACTCGAACTCATTTTTCAACTCGGAAAACTTAAGCATGCATTGTTGCAGCTCTTGATTTGGATCTCCCCCGAAAGTTCGCAAAGATATATCACCATTCCCTTCTTTTTCCGCTTTTAGCTGATTTCTCAACCATTTGCGTTTGTGCGATCTGTCGAGACCTGTTGAGAGATTAACTGCACGAGAAACCAATTCGTGATCTAATTCCTCATCAGTCAAATATTCCACTCTTATTCCATAGTACCATTCGAACAACAGTTCACTAGCTTGATCAAATGTGAGACGCGCTACAGCCATCTCAATTTTTTTTTTCATTCACTACTAAATTATAAACGGAATTATAAATTTTTCACCCACAATTTAAATAATAAAACCCAAATGCACTTATCGCACCAAATCACACAACCGAAAATGAAGCAATATAAACAAGGCTGATTGATTGCTACTGCCAAACGCAAGCGATAAAAACGATCAAACGGTGTATGACATTTCTACTCGAACTGGCACGGAACTGACGGAACTTCCATAGTATGATTTCTCATCACTCGCAACGATTCGTTTTTTCACATATAATGATTTTTTTTTTTTGGAAAATCTTTAAAGTATTAAATCGATCTAATGACAATGAATGAACGATTGTGAAATGAATTTTCTCCAGGAGTCCGTCTGAAAAAGGGATTTGCTTCTGGTCTAGGAAGCAAATCACTTTTTCTTGAATTTTGCGTTGGGCGCCAATTGTTACTATTCACTCGCTTCTAGTTGCTTTTTTACTTCCCAGCTTCGGGTCGTTACTTTGGTCTCCTGTAGAAAATTCAATTGGGCGGACTTTCAACCCACCTATACCGTTGGTCACTGAGCGAAATTCACGGATTACACACTAATACTGAGCGGAAACAAGTCAAAAGGACTCACAATTAATTTAACAAAGAACAGCTTGAAAATTACGAGACCATACAAAATTTTTATTAAAATTATTTTCGCGGGAAGGAAGAATTAGTAGGAATAATTTTACTTGCGCTCTTTTTCTTTTTTCACGGTAAAACGTCCGTCGGGCACTCCGCTCGCTGGGGGTGTAGATGCTGATCGGGTGGCTGCTTCGTTGCCTTAGAGATGCGGTGGATTCTTTGGTCGGATCCGGTCTTCTGGCCAGCTGGGCGTTGTAGTATCGGACGCAGCGGCGTCGGTGGTCACCAGTGGGGCGTCACAAGCGTAGCGCCGGCTTGTCGATCGCTGGATAATCGGCTGGCGGGTAACCCGGAGGGTGTCACTGTTGCACTCTGGATGGCTCCAACTGGCTTTAACTTGCCTTTCACCACGGCCGCGGTTTTCAACGACGCGCCAAAACTAAGCGTACAAAATGGCCTTCCAATTTGACCACAAAAGGTATCACTAAGGGCTTTATTCCGCCAAAACTTCGACACTGGTTCTTTAACGCGCGACTACACTCCTCCGGGTTATAATCAAGAATTCTCCCGCATATTTGCTATCCGACCTTTTTATTTACAACCTGTCCGCTTTCCATCGTAGACCCTCCCTGCCGCGTAGCGCACCGCCCCGTTGTTTGTACCCGACGACTCGAAGCTTTTATAAACTTATCGTTTAGTTTGGTGCCAGGGTTTTATTTATCATTATTTGATTTTTTTAGAACAATTTATTGATTTTACCTAATTTACGACTTGTTTTCTCTTAAATTTAAATTTTATATACATGCAAAATACAACAAAATAGTTTAAATAAATAATTCATATAAACAAACAATAGAAATAATTTATATACAAAAACTAAGCAAAATGGCACCAAACCGAGGCTATTAAACAAAAATTAAACAAAACTCAAACATAACATTGGAGTATGTAAATGCATAATTTTTGCTTAGACATTTACTGACAATTATTCATACGTGTAAACAAACAACAGGCATCGTCAAACACAAATTGTGGACCTGGCACTGCGGTCTGCTGACACTAAAAAAAAAATACAATATAAATACGAGTAAAGATCAAGCTGGCTCAGCGACCAATGGATTTTATTGTGACCGTCAAAGAGTTTGGTCACAGACTCTGATTTTATTCACATCACATGCATTTGGTTTCGCGTTACTCGCTATTGGCTGTTTCAGTTGCTGACGATTTTTAGGGATGCACGAGCCGTTGATACGCACCAGCTCGCGAAAGTAAAGAGCGATTTTTTTAGCGCCTCAAAACTGATCGTTCGCCCGAAACCGAATTTTACCGAAACAATAATATTTTTGTGTATAAGATACATATTCTGATTTTGATCTCGGTCAATGTATTCCTTGTACAACTTTTGCGTTATGCGTTACACGCATTTGTTGTGCGAAGTCAGAGCAAATTCTGTGCGAATTGAAAGAACACATAAGATGATTAAAGCTTGAATTTTGCGTGTATGCTTCATTACGACCCAGCTTTTTGCCTTTCTCCTAGTGTTAACGCACGTTCGATATATGCCCCTCGTTATCGGAGTTATATTCAGCGAGGATGTAATCGCTCTGATAATGAGGAACAGTTGATATCGTGTGATAACTGTAATATACGATGGCACAGCAGCTTTGCGGGATTGTCATCGGGAATAATGCAACACGGTTCGTGGCGATGCGACAGTTGTCCTACACTTTGTGAGTCTGTTTCGTCGGTGAGAAGCACAATGAGCGCACGGCTGCGATTGAAACAATTGGAGGAACGAAAGGCACTCGAGGATAAATTACACTACCCCTGTAACCAGTTCGTCCCGTGATGCATGTCCTCGTACTCTCACTGGTGAATCAATTTATGATAATACTTTTCCAACACAATCAATTTACACTGTAGCGGCAAATCCAGTGTCATCGTTGTTGACGAAGGCGATTGCCGGTCAACCCTTTCCTACAACAACAGAACAAACACAAACGAGTCAGCAGCAGCAGCTACCGCTTTTTACTGTTCCGATCCTAAGACAGATAATAAATCAACCTCTTAGTTTACCAAAGCCAATGCCAGCCTTACCAAAACCAATCGGGAATATGGAATCATCGCACTTCGTAAACCAGGAACAATCTTTAGGTTGCCCACTAACCACACCGGTAACTAAAATCGCAGCGACTGTTGCCGGTGAGTCTACGCGCATATCATCGGTTGGTTGTCGAAAAAGTTCTATTAAGCATGTATCGGTTCAGACTCAGCCACTAGTCGAAAGTTTTTCGTGGAGTGATATATCAAAACACTTGCAATCCTCAACACAGATGAACTTTGCGGGGCGCTATCCTCCCTCTGGTCTATTATCGAATGCATATGTCACCGAACAACATAGATCAACAAATGACGTGCATACGATTGCGCAGCAACATGGCACAAGGCCTGGAACTCACAGCACAGTACAACCAGGTATATCCTCTAATACGCCTACGATTATGCAGCCTGGTCCAGGGCTTGATACTCAAACCGTACTGCAAACAGATGATTTAACCAGCGCATCACGGCGGGATATATCTAATGGTATACCACCAACACCGTTCACAAGGTACTATCCAGCACCTGAACAACCTGGTTCGATACAACCGCAAAATTTGACAGTATCGACAAATGTCTCGAACCATTATCCACCGGTCCAACAACCGCCGACAGTACCATTAAATATGTCGTACTCTGGAGCGCCGCTCCAACAACCAGCATTAGCGTTAAACCCACCTGGTTTATCATACTCGGTCTGGCCTGCAGATGGAGTCATTAGCCCACAACAACTTGCTGCTCGTCATGTGGTCTCAAAGGAATTACCGAAGTTTTCGGGAGACCCTTTGGAATGGCCTATGTTCCTGAATTCATTTGAATCAACAACCGTAATGTGTGGAATACAACCTGATGAGAACCTAGCCAGGTTACAAAAAAGTCTTGTGGGAAATGCAAGAGAAAAGGTGCAGAGCATTCTGACCTTACCATCCGCGATACCAGAAATAATAAATACGCTCCGTGACGAATGTGGTCGTCTCGAGCATCTTGTATATTGTTTACTAGCTAAAGTTCGCAATACACCAGTTTCAGATGTTAGAAAATTAGATACGCTTGTAGCATTTGGAAGAGAAGTAAAAAACTTAGTTACATATATAGAAGCCTCAAACCTTCACGCCCATCTTTCAAATCCAATGCTTTTGGCTGAATTGATAGGCAAACTCCCCTCAAACTTACGTCTTGATTGGGGATTGTATAACCAGCGGCTTCCTAAAGTTACACTCAAAGCATTCAGCAATTTTATGCTCACTATTAAAACGGCAGCTTGCCAGGTAAATATACCAATAGATTATAATCAACCTGAGCAGAGTTTTAAACGCTCTACAAAAAGTGTTAATGGTGCATTCATTAACGCTCATACCGCCGAAGAAAAAGGCAAAACAGCGCATAGGTCTGAACTTGACACTTCGAATCGAGACTCGAGTATAGCCCAACATTCGAAGCAAAACAAGAATAGCAGACCATGTCACATGTGCCAGCGTAACGACCATAAGATTCGAGATTGCAGAAAATTTCAAACGCTGACTGTTAAAGAACGTATTAAATTTATTAAAGATCAAAATATGTGCGGTCGTTGTTTGACGGGCCACGGGAAATGGCCATGTAGAACAAAGCAACCTTGCGGGGTAAATGGGTGTAAGGAAATACACCATAAATTGCTTCATATCCAAACTGAAAAGTTGGAAGGAATTACACCGTCAGGCTTAATATCTACGCACAGCCACCGACATATATCTTCGCTATTCAAAATTATTCCAGTAACGCTGCGAAACAAAGGAAAGTCAGTTGATACTTTTGCTTTCCTCGATGACGGATCTGATTTAACTTTGCTGGACGACAAACTTGCTGATGAGCTTGATCTGATTGGGATCGAAAGCCCGCTCTGTCTTCAGTGGACAGTAACGTTACCAGGAATGAATCGTATTCTCAACGCGTGCAGCTTATAATCAATGGAAAGGATGAAAAAACTGAGTTCATTTTAAAAAATGTCAGAACCGTGAAGTCATTGGGACTGCCTAGGCAAACTTTGAATTATAAGAAATTCGCAAAACAGTACCCGTTTCTAAGCGGGCTTCCGGTAAACAGCTACACAGATGCGGTACCTGGTATTTTAATAGGCTTAGATAATGCATGGTTGAAATTACCGCTGAAAAAACGTTATAGAAGGGTAACGGAACCAATAGCCTTCAAAACACGGTTGGGGTGGACCATTTTCGGTGGTCAGTATGAGTCAGTAGAACCAGAACGAAGTATGGTACACATATGCAGCTGTTCTGGCAATCATGAGCTACACTCTTTAGTAAAAGATTACTTCACCTCAGAGGATGCTGGGATTGACAATATCTTACCCATGGAATCGATCGAGGATCGACGTGCACTGAGTATATTGGAAGAGACAACAAAACGTACAGAATCTGGACGCTTCGAGACTGGATTACTCTGGCGAGAGCCCAGAGTAAAATTTCCCAACAGTTATCCAATGGCGGAGCGACGGCTTAAATGTTTAGAACGCCGGCTAGCAGCAGATTAAGAATTAAGAGAGGAAGTTATTAAACAAATCGTTGAATATCAGGAACGAGGTTACGCTCATAAAGCATCGCCAGAAGAACTTCGTGATTCACAACCGCACAACGTGTGGTATCTACCTTTGGGAGTGGTCCGTCATCCTCGGAAACCTAAAAAGGTACGTGTTGTTTGGGACGCCGCCGCAACCGTTGGTAAGGTTTCACTGAATTCAGCTCTATTAAAAGGACCTGATTTAACGACCCCGCTACTAAAGGTGCTTTGTCTTTTTTTTTTTTTTTTTTTTAAGGGGGGATTTGTTAGTAGCTTAAGTATTTATGATAAATATTAGTAAATAATGAGTATGTGTGTCCAATCACAAATGGTGACTTCTCAACACTGTTAGAAATTTGTAATTTTAATTGTTAGGATTTGTTTGCTTTCGCAATTAGGACTTATAATTCGTAGGGATTTAAACCTACTTGTCAGGAAAGGGGAAGTAAACTTACAACTAACTTAATTGCTAACTTATTGGCTATAAAGAGAGCTTATCGTAGCAATTGAGGATTGCAACGATTTTTGTCGAAAATTGTTAATAATTTTATTTGACATAGCTTCTAATGGTTCAACACCAGTAAGTCTATGTAATTCGAGTGTACCAAACCAAGGAGGACGCTTCAAAATCATTTTCAGAATTTTATTCTGAATCCTTTGGAGCGTTTTCTTCCTTGTTGAACAGCAACTTGACCAGATCGGTACAGCATAAAGCATTGCTGGTCTAAAAATTTGTTTGTAAATCAAAAGTTTGTTCTTTAAACAAAGTTTAGAATTCCTGTTAATGAGAGGATATAAACATCTCGTATATTTGATGCACTTGGCTTGTATACTCTCAATGTGCTCTTTGAAAATAAGTTTTTTATCATAAATTAGTCCCAAGTACTTAACCTTGTCGGACCAACTTAAAATAACCCTATTCATCTTGACAACGTGATTATTGTTTGGCTTGAGGAAAGAAGCCCTAGGCTTATGCGGAAAAATTATCATTTGAGTTTTAGAAGCATTGGGAGAGATTTTCCACTTCTGCAAGTAGGAAGAAAAAATATCTAAACTTTTCTGCAATCGACTGCATATGACACGAAGACTTTTTCCTTTTACGGAAATGCTTGTGTCATCGCAGAACAATGACTTTGTGCATCCTGGAGGCAAATCAGGAAGATCTGAAGTGAATATGTTGTACAGGACTGGACCCAAGACTGAACCTTGAGGTACACCTGCTCTGACAGGAAATCTATCAGATTTTGAATTCTGATAGACAACCTGCAGAGTTCGATCAGTAAGATAATTTTTTAAAATTTTGATTAGGAAAATTGGAAAATTAAAAGTTTGCAATTTCGCAATCAAACCTTTATGCCAAACACTGTCGAATGCTTTTTCTATGTCTAAAAGAGCAGCTCCAGTGGAATAACCTTCAGATTTGTTAGCTCGTATCATATTAGTAACTCTGAGCAATTGATGAGTTGTGGAATGCCCATGGCGAAATCCAAACTGTTCATTTGCAAAAATTGAATTTTCGTTGATGTGTGACATCATTCTGTTAAGAATAATTCTCTCAAACAGTTTACTTATTGAAGAAAGCAAACTGATTGGTCGATAACTTGAAACTTCAGCTGGGTTCTTATCCGGTTTTAAAATGGGAGTAATTTTTGCATTTTTCCATAATTTGGGAAAATATGCAATTTTGAAGCAGCAATTGAAAATTTTCACTAAAAATTCCATTATGCTCTCAGGGAGATGTTTGATTAGTATATTAAAGATTCCATCGTCACCAGGTGCTTTCATATTTTTGAAATTTTTAATAATTGATCTAATCTCATTCAAGTTAGTTTCAATTATTTCTGCAGGTGAAAAATTCTGGGAAGAAATTAAATCAAATTGACGTGTGACTTCATTTTCAATTGGACTCACAAAATTCAAATTTGAGTTATGAACACTCTCAAACTGCTGAGCAAGTCTTTGAGCCTTTTGTTCATTTGATACAAGAAAACGTTCACCATCTTTTAAAACTGGAATAGGCTTTGAAGGTTTCTTAAGAATCTTCGACAGCTTCCAAAATGGTTTTGAATATGGTTTCAATTTTTCAACTTTAGTCTCAAAATTTTGATTTCTCAGAAGAGTAAATCTATGCTTAATCTCTTTCTGTAAATCTTTATAAATAGTTTTAAAAACAGGGTCACGAGAACGTTGATATTGACGTCTGCGGACATTTTTCAAACGAATTAGAAGTTGAAGATTTTCGTCAACTATTGATGAATCAAATTTCACTTGAGCCTTTGGAACAGAATAATTCCTGGCATCAACAATTGCAGATTTTAATGCTTCCAAAGCGGAATCAATATTCACTTCGTTTTGCAAATCAAGCTCATTATTGAAATTTCTCTCAATATGAGTTTTGTATCTTTCCCAATTAGCCTTGTTATAATTAAAAACAGAGCTCATAGGGTTTAAAACTGATTTATGTGATAAAGAAAAAGTTATTGGAAGATGGTCAGAATCAAAGTCAGCATGTGTGATCAAATCACTACTTACATGACTTTGATCTGTTAGCACCAAATCAATTGTTGAAGGGTTTCTTACAGAAGAAAAGCATGTAGGACTATTCGGAGACAAAATAGAATAGTATCCTGAAGAACAATCATTGAATAAAATTTTGCCATTGGAATTACTTTGAGAATTATTCCATGAACGATGTTTAGCGTTAAAATCGCCGATTATGAAAAATTTCGAACGATTTCTAGTGAGTTTTTGTAAATCACCTTTAAAATAATTTTTGAGCTCGCGTGTGCATTGAAATGGTAAATATGCTGCGGCAATAAATAAAATCCCAAGTTCAGTTTGAACTTCAATTCCCAAAGTTTCAATAACTTTCGTCTCAAGATGGGGAAGAGCACGATGTTTGATTCGGCGATGAATAACAATTGCAACTCCACCGCCGGAACCCTGAATCCTATCATATCTATGAACCACGTAATTGGGATCATATTTTAATTTTATGTTAGGTTTCAAAAATGTTTCAGTAATAATTGCAATATGCACATTATTTACTGTTAAAAAATTAAAAAGCTCATTCTCATTGGCCTTCAATGAGCGAGCATTCCAATTTAATATTTTAATTGTTTTATTTAAAATCATTGCTAAATTTTAAATTAGAAACAATTTTAATAGTAAAATTTGTGCCTATTTGAATGGCTTCAAACATTGATTTTGCCTGCAACATGGCGTTCATAAGATCGAACATTGCCTGTTGCAAAAAAGAAAGTTTACCTGCCGTAATAGGCCCCAGGCAGTTGACATTAGAAAAAATATTTTCGGTAGCAATATTAGCTGGAGTGATAGGTGTACAATTATTTTCTAGCGTGTTTTGCTTACCCATATTAGCGGTCATTTTCGAACTACCAACACTAGGCGGTATAATGTTCGAACTACCTGTAACCTGTGCATAAGTTAAACGGGTATGCAAAGGAGTAGGTAAACTATGTGTCACTGGTACGCTTGGAGAATTTTGTTTTGAAGTTGGTTTTAATTGAGAAATTGAATTTTGTTTACCTTGCCTTGCCTTAACAATTGCTAAACGGACTGGGCATTGATAAAAATTTGACATATGGTTGCCGTTACAATTCGCACAGCGAAAATTTTTACTCTCTTTCACAGGACATGTGTCCTTTTTGTGAGAAGAGTCTCCACAATTAAGACATTTTTGGTCCATGTTACAGAATTTGGAACCATGGCCATAACGTTGGCAAGTACGGCATTGGGTGATATGCTTTTCACCTCCGCCATACTTCCTATAAATTTCCCACTTTACACGCACATTATACAAAGCATGTGCTTTTTCAAAAAATTTTAAGTTGTTAACCTCATTGCGGTTAAAATGAATTAAATAATTAACAAGGGAAATTCCAGTTCTTTGACTGTTTTCGCCTCGTGATTTTTGTTTCATTAGAATTACTTGGGTAGGGGCTATGCCAAGTAATTCTGTTAAAGTAAGTTTGATCTCATCAACGGTTTGATCGTTGGTGAGACCTTTCAAGACAACCTTGAACGGCTTGGCGTTCTTGGTGTCATATGTAAAAAATTTGTACATCTTGTGAGTTAAATACTGAACAAGGCGATCACGACCCTTTACTGAGTCGGCTAATAAGCGGCATTCACCTCTACGGCCAATTTGATAGGTAACTTTAACGTCAGAAATAAACGTTGAAAGTTCCTTTTTGAATATATTAAATTCAGAAGAAATAGTTACCACAATAGGTGGAACTTTCTCCTTTTTTAAAGATTTTATATTTTGTATAGTTTCATTATTAATAACTTCCATTTCACCAGCTTCTTGCTCAGGCAAAATATCAAAAGGATTGTCACTACAGACACTCGAAGTGTCAGAAAGAGATGCCTCTCTTTTCCTCCCCGCAGCGATGCGAGGTTTCTTTTTCCGTCCAGCCATTTCAGGTGGTACGAAAAAAGTTAAAACAAATGTTAAATTCAAAAGTAGGTAGTCTTGAGAAAGACTGATGGGAAATAACTTTCAGGTAGTCTTTAAAAGACACACTGACAAAACACAAACTTTGAAGCTATAGGCAGTCAAAGACCAGTCCACAAGCAACCGAAAAAACGTCTGATCTGTAGGACAGTTCAAGACGCACTGAAAGGTGCTTTGTCGATTTCGTCAACGACAGTATGCCGTAGCAGGTGATATTCGGCCAATGTTCCACCAGTTATTTATACGTGAAGAGGATCGCCATTCGCAGCGATTTCTCTGGCGGGATGATCCCGAATCTGCTCCAGAAGTATTTGTAATGGACGTGGCCACATTCGGGGCAACGTGCTCCCCATGCTCGGCACAGTTCGTGAAAAATAAAAATGCACGCGAATATGTAGAACAATATCCTGAAGCAGCAAACGCCATCATCGAAAATACATACGTAGAAGATTATCTTGATAGCAGGGATACAATCGACGAGGCGGCTCGAATTGCGAAAGAAGTCAGCCTGATATACAGCAAAGCAGGATTTGAAATTCGTAATTGGCAGTCAAATTCAGTTGACATACTCGAACGGCTTGGTGAAAACAGCGCAGAAATTTTTAAAAGCTTTTCTGCCGAAAAATTGACTGCAACAAAACGCGTTCTTGGAATGATGTGGATCCCTGTAGAAGATGTTTTTGTATTAACATCTCAGTTTAGAACCGGTCTTGTACCATTGTTAACCGGTGACGTCGTTCCTACTAAGCGACAAGTATTACAGATAGTAATGAGTTTGTTCGATCCCCTGGGGATTATCGCCAATTTTACCATTCATGGGAAAATTCTTATCCAGGATAAATGGAAATCTGGTGTAGAATGGGACGACCAAATCATCGATAATGATTTCTCAAACTAGCGACGCTGGGTGGAACTGATGCCCAAATTGGATGATGTAAAACTTTCCAGATGCTACTTTCCAAACTATGAACCGGAAAATTACAATTCTCTTCAACTACATATGTTTGTAGATGCCGGTGAGCTGGTATATTGCTGTGTTGCATACTTTCGCATTGTCGAGGGAGCCATATGTAGATGCGTTTTAATTTCAGCAAAAGCAAAAGTTACCCACGACCGCGCACAATACCAAGAAATGATTTAAGTGCCGCTTCGATTGGTGTGCGATTATTAAGAACAATTACGCAGAATCATAGTCTCCCGATTCAAAAACGATTTTTGTGGACTCACATACAGTTCTATCTTGGATTCGCTCCGACCCGCGAAGGTATCGCCCATTCGTTGCATTTCGGATCGCGGAGATCTTAGATGAAGTTCCACCAATAAAGGAAGGTGATATCGTCGTGGTGGTGGATGAATCAGTGAGAAATGGGTGGCTGCGTGGACGAGTGATCAAAACATACCATGGTATAGACGATCAAGTACGCAAAGCTGATATAGAAACGAGCTCAGGTGTTTTACTATTAGACGTGCTGGAAGTTAGTAAAACCAATTAGGTAGTGGTTTACGGGTGGGGGTGTTAACGCACGTTCGATATATGCCCCTCGTTATCGGAGATATATTCAGCGAGTCGACGTTGCTGAGTACAACTTGGGAGTTGGACAATAGCCAGCGCAGAACAATTGGCGCGGAGATTGGAGTTGGCCGAGAACGAGGGCAGATAAAAAAGAACCGCATGCCGCTACAGAAGTGTCTTTAGAAATTATACAGGTTGCCTAATTTGATCGCGCATTATTCAACAAAGTACAGTCGTGTGTTCAGAAAATTACTTTGGATTTAGGAGTGCGTTAGTCTTAAACGAATATTATAAATATTCAGTGATTTATATTTGCTATATTGAATAGTTGAGTTCAAGGTTAAGTTTGACACAGTCATGTGAGATGATCTGCTAAAATTTATAAACTTTACATCTATAATAAGGCTCAACATTATTTGGAATCTGTAGCAGATAAGGTGGCAGTTAGGTGGCAGATAAAAGTAAACGAGGCTACTTAATAGGTTTATGCAATCACTTCGGAGTGAATCAATTTGTTGTTTGAGTCATAGGAGAAACTTATTGTAAGTACTGTTAAAAGCATTAGTTAATTTTATAAAACTGCAATAAATATTTCAGTTCGAGTCACGCAAAACGGACTTCGGAAAACTTTCAACATCTAGAAAGGTATAGCAATCACTGGAAAAACCAAAGGTATAAAAGTGCTCCAGAGGGTCGAATCTCGTATATCAATCGACTTAGTTCGACGAGCTGAGCATTTTATGTATGTTTTGTGCGTATGTGTGTGTGTGTATGTGTGTGCATGTATGTATGAATGTAACGGTCTCCCAATCTCACTCGATTTTCTCAGAGATGGCTGGACCGATTTTCATGAAACTAATTGCAAATCAAAGGTCCAGTTGCCCCATAGAACCCTATTGAATTTCATCGTAATCGGATTTTTAGTTTCGAGGTTATGTATCAAAATGTGAAAATCACAAAACTTCAATATCTCAGTAACTACACAACCGATTTGAACAAAATAGGTATCAAAAGAACGGGCTTGTTTTTTGAGTCATTTGTAAATTAACTATTCCGTGTTTGAACATGTAGTTTAAAAGTTATGCAAAGAAACGTGTTTCGAAGACTGTTTAATCTCACTCACTTTTCTCAGAGATGGCTGGACCGATTTTCACAAAATTAGTGTCATATGGAAGGTCTAGTTGCCTCATAAGACCCTATTGAATTTTATTGTAATTGGACTTTAACTTTGTTCGTTATGTATAATAATGTGAAATCAGGCTATTAAAAGAAACATTATCCTAGGACTGCTTGAACTCACCACTTTTCTCAGAGATGGCTGGACCGATTTTTACGAAATAAGTTGCAAATGAAAGGTCCAGTTGTCTCATAATACCCTATTAAATTTTATTATAATCGGTCTCTAACGTTGTCTTTTATGTAACGAAATGTTAAAGCCACGAAACTCCATTATCTCAAAAACTACACAACCGATTGGAACAAAACAGGTATCAAATGAACATGCTGTCTTCAAAACCTTCGATGATTTTTCCAATGAATAAACATGTGGTCCAAAAGTTATAAATATGAATGTTCTCCGATGAGTTTATATCATTCACTAATTCTTGCCTTTCTTCAAGGAAGGTCCAAACGGTCGAATGGCATATATCACTCGACTCAATTCCATGAGCTGAACATTTTCTGTATGTGTGTATGTGTGTGTATGTGCAAATTTTCAACCTCACTCGATTTTCTCAGAGATGGCTGGACCGATTTTCAAAAAATTATTTTCAAATGAAAGGTCTAGTTGCCCCATAAAACCCTATCAAATTATATTGTAATCGGATTTTTAGTTTATATGTTATGTATCAAAATGTGGAAATAACGAAAGTTCATCATCTCAGGAACTACACAACCGATTTTAACAAAATTGGTTCTAAATTAACGGGCTACCTAAAAAATCCCTTAACAATCGAATTTTATAAAGATTGGACATGTGGTTTAAAAGTTATAATAAGAAATGTCTTCTGGAGACTATTTAATCTTACTCATATTTCTCAGAGATGGTTGAACCAATTTTCATAAAATCAGTATCATATGGAAGATCTAGTTGCGCCATAAGACTATATTGATTTTCGCCTTTCTCCTAGAAAGGTATAGCAATCACTGCAAAAACCAAAAGGAAAAAAGTGCTCCAAAGGGTCGACTGTCGTATATCAATCGACTTAGTTCGACGAGCTGAGCATTTTCTGTATGTGTGTGTGTATGTATGTATGTAACGCTCTCCCAATCTCACTCGATTTGCTCAGAGATGGCTAGACCGATTTTCATGAAACTAATAATGCAAATGAAAGTTCTAGTTGCCTCATAAGACTCTATTGAAAAATGTAAAAATTATGAAACTTCATTATCTCAGACACTACAAAACTAATTTGAACAAAATTGGTTTCAAATAAACGGGCTACCCCCCCCCCCCCCCCCTTAACTTTTGAATTTTATAAAGATTGGACTTGTAGTTCAGAAGCTATGGACAGACGCGTGTTCTGGAGACTATTGAATCTCACTCATGTTTCTCAGAGATGGCTGGACCGATATTCATTAAATCAGTGTCATATGGAAGGTCCAGTTGCCCCATGATACCCTATTGATTTTTTCTGCAATCGGACTATTACTTTGCCTGTTATGTTAAAAAATGTGAAATCCAGCTATGAAAAAAAATATTCCGAAGACTACCCAAACTCACTCACTTTTATCAGAGAATATTGTACCGAGTTCCACAAAATTAGTGTCAAATGAAAGGTCTAGCTGCCTCATAGCACCCTATTGAATTTTACTGTAATCGGACTTTAACTCGGTCTGTAATGAATCAAAATGTGAAAATCACGAAACTTCAATATCTAAGAAACTACACAACTGATTTGAACAATACTTATTTCAGATGAACGGGCTAGTTAAGGGATAACTGACAAATTATTATGATTGTACACGTGGTTCAAAAGTTATGAAAAGCAAGTCATATTCGATATAGAAAAAAAATCTTACTATAAACAATCGAATCAAAAATTATATTTAAACGAATTATATAGCGAGTCCAACCTATATATGAGTACAGTGACGTTTCAACTATACCACGATAAAAAAAATTCGCGTCGTATAGGTATTTGAAACATATTTATTTCATGTTATTCGCATGTGTTAATGTATGTTCATATATGTTTGAAAATTATGTTTTAAATGTTCGGTATGGTTTCACTGCAACCAATGATTTGTTATTTCAGAGTGATAAATAAATCCAGCAAATATTATTAAGGGGTATTTTTTCTGAAAGGAAGTGTGTCGTGTAAATCTATTTTAACAAATAATAAGTACGAATGAGAAAGGCTTGGTCTGACCGCTAGGTGGATTAGTTTAGGTTTTTCTGTAAGATTTGGACCACTTGTTTTGATCTCTTGTGGTGTTATACGATACAACACTGGATAAATTTAATAGTGTTTGGAAAACTTTAGTGAATGAATTCAGAGATATGATTACGAAGAACATTATTTCGAAACTCATATTAATAAAAAAACATGCAGATATTTATTTCAATTTTCTTCCACATCGCAAAACTTAGTTTGAAATTAATGAATAAATTTAAAATTCTTAGAGGAACAATTATTAAAACTGTTGAGAAGAATAAATGAATAAAGAAGAAAATGAAATGACGATCAGACAAGAATTCACATTCTAAGAATCCGAAGGAATCGAAGGTAAATGCTTCTCTGTTCTGTTTGACAGTTCTTCCAAATTCAGTTCAATCTGAGAAAGCATTTTCTCAGCTAGAATTATCGCTAATAAAATTTGCTGCGGTTTGGGCGACGAAGCTTTGACCATGCTATAGTTATTTAAATTTCACTTTCTCAAGAATAAGGAGCAGTAATTTTTGGGACGAAATTTTTTATTGATTGATTATTTCATCCTGTAAACGCTTTGTATCAGGAGCAAGTTGTTCTAGGTGCAACCTGTGCAATGCACACGGAGACGCCAAACAAAAAATAAATCCCTAATCCAAATTTATATTTAAATGTTATTTTTTTAGTTTTACTTTTAAATAGCACAAAACGAATAATGACTTACGTTTTTTCGCGGACAAGATTGTGATTACTGCCCAAAACTATGATTTCCAGAATTTGTGGTTGAACTGGTAGGCGTGCTTGTCATTCTCCTCAGTATGTGAAAGGAGAGGAGAAAAAATTCACCGCGCACTTCCCTTCCAGTATGTGCCTGCGTGCAGCAAATGATTTCACCACACTGCTTCTTTCTCACTTCAAAGTGTCTCAACCAGCTTACAGAGTGACAAACACACTTCCAGCTCACCCCACATCTGATAGAAACAAGAGGGGTGAATCACTCTACAGAGAAAACGCAGAAGTGCACAACAGTGTCCACTGGCGAGTAGTCCGGAAGGAAAAAAAAACCTACCGGGCAAGAATGTAGTCCTCGTGTAGCTACGAACCTCTACGAACGAATTCCACCAGAGTGAATTCGACCGGCACGAGCAGCACGAGCAACGTAGTCTATTTTTTTCTCCCAATCTCTTTTCCTCTTCTGCCATGCTCAAGAAACCAACTGTGTGACGCACGGCAGATAGCTCTGCAGTGTAATTATTGTGCGTGATGTCCACACGTGTGAGAAAGTACACCATAGTTCATTGTCTCGCAATAGAGAGATTTCACATTTCACCGCAGTGCGTTCAGGTAGCTCAACAGATAAAAATCGTTTGTCGCTCTCTTCTAGCATGAGCGTATTGATTTGCTCTTTAGTGTGACGGCAGTTGTCTCCGCAGTGCAAGATGTTCTCCTGCACTCTAGAGGTTTACTGAGGAGAAAAGACAAGCATGCTGGTAGGTTCGAAATCCACGGGTTGCCGCTGTAGGTATGAGTTTGTAAAGAAATTAGCTATTCTACATAAAAAATAAATGTCTTGCTTTATTGATATGAAGTTTTTTGATATATTATCGATACACACAAATACATCATTAGAATCCAAGCAGAACAAACCAGAAAAAAAAAACAAAAATTGATCAATAGGTTAGATTAAATTAATATTCAATGTTGCTTCTGTCTAAACCGTCATGTGATTTGTAACGCATACCTGAGTGGGTAGCATTATTAACCTTACAATGATATATGAATATTGTGACAATTATTTGTTTAATTTTAAGAAAAAAACCGGAAATACCTTTTTTTTCGCCTCTTCAATAACGGTATTTCGGTATTGGAAAAAATATCGGTTTTACCGGTTTTATCGGTTTTTGTTTTACCGGTAAACCACCCTAATTAGCAGTTTCATAAAAAAATTATTCTACCATAAAAAAAAATATTTTTCATTTCTCCATCCTGGACTTTTTTTTTACAGTTGCGTTTCAACGTCAAGTTTATTAAAAAAAAAAATAAAACAAAAATTCAACTCTTTTTTTATTTTAATTGAAATTTAATGTTTATTTTTTTGATTTTTTTTGGTCAAAAAATTTTTGTTTTGTACAATGTACAATTTTTGCCTTTCTCCTAGAAAGGTATAGCAATCACTGGAAAAACCAAAGGTATAAAAGTGGTCCCAATGGCCGAATGTCATATACCACTCGACCCCTTTCGACGAACTGAGCATTTTCTGTATGTATGTATGTATGTATGTATGTATGTATGTGTGTATGTGTGTATATGTGTGTGTGTATGTGCAACTTTTTTTTCTCACTCACTTTTCTCAGAGATGGCTGGACCGATTTTCATAAAATTAATTGCAAATGAAAGGTCTAGCTGCGCCATTGGTTGCTATTGAATTACATTGTAATCGGATTTTTAGTTTAAAGGTTATGTATCAAAATGTAAAAATCACGAAACATCAATATCTCAGAAACCACATAACCGATTTCAATAAAAACTGGTTTCAAATGATCGGGCTGTCTCCAGAACCCTTAACTTTTATATTTCGTTATGATTGAACATATGGTTCAAAAGTTATGTAAAGAAAAGTTATCCTGAGGTTGTTTAAACTCACTCATTTTTCTCTGGGATGGCTGAATCGATTTCCACAAAATTAGTGTCAAATGAAAGGTCTAGTTGCCCCATAGGTTGCTATTGAATTTCATTGTAATCGAATTGTAACTTTGTCCTCTGTTTATAAAAATATGAAATCACATAATAAAAGTAGTAATATTGACTTTCTTCCAACGATCACTGGCTAATTAAATGGTAGAAAAGTGATCCAAATGGCCGAATGTCACATACTTCTCGACTCAGTTCGACGAATCGAGCATTTTCTGCATATATGCATGGATAGGTGTATATGTTTGTGTGTGGCTGTGTACCTGTGTATGTGCACCTTTTTTTCACACTCACTTTTCTCAGAGATGGTCTGACCGATTCTTTCTATCTTGGTGTCAAATGAAGGGTCTATTTGCCGCTTAGGTTGCTATTGAATTTCATTGTAATCAAACTTTTAGTTTTGGCGCTGCGTCAGAATGTGAAAATCGCTCTTATATCTCAGAAGCTATGAACATAGTTGAATTCAAATTAATGGGCATTTAAACCCTCAAACAATGAATTTCATAATGTTTAAACATGTGGTTTGAAAGTTATAGAAAGGAACGTAACCCGCAGACTGTTTAAAACTATAGCTACGATCAAAATATGTGGCCTCAACATCATATAAATTTGATATTGTACTATTTCAATGTTTGCGGCCTTGCTCGGGATTATGGTTTGCAATATTCTCGGAAATCGATTTCCCGGGAAACGGGAATAAAAAATCTCATTTCCCGGGAATTCCCGGGAACCGGGAAGGGAAATTTTTTTTAACAAAAATGAGATTTTCAATGAAGTTTATCAGTAAAAGGCAACAAAAAATTGTTCACAATTTCATTCTAAATTCGCATGAAGTACAAAATACAAATGAGATACAAAACACTTGAATATGAATTGAATAACATCAGAAATTCGTGATCGATTTTTGTAGCATATATTTGCAGGAGAGGAGGATTAAGGGTCTTCATGTCGTCAAAAAATCGCTTCAGATCCGCTGACTATTTTTCTTTAAGCTCAAAAATGTTATATATATGTCTTCTGTAAAACTTTGCTCAAGTCTGCTGAATCTAGAATACTTTCAAATCACCGATTACAGCTCTTGCTACATTTAATTGAAAACTGGTGTCCGAGTCTTTCAGTTTGTTGAAGAGAAATTTGAGTGAAGCGAGGAAAATATTTGCTATATTTTGTACGGAATTTTTGGGCAAAATATTTTTTACACTACAGTAAACCTTTACGATTTACTTGAGCGGTAGCAAATCTAATCGCTATTTTTTATTAAATATGTTTGCTATGTCATTGCGATTTTTTTAAATAGACTGCGTCTCAAATCTAGTCTCAAATTGACAGAACAACATTTCAAACTCTTTTGGAGTTTATGTCACCGTTGATTAGAGCGTAAGATTCCAAGAAAGAATTTTGGTTAACTAACTACCTTATTTCGTTATTCGATCCACAAACCGGAAGGAAACGATAGAATATTGAATAATCAGTTCAATACGACTTAAAATAAGTCAGTCTTAGAGCATATGAAAGCCTAATAGTTAACATGCAAAGATGATTTTTACGTTAAAATGCTATACTGACTTTGAGTTTTATTAAATGATTTATTTCAGGTCGCACCAGTTTGACGTATTTAATTTTAATGCACTATTGCATAAGAAACTATAAAAAATTTTTCGCGGAACTCGGGAATCCCGGGATCCCGGGAATCAATTTTGCTGTTCCCGGGATCCGGCAATCCCGGGAAAAGCTATTTCCCGGGAAATTGTTCCCGGGATTGCAAATCCTACTCGGGAATGAAGTTGAAATGAAAAGTCATTTCTATCATTTCACTTTTTGCCTCTCTCCTAATGCCTTACTCTTAGAAAGGTATAGCAATCACTGCAAAAACTAAAGGTATAAGAGTGCTCAAAAGGGTCGAATGTCGTATATCACTCGACTCAGTTCGACGAGCTGAACATTTTCTGTATATGTGTGTGTGTGTAAAGGTCTCCCAATCTCACTCGATTTTCTCAGAGATGGCTAAACCGATTTCAATGAAATTAATTGCAAATGAAAGGTCTAGTTACCCTAAAAGACCCTATTGAATTCTATTGTAATCTGATTTTTAGTTTAGAGGTTATGTATCAAAATGTAAAAATCACAAAACATCAATATCTCAGAAACTACACAACCGATTTGAATAAAATTGGTTTCAAATGAACGGGCCACCTAAAAAACCCTTAACTTTTGAATTTTATGAAGATTGAATATGTGGTTCAGAAGTTATGAAAAGAAACGTGTTCTGGAGACTATTTAATCTCACTCATGTTTCTCAGAAATGGCTGAACCGATTTTCATAAAATCAGTGTCATATGGAAGGTCTTGTTGCCCGATAAGACCCTATTGATTTTTTTTGCAAACGGATTATTACTTTGCCTGTTATGTTCAAAAATGTGAAATCCAGCTATGAAAAGAAACATATTCCGAAGACTAATTGGACTCACTCACTTTTCTCAGAGATGGTTGAACCGATTTCCACAAAATTAGTGTCAAATGAAAGGTGAAGCTGCCTCATAACACCCTATTGAATTTTGCTGTAATCGGACTGTAACTTCGTCTGTAATGTATCGAAATGTGAAAATCACGAAATTTCATTATCATAGAAACTACACAACCGATTTGAACAATATTGATATCAGATGAACGGGCTAGTTAAGGGTTAACTGATGAATTATGATTGAGCACGTGGTTTCAAAGTTTGGCTGCCCTATACGTTCCCTATTCATTTGATTATAATCGAACTTAAGCAACCGTTATGTATTAAATTGTTAAAACAACGAAAGTCTATTATCTCAAGTAATACACGACTTATTTGAAAATATCTAGTGTAATACAAACGAGTCATCCCTCAAACTTACAAATAACAAACTTCATAACAATTTCATATACTGTTCAAAAGTTTTGGGAAGAAAAGAAATTCAAAGACTATTCAACACTATACCTGCTTTGATCAATATATATGGCCTCAACATGATTTAAATGTGGTGTCGTACTATCTGAACGTTCCCGGTATCGCTCGTGATTGAATTGTTCGAAATTAAGAGTGATTTCTTTTATTTTGCTATTTCTTAAGCGATAACATTACGTCAAATTTCATATTTTATACTTCTATTACAACATCAATATTTTAGAACCCAAAGAGTGAATATACCTTTATTGGATTTAAGCATTCATTTAAATCTATTTTTACAATTTATATGTCTGAATGAGAAAGGCTGAGTCTGGCCGCTAGATGGATTAATTTAGGTTTTTATTATGCTTTTTTAATTCCCTACAACTCATTCTCAGACAGTTTTTCTATACAACCAACGGTTTCTGGACTACAATGCTTCGAATAAAACCTATGCCAAAAGACATACGTCATTTTAGAATATAACTCATGGGTGTAAAAAATCTCTCCATCTGTGGAAAATACTTTGCTAAGCATGTGCAAAGTTTCATTCAAATCAAAAATGGTCGATATTCGACCATCGGTCATTTGGCGCGATTTGTCTCACGTGTCCTTGCAGTGTTCTTTTCCTGAACCGCCTGTCACCAATAATGTGTAGGTATATCCTACCAGGGACTTCTTCTTCTAGGTATCCCTGTACGTGTGCAAGGTGAATTTCTATCGCCTTTGCTGTGGTCATTGGTTGTAGACCAGCTACTTAGAAACCTAACTGAGCTAGGTTTCGGAGTGGTCGGATTTGCCGATGATGTTGTGATTCTTGTGAGGGGAAAATTCGACAGTACAGTATCGAAGAGAATGCAGTTAGCTCAAAACTATACTTTAGAATGGTGTAGACAAGAGGGGCTGACCATTAACCCCTCTAAAACAACCATTATTCCCTTCACCCGGAAAAGAACAACTTAGAGAGCCTGAAGCTGGGCGAGACTACACTGCAGCTTTCCACTGAGACTAAACATCTTGGAGTAGTTTTAGATCAGAAACTCAGCTGGAATGCACATATTGAATATGTCATCGGTAAAGCTACGAGTGCCCTCTGGGCATGTAGCAAAGCTATTGGCAGAACATGGGGTCTAAGGCCAAGTATGATTTATTGGTTGTACCAAGCTATAAAAAGACCAAGAATAACGTATGCCTCGCTAGTGTGGTGGCCTAAAACAGAAGAAAGGTCAACGCAGAACAAGCTTGGTAAGTTGCAAATGCTAATTTGTAATGCAATTACAGGAGTTATGAGAAGTGCTCCGTCGAAAGCCTTAGATGCAATTCTGCATCTATTACCACTCCACCAGGTAGTACAACTAGAGGCGGAAAAAAGTGCATTGAGACCAAGGATGGAAAAAATCACTCACTCGAAGGATCACTTCCGATTTTTTATCGCATGGAATCGTTTTGTTGATTTTCATTTATCAATAATGATACGGCTGCTTAGTTACAGAAATAAAAAAAAAATCGTTAGTGATAATTTCAGGAGAATCAATACTGAAAATTTTCGTTTCCTGAAGACGAAAATTCTCTCACCGATTTTTTTCAGTTCAATGGTTTTAAGCTGCAATTTTAGCAATACATTCAACATTGAATCAACGACATAAAATGATGCCATACTCTAAGGATTTGTCTCACAATGATGTAAAATTCGACTCATAGAGTATAAAGTATAGAAAGTATCAAACCAGTCACTCTATAATTCTCTAATGTATTTCTTGGTTGAAACCTCCAAACTATAAGGCAATTAAAATCTCAATCTTGAATGTACTTTATGTAGGGTAGCGAACGGCTTCGTCAGTGGTTTTCTTCGGCAGGTTTTCTACAGCGATCTTATGCAGGAACCTGCCGAAGAAAACCACTTCCAAAGCCCTATATTATAGTCCGGCCACAAAACCAGTATCTAAATTCCTATTTCTAGAAGACAACCCCCCTGTAGAACATCCAGTTTCCATTTTCGCTTACATATTTCAAAAGAAGAAAATAAGCTTCTCGGTTTGGGTGTGTTGTACCTATCTATACACGTGTGAAACAAAATCGAAAGCGCGAAACGAAACAAACAAATCAAAGTAATCGCGAGTGAAAATTTTTCAACACATATCCTTTTGAAATTATCGAAAGCGATAGAGAATCAGTTTGGACTACTGATTAATTATCACTTGAACGATTTTTCTCATCTTTGATTGAAACTAACACGCCTTAAAAAAGTACCTGATGGAGATCAGACAGGCCAGCTGGCAATCCTCAAACATTTCCAGCTGAGCAAACATATACCAGGTATCGAAGACTGGATGAATACAGAAGCAAACTTCGAAATACCTTTCAAAATCATAGAGACCGAACGGGAAGCTTGGGAACAAGGTGGCCCGAATATCCGACAAGGCTTTGTCGTCTTTTACACAGATGGCTCAAAAATGAATGATTCAACCGGAGCAGGTATAAATGGTTCTGGGATAAGTATCTCGATACCAATGGGCCGTTGGCCTACAGTGTTCCAGGCCGAAATATTTGCAATTTATGAATGTGCACAAGTCTGTTTGGTTAAGAAATACAGGCATGCTAACATATGCATTTTTTCTGATAGCCAAGCAGCACTTAAAGCACTAAAAGCCTTCACATGTACCTCTAAGCTAGTATAGGAGTGTATCCTTTCACTGACACAACTGGCACAAAGGAACCAAGTATGGTTATACTGGGTTCCTGGTCACTGCGGAGTGGAAGGCAATGAAAAAGCCGATACGTTAGCTAGACAGGGGTCATGTACCGATTTCATTGGCCCAGAACCGTTCTGTGGGGTGTCATCAAGCGCCTTGAAAGCAGAATTGAAAACCTGGGAACATAGGACAATACAAGAGAACTAAATATGCCCAGTAGGGCTACGCCAGTCCAAACGCTTTATAAAACCAAGCGTCAAGAAAAGCCAGCAATTGCTTAGTTTAAATAAAAAGGGAATAAGGACAATTACCGGACTGTTTACAGGACACTGTCCAAGTAAGCATCACCTGAAACAAATTGGTCAGTCAGATGACGAAATTTGTCGTCTCTGCGGGTTCGAATGTGAAACCGCAGAACACTTGCTCTGCCACTGCAGTACACTAATACAGCGCAGAATAAGAGCCTTTGGAAAAGGAACTTTGGAGCCTTTTGAAATCTGGTCTGTGAATCCTAATGAGGTAATACATTTCATACGAAATTCGGTGCGATATGACAACGACGATCACTTCCATCAATAGTGATATGTCTGCCACGAGTACCTAGACTAAAGAAGAGGTATACCACAAAAGATCAAAATAATCGTCGCAGTGGTCCAAATCTCACAAAAAAAAACATAAAAACAGAAAAAGGGTGTTACGCACACGGAATTACAACTCGAGACTTGAGCGGTAGATTAAACTTACTTTATTTACACAAAAGCTTAAATAGTACCCTACAGGTAACTCAGAGCGAAAGTCTTTTCCCCTTCGATCCGGTCACCACATACCTAGCTGTTCTATACTGGCCTATGGCATTTCATGGCCTGTCTCTATTTCGAACTTATTTTTAGTACATACATGCCACCAGTCGTTCGACGACTTATAACTAGGACGCTTGGTTATTGTTTTAAACGATTCATAATAATGATGTTTTGTCATTTATCGGTTTGGCCAACGATTCATAATAGGAATGCTCTGGAATGCTATGTTATTGCAAGGTGTTTCCTGCGTGTTAAGTGAACTCTGCGGCAAGCTAATGCACCCGTTTATGTTAAAATTGTTTTGTTTTTCGTTCAAACTGCTTTATCTACGGCGTTGAGTAACCTCGGCAGCAAACTGTGGTTCTAGCCTGAATTCTGATGCCAACGTGACGAAACATTGGGTAGTTTTCACGGGGTGTTGCGTCACATTTTGAAACTTTTTTTTGTTTAATTGGATTTAGTTTTAACTGAGTTAAAGGAGTTTTTCGAAAATATGTGAAATTGCACCGGGCATATAAGGGCTAACTTCTACGGTATATGAATCTTGCAAAATTTGTACTTTAGGACACGTAAACATTATGTAGTGTTGTAAGATCATTATCTTTTGATCGGCATTTTTATCACGAGTTTTCAAGTAATCAATTTCACCCAACTTATCCATTTCACGGTAACACATCAAATACTTTTTTTTAAGCTTAGACCTTATTCTATAAGCTAGGTAAACTTTGATGAAGGCCAATTCAAAAATGAGTGGTATGAAGGTATGATTTTTTTTCGGCAATGTGTCATATTTTTCAAAGTTCAACAACTTTTCCGAAAAAAACTTTTATGTGCCATCGCTGTATTAGAAAATAGATTTTTGATTTTATGATAATTTTTTTATGATAAATTTTCGTGACAAAAAAATTTTTTAGTATTTCCGTTATGTTATAGTGAACAATTACTCTGAGCACTTTGTTTGGTTTAGTATATCTACAATTTGAGCATTAAGTTCGCCAAATTGCCTTTTCCGACCACTGTGCGTTGGCACCGGTATCATAGTCAACCGGCCGGTAGTGACCGCACCACCATATACGTTGGTATTTGGCACAATGGTGGAATGAAAACAGGCGAAAATAGAAAACATTAGTAAATTGATATATAATTTAGAATCCATACCCTAAAAATAATAAAAAATGGCTGCTTCTGCTGATTCTAAGAATGCTTCTAAAAATCAAATTGTTCTATTTATTTTCAGTATTATCGTTGATTACTCCATTGCTGACCTCCACATCGCTACAAATACGGTACATGGCTGTTGTTTCAAATTTCGCCGGACCCTACATGATGCTCTCTCTTTCATATGAGCCTGTTTTTTTGTTGTCGTTCTCTTTAAGTTTGTTTTTCTGGATTAGAGCGGAGGATTTGCTGTATAATTCAAAACTAAAGGTAAATAGAAGTAATTCAGCTAATACATTATTTTATCTTTTGTTCAAGAGGAACACATAGGATTATTGAATGATAAAGAAAATAAATTTTGTACCCACTAGTCAGAAAACTAACAGAAACATTGCAAATAAATACACGCGGCATATAATGCATATGATTCGACACCGTGATCAAAACACGGTAGGGCCCGTGCAATAATTACGTAAGCTTATTTTTCTACTTTTCTAACCCCCCTCTCCCCCTTGTAAGACATCGTAAAATTTTTTGATAACCAACCCCCTCCCTTCCCCCTAGTAAGATCTTACTATATATACCATATATAGATTTTTATTATAGTTTTGTCATTCTGAAGCAAGCACAATACTTCGTTTCCTCTTTTGTCCTTAATTCGGGTTAATAGTCCTTCCGTTATTTTCTTTTTATAAATTTTACCGTACATACTTTCATCAACATGGTTTTTTGAATAGCTCCATTAACAATGTTTTTCTTACGTAAGATAATCAATTACCCCCCACCCCCTGTAAGATAGCGTAAGAAAATTGCACACCCCCCTCCCCCCTATTTGCTTACGTAATTATTGAACGGCCCCTTAGGTCGATAACTTTCTTGTGCCGTAGAATCAACCAGGTTGGCTCTGGGACATGGTTTACATTGAGCAAACCAAAAAAACCTGGAGATCCGTTTTGAGAACATGTTACAGAAGTTACTAATCAATGCAAAGTTTCCAAAAAAGATTCACCACACCTTGTCAAATCAGAAATGGCTGATCATATCTTCAAGAGGGACATCCACTTATTTCGGTTGACATTCACCTGCTCCGCCCTGTTGATAATGTTCGACGTAGCTGAAAGTTTGGCAACTATTTTATTTGTTATCCTTCCTACAGACTTAGGCGCCGTACACAAATTACGTAACGCTAAAAACCCGGATTTTAGACCCCCCTCTCTCCCTATGTAACGATAAGTAACGTTCAACACGACCCCCCCCCCCCCCTAAAAATTACGTAAGGTTCAAAAAAGGGAAATTACAAGTTTTGCTCTTCAGCAGACGGTCTCGAGGTACGACGCTGGCCTAACAAGCCAGTCGTCGGTAAAGACTGTTGGTGTCAGTAGGATCGTAGATCGTTTTTTCGTTAAAATACATGGTGTATTGGACGACAAATTTCAAACTTCTTCCTAAAAATTTCTTCTGGATACCACTTGAAGACCCTTTACTTCGATCTATTCCATGCAAAATAAATGAAGTCCTGGTGTAACATTATAATTATTATGATTTTTCATTTTTTATAATAACAAAAAATCAAGCAGCTGCAAAAAAATTGCTTCCATCGTTTTTGGGGTTAACGGGCAGTGGCAACTATATTGCCACCAACGTTTGTGCGGTTAACGGCAGTGGCAACTATATTGCCACCAACATCGTGGCGTTAATGGGCAGTGGCAACTATATTGCCACCAATGCTTTTGGGGTTAACGGGCAGTGGCAACTATATTGCCACCAATTTCTTCAATTGATTCAATAGTGAATTTTTTAACAAAGGTACATTTGTGTTTTTCCTTCTGTACGGAATACGTTTTATTGAAGTTTATGTCGATAACTTGCGTAGTTTTCACAGCTTTATAAAGGGTTAAGCGGTATGTATTCCCGTGGTTCTGTGGTTAGCGATGTCGGTCGGCTAGCTCTCCCACACGGTTGTGATATCGGGTTCGATTCCCGATCAGGTCGAGGAACTTTTCGAGCTGGAAATTTTCTCGACTCAGCACTGGGGCACGGTGTACCGTTGTACTTATCCTACAACATGCAAAATGTGCCGAAAACAATATCGATAACGAATTCTCTCAACTAATCCAGTTGATCGAGACCGCATTAGCCCCCAGGCTAGCGTGCGATATTGTTTTCAGTATGTATTCGATTTTTTTGACGTAGGACTACGTCTAACCGCACTATATTGAGATACATTCTGCGGAAACTAAAACCAAGGTGTAACGTTGGAATGAAAGATTTCAAACGGTAATATTGATGTAACCACAGTATGTATCACAATAATCAATATGTCGTTGGCTCAGATCGACTTGAACTGTCCTACAGTACGGTCGCATTTTACCAACAGCTCGAGGCTAAGTCTTAGACTACCGAGAGACATTGAAATTTTGTTTTTTCGCTTTCAACAGGCAATCTTCTTGAAAGACTACCTGTTGAAACGCAAAGTAATAAATTTGTTTTTAACGTTAACGAGTGTTTAGTGAGTAAATTTGGTTTGAGATATTTCTAATTAAATTCTATAGTGAAGTGAAAGTGTAGTGAAGTTTTCCAGTTATGCCTGTAAAAAATAAAAAAGCTCGCTTTGATGCGGCTTCAAGGAAACGTGAGGCATCTCCTCCAAGTGACACTGAAATTTCGACTAACAGGTATGATATTCTTTCTTCCGTTGGGGATCAAGAAAACTTCTCATACTGAGCATAAAGCCGTTATGAAGAAGGTTAAAGTTCCACCTATTGTGGTATATGTAGCAAATTTTAAAGCATTTCGATCAGAGCTTTCATCGTTTCTGTCGAATGTGAAAGTTAATTTTCAAATTGGCCGCCAAGGCGAAATTCGTATTTTGGCCGAATCTCTTGATGGCCATAAACATCTTTTACAGTATTTGACAGAAAAGATGTATAAATTTTATTCTTTTGATGCCAAAAACGAGAGACCGTTTAAGGCTGTTTTGTAAGGTCTTTCAAATGAACAAACTATTGAGGAAATTAAAGAATGTTTGTCAGAATCACTTGGTTTTGCTCCCAACCAAGTAATTTTGATGAAACGAAAGGCAAATGCCAAAATTAATCAAACTGGAATACACCAGGAAAATTACTTAGTACATTTTGATCGTACCAAAGTAAATAATTTGAAATGTTTTGAAAAAGCACGTGTTTTATTTAACGTGCGAATAAAGTGGGAAAATTTCAAGAGACATGGAGAAATCCATAATATTACTCAATATCGGAATTGTCAAGCCTATGGTCATGGAACTCGAAACTGCCATATGGCAGCAAAATGTATGATTTGTGGTGACACTGGTCACACAAAAGATATCTGCCCCGTGAAAGAGACCACTGATAGTTTCAAATGTGTAAATTGTGGGGGAAATCACAAATCTAATTTCTTTAATTGTCCTGTAAGGTCAAAAATTATTGCTTCCAGACAACGTAGGAATTCTAAGCAACCTGTTGTCAATGTGGGTATACAAAAGACTTTCAATACTGTTCAGGCATCACCAGCACTTTCATTAGCAGGTGTGTCTGTAGGTAATAATTTAAATTCAGATAACAAATTTCAGACAAAAAATCCTGTTCAGGCAACACCAGGCTGTTCATATGCCAGTGTCCTTACAGGTAATATTTCAAATTCAAACAGTAACAAACCATTCGTGTTTGGTGCTGAAAAGTCAGCCAGTATTGATTTAGGTAGTCCAACTCCAGAAAAGATTGAATACCCACAACAATCCATGCTGCAGCTAATGTCCGTTTTGTTGAACTGTAACTCGATGTACGAGGCTGTTCAAGAAGGTATAAAATTTACAACTAATATTGTTATGAAATTGAAATTCAGCAATGACTTTAAATAATGCTGTAAATTTTCTAAATTGGAATGCTCGCTCTTCAAAAGCGAAAGAGGATGAATTTTTCAATTTTTTAACAGTCCACGATGTGCATATTGCAGTTGTGACTGAAACGCTTTTAAAGCCAAATATTAAACTAAAAAAGAACCCAAATTACATGGTTCATAGGTTTGATAGAATTGATGTTGCCGGTGGTGGAGTTGCAATAGTTATCCACCGTCGAATAAAACATCGTGTTTTACCCCATCTTGAAACCAAAGTTATCGAGAGTTTGGGAATTGAAATTGAAACAAGTATTGGCATTTTATTTATAGCCGCAGTGTATTTGCCTTTTCAATGCACTGGTGAGCGAAAAAATTATTTCAAGGGAGATTTGCAAAAACTCACAAGAAATAAATCTAAATTTTTAATCATCGGTGATTTTATTGCGAAACATCGATCTTGGAATAATGCTCAAAGCAATTCCAATGGAAAAATATTGTTTAATGATTGCTCGGCTGGATTTTATTCAGTTTTATTTCCAAATGGTCCTACATGTTTTTCTTCTATTAGGAATCCATCTACAATTGATTTGGTACTAACAAATCAAAGTCATTCATGCAGTGATTTATTAACTCATGCTGACTTTGATTCTGATCATCTTTCCATAACATTTTCTATTTCCCATGAAACTATTTCAAATCCCACTAGATCTGTGTTTAATTATCACAAGACTAATTGGGATAGATATCGTTCTACGATCGAAGAAAATTTGAATGATGATATTATTTTACTAAATAGTGCTGACATTGACAGAGCATTAGATAATTTTAGCAGCTTAATACTCAATGCCCGGAATTTATCAGTTCCTAAGGCTCGAGTGAAATTTAATGCACCAATTATTGACAGTGAACTTCAACTTCTTATACGTTTGAAGAACATACGGAGACGTCAATACCAAAGATCTCGTGATCCTGCTTTGAAAATTATTTTTCAAGAATTACAAAAGGAAATTAAACATGGATTCACTCTCTTGCGAAATGAGAATTTCATGAGAGAAGTTGAACAACTAAAACCTTATTCAAAACCTTTCTGGAAACTTTCGAAAGTTCTTAAGAAACCTTCGAAGCCCATTCCAGTCCTTAAAGATGGTGATTGCATTTTTCTAACGAATGAACAAAAATCTTAAAAACTTGCTCAGCAGTTTGAGAGCGTTCATAACTCCAATTTGAACGTAGTTAGTCCTATTGAAAATGAAGTAAACCAAAAGTATGATCAGATCACCACCCAAGAATTTCTTTCTGAAGAGGTATTGGAAACAAACTTGAATGAGGTGCGAACTATTCTCAAAAAATTCAAAAACATGAAAGCACCAGGAGATGATGGGGTTTTCTATATCCTTCCCGAAAACTCTTTTCTATATCCTTCCCGAAAACTCTCTAAATTTCTTGGAAAAAATTTTTAACAGATGCTTTGCACTAGCACATTTTCCTACGAAATGGAAAAATGCCAAAGTCACTCCAATTTTAAAACCCGAAAAGAATCCAGCTGAGGCATCAAGTTATCGACCAATTAGTTTCCTTTCCTCTATTAGCAAACTTTTTGAAAGAATAATTCTCAATAGAATGATAACACATATTAATGAGTACTCGATTTTTGCAAATGAGCAGTTTGGTTTCCGCCATGGGCATTCCACTACTCATCAGTTACTTAGAGTAACAAATAAGATTCGAACTAATAAATCTGAAGGATATTCGACTGGAGCTGCGCTTCTAGATATAGAAAAGGCATTCGACAGTGTTTGGCATAAAGGTATAATAGCTAAAATGTCAAATTTCAGTTTTCCGCTTTACCTTACAAAAATGATACAAAGTTATTTAACTGACCGCACTCTTCAGGTTAACTATCTAAATGGTAAATCTAATAGATTGCCTGTTAGAGCTGGTGTACCTCAGGGGAGTATCTTGGGCCCAATCTTATATAACATTTTTACTTCTGATCTTCCTGATTTACCACCAGGTTGTGAGAAATCTCTGTTTTGTGACGATACAAGCATCTCCGCAAAAGGAAAAAGCCTTCGTGTTATATGCAGTCGGCTACAAAAAAGTTTAGATATATTTTCTTCATACTTGCAGAAATGGAAGATTTCCCCTAATGCTTCTAAAACACAGTTAATTATTTTTCCTCATAAGCCAAGAGTTTCATTTCTCAAACCCACCCATAACCACGTTATTAAGATGAACGGTGTGGTCTTAAATTGGTCTGATCAAGTTAGATACTTAGGGCTAATTTATGATAAGAATCTTACTTTCAAGGAGCACATTGAAAATATCCAGTCAAAGTGCAATAAGTATATCAAATGTTTATATCCTCTTATCAACAGGAATTCTAGACTTTGTCTCAAGAATAAACTGTTAATTTACAAACAAATTTTTAGGCCAGCAATGTTATATGCAGTTCCCATCTGGACAAGTTGTTGTACAACCAGGAAGAAGACACTTCAAAAGATTCAGAATAAGCTTTTGAAAATGATTTTGAAGCGTCCTCCCTGGTTTAGCACGAACGAGCTACATAGGCTCACTAATGTAGAAACATTAGAAAATATGTCAAGCCAAATTATCAACAAATTCCGACAAAAAGCGTTGCAATCCTCAATTGCAACGATTAGCTCACTTTATAGTCAGTAAGATAGTTTTAAGTTTATTTTAAGTTTTGTTTTATTCCTTTTTTTTCCTTGCAGTAGGTTTAATAATTTTCCTACAATTACATTAACTTAACTGCGAAAGCTAATAACATTCAATAATATAAAAAAGCGTACAAATACATATATATAATAGTGTTGAAATGTCACCATTTGTGGCAGAACACACAATACTAATTCTGAATAGATATTAGTACATAAATAAATCATTACAAACATTCCCCCCCCCCTATTAAAAAAAAAAATATGTCATTGGATTGATAAAATGATGGACAATTTTGTGATTCTTCAGTTATCGTTATCACTTCATTGTTAAACAGTGAAAATTTCATAAAAGTTTCAGGGTCGAATTTTCACGAACAATGTACCAATCACATGCGAGCACGCCTGGCACAGACTTTATGAGTAGACACCAACTGCCTGGTGTGATATCCTGCAGTGACAAAAAAAAATGACAGAATCTCCCCGTCCCAATAGGTCAATTAACGTTTGCTTCTATGAGCCTAGACTATTTTGACGTCTTGAAGGTGAAGCTTTTTCGGAAAGTTCGTAACCACCTCCACTATCAGACAGTTTTACGTTCTGTTGTTAGAATGTTATTAAAACTGATGTTGAAACAAAACATGCTGGAACAGGCAACATTACTGCACCAAACCATGTATGAATAGAGCGCTAGTCTCTCGTCATCTGTCGGTGCAGAAGAACTTGATATTCATTTGTGTGCAGCCAAGCCAAAAGACTACATCGCTGCTGTCGACGCACAGTGAGGCGTGTTGGGTTAACGCGTAGGTGTCGTTTTGCGATCTGGAACACAATCGAATTGCCGTTTGAATTGTCTCCTTCTTCTTCTTGTTTCGTATAGAGCAAAATCCGACAAAAATATATTTTTGATCAAGCATTCCAATGAACGTATATTTTTGATCAAGCATTCCAATGAACGTATGGTTTTTGCTGGAGAACCATGGACAAATTAAAAAAAAACGTGTATTTTCCGAAATATTAATAATTTTTCGAGCTTAAATTCAAAATAACTCGAAAACCGATGCCTTTAGAATGTTTACTACCAAGAGCTTTTTGATTCATAATGACTCTCTGCATCGTTTAAAATTATCAGAATACAAATATTTTTAAAAATGTTTAAATTAGAATTTTTATAAAAAAATTAGTCTACCATAAAATAATTATTTTCATTTCTCCATCCTCGACTCTTTTAAAAAGTTGCGTATTAACGTCAAGCTTCTTTAAAAAAAATATAAAAAAAAATTCAACTCTTTTTTTTTAAATTGAAATTTAATGTTTATTTTTAATTTTTTTTTATCAAAAAATTTTTTTTTTGCACAGTGTTTATTTTTTATGGTGCATTTTCAATTCCCTACAACTCATTCTCAGACAGTTTTTCTTTACAACCAACGGTTTCTGGGCTACAATGCCTCGAATAAAACCTATGCCAAAAGACATACGCCCTTTTAGAATGCAACTCATGGGTGTAAAAAATCTCTCCACCTGTGAAAAATGCTTAGTTTGCTGAGCCAAATACGTGTGCAAAGTTTCATTCAAATAAAAAATGGTCGATATTCGATCATAGGTCATTTGGCGCGATCTTGCTCTATAGTAGCAAATATCAGTATTCAAAATGATTATTCGGGTGCCGCAAAATACACTGCGCCACCGGGGACAACAAAATTCTGTGCGTATTAGTAGAGGCAAATAGCAGAGCATATAAATTCGGTGCATTGTACAAATAAAATACGTTGTTTGGTTTTGAACTCTACACCCGGACGAACACATACGATTCGCATAGATTCCCTAGGATTTCTCGCACTGGAATCTTGAGCGTCCTTGAAAAGGAATCCTGTAAAAAGAATCCTCGAATTCCCTGTATATGGGACTAGGATTCTTGAATACGAATCCTGTAGTGAGAATCCATCGGATTCTTCCAGATTGGAATCCGACGATTTCTCAAAACAGTATTCTCATTCAAGAACCCTAGTCCCATATACAGGGCATTCCTGAGGATTCTTTTACCAGGATACCTTAAAGAGGACGCCCACGATTTCGATGTGAGGAATCCTAGGGAATCTATGCGAATCGTATGTGTTCGACCGGATGTATATGAATTAAGTCTACCCGGGACGTCAACCGGACGAACACACAGGTTTCGCATAGATTCCCTAGGATTCCTCACATTGGAATCGTGGGCGTCCGTAAGAAGGAATCCTGAAATAAAAATCTTCAGGGATGCCCTGTCTATGGGACTAGGATTCTTGAATGAGTATCGTGTTATGATAATTTTTCGGATACAAAATCTTCACTTTAACCATTATGTGCTCGACGGGGAAGCAGGGTTCCCACAAATTAAAATTCTTGCATCTTTTGCAATTTTCATCCGATTTCGATAGTTTTAACGCCAAAAGATTAAGTGAATGATCTGCTTCCAAATGAGCGTCAGTGAAGCCCCGAAGGAATTCTTCTCAACCAGGAATCGGTTTTCCTGGGATTTGTTCCAAAACTGAGGAATTTTATGAGATTTTAAAAGAATTTCACAATTGGTTCAAGTTTTCTAAAATTACTTTCACAGGCAGGTTTCTATGGTTTGGGTGTTTTAGTGATATGCCCTCGAAATGGTTCTTCCGGAACAGATTCCACTGGAGCTTCTGATGAAAACAATTAAATGAAACGAGATCAAATACCACATAATATAGGTATTTTCGGAACCGGGATGACGTTCAAAGACCGAAAAACGATCCCTGACTTCAATTTGAATTCCGAGATGGCGACTTTCGGTTTGCATAAACAACCTAACATGGCCGAATATCACGCAGCGTGGAAATTTTCGGAATCGGGCTGATAATAATTTTGGAATCTTTTTTTGTAGCCCCTTTTTGTTTTTGAAAAGGTTTTTTACATATGTTAAAAACCTTTCAAAAATATCGAATAAGATAAGATATAATCATTTTATTGTTGTTGACAGAGGTACTATTAAGTTTTTACGGTTTTAACTTTTTGAGGCACTACCAACAGAGCTGTGAGCGAAAATTAAAATCAGTTTTGTTTTTAATCTGATCCATCTATGGCATTACATTTAGTTGAATTTGAAATTACTCTCCTGCTCTACCTTTTCTATCATTTAGAAGCGTTTTTTAACAATTGCGCTGAATTTTAGTATTTTCGATTTGGCCTTTTGTTCTAGTTTTAATTACTTTATTGATTTGAAAAACAAAAATCAACAAAGTTTTCTTTGTTTTATTTTTTCTGAATTCCAGGATCGTTCTCAAGCATTTTTAGTTAATTCGGAATGCAGACTTCGTTCACCCTTGGCTTCACGCCTGAATTTTTTGTGTTGCCGAAAACGAACTTTTTTTTCATAAATTGTTTTCACTTCTCAAGTAACTTTTGCAACTTAGGCACTAGATAATGCCACCAACCTACCTACCTACTGCCTTTTGGATTCATTGTCGCAAAAGATGTGGCTTGATTGGCGGCTGTTGAGCTTAAGTCAATAGACGAGAAAACTACGAAATATTATTAAACATAATAAACCTGATCAGGCGATTCGTGCTATCGAGGCCTTATCACCATCACCATATTAGTTTTCAGATAGCAAATCTAGAGGAACATTTCAAAAGGTCTATCTGGTTTGATCGATTTTTTGATCGGTCACTTTCATTCAATCACCGCAACTTATTAAACATCTTTTTTGACACGTTATTTGCACAAGTAGATAGCGGAGGGATTACTCTAGCATCTGAACAAAAAACACGCTTGGGAGAGTTATTTAAGCTAAACATTTCCAAAATGAAAAGACGTTTCGGAAAAACGATGAAAGCAGATAGGACCTTTTGAAATGTTTATCATTTACATTTCTAATTTCATTCTAAAACACATTTATCTCACTAACACATTTTATCTCTATTAAACTTTATATTTAGACATAAAAACTTATTATTAACAAGTTTTCGTCAAGTTAGATCACCATCACTCTGGAATTCGACACAAATATGGTAAGAGTACAAATATAGTAAGAGCTTGTTCTGATGAATACTTTTTTGCCAATAATTGATTCTGCGTTTTTAAAGCGTTTTTTAAATCACTCGCTTCAAAAGGATATGAATATTTTGGAAACCACAGTGCTTCCAGTAGATCATTGAGTCATGTTAACTGCGTAACTCAACTCATCCAATGGTACATTTTCTCTTAGCATTTGCGTTTTGATGAATGCGAAGCTTCCGACCAACTTTACAATTTCATGATTAGGCTATACCAATTTTGTCATATTTCGAAACTGTCGATTTTATTTGAACTAAAGCGACTCCGTTGACGCTCAAGAATCACTTTAAAGTTATAATAACATGAGTAGAAGTTTATATTTTTCGTAGAACATTTTGTGACTTATTCATGGGCTCTAACTCATACCAAGGTTATGATAGTTACTGTCGTTTGTAAACAATTCAGAAAATTTCAAGATGGGCTGCAAACAATGTAGTAAGTATCAGAGAATGCAAAAAGGATCAATAGCACGAGGAACACTTAAATTATTTTTTTCTTTTTTTGGCCAGCTGTTTGACTGAAATACTCCTATGTGCACTGCGACCATTGTTTTGATCTCTTGTGGTATACGATCCAGATACATTTAACAGTGTTTGGAAAATTTCAATGAATGAATCGTGTGATATGATTACGAAGAACATAATTTAGAAACTCATAGGAACAAAAAAAAAAACAGATTTTTATTTCAATTTTCTTTCACATCGCCAAACATACTTTTAAGCTAGTGAATAACTTCAAAATTCTTAGAGAAACTGAAACTGTTGAGAAGAGTAAATGAATGAAGAAGAAAATAAAATGATGATCAGACAAGAATCGAAAGGAACCGAAGGTAAATACTTCTCTATTCGGATCTGTCTGTTTGAACAGTTCGTCCAAATTCAGTTGAACCTGAGAAAACATTTTTCTCCGCTAGAAATATGGCTAATAAAATCCACTGCGGTATGGGCGACGAAGCTTTGACCATGCTATAGCTATTTAAATGTAATTTTTCAAGGAACAGTAATTTTAAGGATGAAATTCTTCATTGATTGATTATTTCATCCTGTAAACACTTTGTATCAGGAGCAACTTGTCCATAACTAGGTTCAACCTGTGCAATGCACACGGAGATGCCAAACAAAAAATAAATTCTTAATCCAAATTTATATTTTTATCTTATTTCTTCAGTTTTACCTTGAAATAGCACAAAACGAATTATGACTTGCGTTTTTTCGCGACCATGATTGTGATTGCTGCCTCAAACTATGATTTTCAGAATTTGTAGTTGACTAGTAGGTTCGAAACTCACTAGTTGCCCCTGTAAGTATGAGTGTGTATAGAGATTAGCTGTTTTACTCGAAAATAAATGGGTCTCCCACGAAAGGCAGAAAATCAAAAGGCAGAATCACGAAAGGCAGAATTACGAAAAGCAGAATTACGAAAGGCAGAATATTTCATAAGGCAGAATAATTAATGGCAGAATCTCAAAGAGCACGAATGGCAGAACCAAAAAATGGTCTATTTTCTTTTTGACAACACACACTCGCGGCCTTTGGCCGACTCTATTGTCCAAGTGTATGCTGTCCTTACTCGCTACCGCTCGTTCGGACTTAACTAAGGGAAAGAAAACCTGTTTGAATAATTCTAGAAAACCAGTAGATCAGTTGTTTGTATGCGAGAGGCCGCCGCTTCCGACGGCGGGTCGGCGGCCGGCTCGGACCGCGGAAACCACGGCGGCTTAGTGCCGCCTCGGTTCCTTGCCCTCGATTAAGCGTCTTCGCCGCATGAATTGTTTTATGTTAATTATAACCAACAAGCCGCTGAGACTAGTGTAAGTTATATCTAACATCGAAAAATTACTCTCCGCGATGCCGTGAGAGTCTTAAGGACCTGAGCCAAACCAGTTGGCGCGTTTCGGATCTAATAATTAGGCTTGATTTGCACCTCCATCAAAACTGGTTATCAAATAATAAATGTAGAGTAACAGCTTTGCTACCGTGACCAGGATTCGCACTTGGCTATCGCGAGTCAGGTTCTGCTACCAGTGATTCTGCCTTTCGTGCCCTTCCAAATTCTGCCTTTTGAAATATTCTGCCTTTTGTGTACGGTCATAGAGTTCTGCCTTTCATGATTCTGCCTTTCGTGCTTCTGCCTTTCGTGATTCTGCCTTCTGTGACGAACCCGATATGTTCAATGTTGCTTTTGTGTAAATGTATTTATTATATACACCGTCATATGATTTTTAACGCCTACCTAAGTTGGTAACATTCATTAGCCCTACAATGATTTATGAAAATTGTGACAAGTGTTTTTTTCAATTTAAGAAAAATACCGAAAATACCGGTTTTTCGCCTCTCCAATACCGGTATTTCGGTATTGAAAAAAATATCGGTTTTACCGGTTTTTGTTTTACCGGTAAACCACCCTAGGTGTTATGCGCAGTGTGACTAGATCGACATTTATGTCGTCAATGGCACTTCCAATTATTTTAAATTGATTATAAAATATAACAAAACTAGAAAACATTGTTAGATATACGGTAACAGAATATGACGTGATACTGGTTGCACTGCAAGCGGTTTGTTTGTCTTTTCATGGCACATTTTTACCCAACTCGAATAGTTTCATTGAAACCATTTAAATATTTTAATAACAATTTGATCAAGTAATTTTGCGTTGGCTGCTGAATACTAGGATCAATCATAAGTAAAGCACTTTGTAGGTACGTATTATTATTATTAGGCGTGTAATATTGAACAGGCGCGGCGGTATTTCATACGCAGTTTTTCTAATAGTGCAAACATCTGGAGGACAACTTGAGAACAAGTGCCATTCATGTGATAGTTATTGTTCGTTTAACCAATGCTATTGAAAAACATCTGCAAAACCAGCCACCTCTGCATGACTGCCCGAAACAGCCCGGGGGCCGTTTTAATCGCCAGCCTGATTGCCAGGTTGGGGATTCCATCCGGTCCCGGTGCTTTGCTCACCTTTAGGGAGTTGGCGATCACGATGAGTCCCTCATTCGTAACCCTAACCTCTCCCTCAATCTCGACACGGCTGTCGTCACTCGGAAAGAGTCCCCCGATAATACGCTCCAGCATCGTAGGGGTCCGATACGATGGCGATGTCCGACAGCGACTCAGTGACTGCTTTGTATAGTAGCTGCTGAGCCGCATAGCAGTGGTTCAGGTTAAGTTGCGTTACTCTTATGCCCGTGGTTCGCAGCCGGCTTACCAGCTGGGCACCTGGGGCCTCCCATAAAGTGTTTGGCGTCCCGTTTTCCGGAACACACCATGCACTTGGGAGAATCCCCGCAATCCTTCGGTTTATGGTCTGCACCACCGCAACGTCTGCATAACTGGCTCCTGTCGGGCCCCTTGCAGGTCCAGGACTTTTGTCCTTTCTCAAAGTACCGGAAGCAAACGTACGGTTGTTGGAGTATACCCAGGGGGCGAACCGGCAAACGGCGAAGCCACGGATTGGACCACCGTGGTGAATAAGAAGCGGCAGAAGCGGGAACGACGCGCGAAGCGCGGCGACCGCAATAAAAAGCCGCAAGGGGCGAGTAGGCGGAGCAAGGGTGACGCGCTCATTTTCAAGACCGATGCGTCTAAGTACGCCGAAGTCTTGAAGGCCATGAGAGGCGAACCCAAGCTCAAAGACCTCGGCACGGACGTCAGGTCAATTCGTCGGTCACGCACCGGCGAGATGATCCTCGAACTCCGCAAAGAGGCGAAGGGTAAGGGCTGTGCCTATAAAAAGACGGCCCAGGAAGTGCTAGGCGAGGAGGTTCAAATCCGAGCCCTCACTCCTGAAGTGACTCTCCAGCTTAAAAACCTGGACGAGATCACCGAAGGGTGCGACATAGCACAAGCCTTCGAACGAGAGTGTGGAGTGGTAGTGACCGCAGAGGCAGTTCGTCTCCTCAGGGGCCCGGCCGGCACCCAGGTTGCTACCATAAAGCTTCCACTAGCGGAGGGTAACAAGGCCCTGAAGAAGGCCACGTTGAAGGTGGGTTGGTTGGTCTGCCCTCTGGGCACCTTCCAACAGCCTGACGTTTGCTTCAGGTGCTTTGAGCGGGGGCATAAATCCTGGTCGTGCAAAGGGCCCGACAGGTCCAATTTATGCCGCCGCTGCGGTGGCGCAGGCCACAAGGCACGGGACTGCGGTGCACCTCCCAAGTGTCTGGTATGCACCGGTAAACGGGACGCCAAACACGCCATGGGAGGCCCCAAGTGTCCGGCTGCACGGCCGGCTATTAAGCCGCAGGCCTGAGGGTGATACAGTTAAACCTGAACCACTGCTATGCGGCGCAGCAGTTGCTACACCAAGCGGCTGCTGAGTCGTTGTCGGACGTGGCCATCGTCTCGGACCCATACCGTATCCCAACCGGAAACGGTAACTGGGTATCGGACAAGTCTGGGAAGACGGCCATTTGCACGACAGGCAGGTCCCCGGTTCAGGAGATTGTGTCGACCTCCAGAGAGGGGTACGTTATTGCCAAAGTGGATGGAGTATTCTACTGCAGTTGCTATGCTCGCCAAGTTGGTCTACCGAAACGTTCGCGCAGATGGTCGATCAAGCAACCGTGGAACTGACGGGCCTATGGCCGTTGGTGGTTGCGGGTGACTTCAACGCTTGGGCTGTCGAGTGGGGGAGTCGCTGTACAAACCAGAGGGGCCAGGTCTTGTTGGAAGCTTTGGCAAAGCTCAACTTAGACTTGGCTAACGTTGGCACAAAATGCACCTACAGTAGAAACGGTGCCGAATCGAATATCGATGTGACGTTCTGCAGCCCGGGACTGATCACGAACTGGAGGGTAGACGACAGCCACACGAATAGCGATCACCAATCGATCCGCTATGAGGTAGGCGTGCGGAAGCAAGCAGCGAGTAGGGCCAATATTCCATCCTTCTACGGCTGGAAAACATTGCATTTCGATGCAGATGTTTTTGGGCAGGCAATTAGATGGAAGCACGAAGGGGGTGAACTGCTCCCGGATGTGGACCATCTAAATTCGATGCTGTCATGGGCGTGCGACGCCACGATGCCTAGGTCTCGTCCGCCTAGAGAGGGTAGGCCACCGACATACTGGTGGAGCGATACGATAGCAGGCCTGCGCAATGCATGCCTCCGTGCAAGACGGAGGATGCAACGCGCACGTTCCGACGAGCAAAGAGCGGAACGCGGTGTCGCATTCAGATCCGCTAAGGCAACGCTTAAGAGCGCAATCAGAGCCAGCAAACGAGCCTGTTTCGAACGACTCTGCGCCAGTGCCAATTCGAACCCGTGGGGTGACGCCTACAGGATCGTTATGACCAAGACTAGAGGTGCGCTAGCCCCGGCCGAACAATCACCAGCGATGCTAGAAACGATCATTCAGGGCCTCTTCCCAAGCCACGAACCAAGTCCCTGGCCTCCGGCTGACGAGTCACCACCTACCGTGAGTGACGGCAGCCGTGCAGAGGCTGACGATGCGGTAAGGGTGACGGAAGATGAATTGATCGAGATCGCAAACTCCCTGAAGGTAGGCAAGGCTCCGGGACCAGACGGAATCCCCAACTTGGCCATCAAGACGGCCATCAAAGAAGCCCCCGGGTTGTTCAGGGCGGTCATGCAGAAATGCCTCGACGACTGCCTCTTCCCGGACGTGTGGAAGCGCCAGAGGCTGTTGCTGTTGCCGAAGGTTGGGAAACCACCAGGTGACCCATCGGCATACAGACCAATCTGCCTGCTGGACACGGCGGGCAAGGTGCTTGAGAGGGTAACCCTCAATAGACTGGTGAAATATACAGAAAATGAGAACGGTCTATCAAGCAACCAGTTCGGTTTTCGAAAAGGTAGGTCCACGGTGGATGCAATTCTTTCCGTCACCAGAACGGCTGAGGTTGCAATCCAACGCAAGAGGAGGGGCATTCGTTACTGCGCGATCGTCACGCTTGACGTGAAGAACGCGTTTAACAGTGCCAGCTGGGACTCCATAGCCTTAGCGCTACAGAGTCTCAGAGTGCCGACGCCGCTGTACAAGATTCTGGGCAACTACTTTCAGAATCGAGTGCTAGTGTATAACACAAACGAACGCTATTAAACGGCGTGTTAAAACTAACACTCCCTCGAGGGGTGGTGATCGTGGGCTTCGCCGATGACATAACTCTTGAGGTCTATGGCGAGTCTATTAGAGAGGTAGAGTTAAAGGCCGCGCTATCAATACGCGTAGTGGAAGACTGGATGCACTCCAGGAAACTGGAGCTAGCGCACCATAAGACTGAAGTTGTTGTTGTAAATAACAGAAAGTCTGAGCAGGAGGCATGGATTAGTGCCGGTACATGCACTATCGCCTCAAAACGCTCGTTGAAGCTTCTGGGGGTTATGATCGACGACAAGCTCACGTTCGGGAGCCACGTCGATTATACCTGCAAGAAAGCTTCCATGGCTGTGGCAGCGCTATCTCGCATGATGGCAAACAGCTCGGCGGTTCGTAGCAGCAGGCGCAAAGTCCTTGCTAGCGTGACCACGTCCATACTCAGGTATGGAGGACCAGTGTGGTCCAAGGTATTGAGTACCTCGTGCCATCGCGGCAAACTCGAGAGTACGTACAGGCTAATGTGCCTAAGGGTCGCGTGCGCGTACCGAACAGTGTCGTACGAGGCGGTTTGCGTCCTGGCTGGCATGATGCCCATCAGCATCATCGTCAAAGAAGATGTAGAGTGCTTCGACCAACGCGACACGAGGGGTATTCGCAACACCATACGGTCATCCTCAATGGCCAGGTGGCAGCGGGAGTGGTCCAACACTACAAAAGGTAGATGGACACACCGACTCATTCCAGAGTTAGCAGGCTGGATTAATTGGCGCCATGGGGAAGTAACCTTCCATCTGACACAGATCCTGTCAGGCCATGGCTGCTTTAGGCAGTACCTGCATAGGTTCGGGTACGCCGAGTCCCCTATGTGCCCCGCTTGTACGGGTGCGGAAGAAAGCGCAGAGCATGTGTTCTTCACATGTCCGCGCTTCGAGCGGGTACGGTACGAAATGCTGGCAATAAGTGGGATGGACACCACGCCAGAGAATATAGTGCGTAGGATGTGCGAAAATAGGGAAATCTGGGATGGGGTCATTACGGCAGCATCACGGATCGTTAGTATTTTGCAGGGCACCAATCGACGGGAAACCATCGACGTGCCCCAGTTAGTTAATGGTTAACTAACTGGCCTGTATAGGCTGCTCTGCTACCCATAGAGGTAAGTGCGAAAAGCACGACGGGCCCTCTTCCTGAAGTAATGCCTAACGGCGGTCCCAGGGAGACCAATGGCTTTAGCTGTTCAGCTTAGGTTGCTCAGCATGGGTAAAAGCAGACCCAGGGGGCATACTGACCAGCCGACCTTTAGCTTACCTGCCTTTAGTGCCAGGTTCGCATCTGCCGATGCTAACCGGAAGGTGGCTACATGGGTCCCTGCTGGTCCCTTTCAGAGGCGTATTGACGCAGTGTCCAGCTCCACCCTTACTTCTCTTTGTTGGCTTGTGCATCGTCGCACCCCTCGATGATTTCATCCAGGTTTTTAAGCTGGAGAGTCACCTCCGAGGTAATTGCCCGAATCTGCACCTCTTTGCCAAGCACCTGCTCGGCTACCGCCTTGTAGTGTAGGGTAACCCCGGGTTACCCTACCAGGAATTGTGATATTTTTCGAGATCAACCGACGCAATTCCTGTACGTACGGCACGGACCGTACGGAATCTCATATAATTCGCAATTAATTTGTGTCTTACATGAGAACTTACAGCTACCCCTAGAGTGTATTTCGCGAGAGACAATTTCCCCTCGCGAAATCACCACCTATCCTAGTTATCCTAATGGCCTTTTCTCGGCCTGTCTCTATTTTGGATCACTTAATTTCAATTCTACTGAGAGTGGGGCGCCGTGCGCTCGTCACTCTACCTTGTTCACAAACATTTTCGGTAACTCACTTCTCGCGCGTCGATGAGTTACCGATCCATCAAGTAACCAACCTCGGACTTTGGTTTGTTTTAATATAATTTGCTTACGGGTGTCGGTTTTCGTCACCCAAGCCAAGCGGAAGACTTGGCTTCAACAGTAAGCAAGCTCTGACCTACTTTCGCGCACAGCTGAAGGCTGTGCCAACGTTGAAAAGAATGCGGTAGGAAACCGGCCTCTTTTCGGGGTTCTAACTATGTCGTCTAATGTGACGGAACCCTGTAGGCATCTACGGGACGCGTTGGGGCCGTTACAGTAGGAAGCGCTCTTGTTCTTCGCATCCTTTCGGAGCTCAAGAATCATCTCGCCAGTGCGAGATCGACGGATGGTTTGCACATCCGCCCCTAAATCCTTGAGCTGAATTTCACTCGTCATTTTCTTCAAAACTTCTGCGTACTTAGACCCGTCAGCAGTGTTGCAAAGCTCACTCGCTCCAGCTGCTTGGCGGGCCCTTCTGAGGGCGTATTATCAGCTATACACACAGTGGAGTTTACTCTAAGCAACCCATGCACATGCTGGATTTCTATTTCATTTGTTCCGTGTGCACGTGGAGCATCATAGCAGCCACTCCGACCGCCACGCACTCCGACGTGAGCTGCAGGCATATGCATCGCTCCGGAGCGCTCCGCGGAGCGTTACACAACTTGTGTTTGCTGCGATTAGTTTTTTCTTTTCGCGAATGAAATTGCAATCGAAACTGGTGGGATAGGACTAAATAGTAATGTTCCTTATCATTAAATGCATTCATGACAATAAAATCAAGGATTGAACGGGAATATTTTTTTATTCACAGAACTATATAGATACCGCGTTATAAGAAGCAGAAGAGGCTGGGTTTTTGCTTTTACTTTTAATAAATCTAATAAATTGTCCATCTTAATGGATTTTCTCATATACAGTGGTAATTCGCTCGTTGGGTGTTCGCTGACCGTCACCCAACTAAAAAGCATTATAATTTCAGAAGTCAACGTCATTCAAATGCATTCAAGTAAGGGGTCCGAGAAATGAAAAAAAATTACTAAAATATAATTATGTTATTTATTATTGTGAAAAATTTGTAAACATGTTTAGTTATTACGCTTAATTAATTCAGCATTGATAAGTTTGTTCCTCAGCGCTACTAGCTGGACACTTCATGCAGATCATCTCTGACATAATCAATCGCGTAGTTTAAATAGTACATGTTATACATCTACAACATTTTGTGTGTCAGAGGTTTATTGTTAGGTTGTTTGTTCTTTTATTTCTTTAACGCCTTCACCGGAAATATCCAGCGTCGCGATCCTCCATTTTTTTGAAGTAGAATACTTCTCTCAGGAAGTTCGGCTACATAGGGATGTGAAATGAAAATCTAAAACCGAAAAAAGTGAAAAATATGTCCAATTTCAAATGCTAATAAACCGATTAGTATTCGATGGATTTCCTTCATTCTTGCAGCAATAGATTGGAAAATCTTCTAAGATTCTTCCCAAAATAAGATAATTGTAATTTTATTATTCACACTATTGTACTATTGAAAATAGTCAAGCCTTGTCAAAACGAAAATTTCGACCCCTGATTGGTCGTTATATGCTTGCTTCCCAAGCACGGTCGACAGAATCATATACCTTGCAATTGAAAACATGCTATTTGGCCTATATAAGAGCCTGTTTCAGCCGGAGCCGCTCATAATAGTTCTGAACAGCGACGACAGCAGTCCTCCCTTAGCAGCAGCGGGAGCGAGCAGTGGGTACCATCGATAGCGGAAAGCGGCCACAACTGTGGCATGGCTGTGGATAGGCGCAGCAGTTCCAGCGGATCTCACCATCGATAGCAGCAGGGCCAGCAGATGCAGTTACAGTGGATACCAATGGCGGCCACAACTGTGGCATGGCTACGGATAGTGTTGCAGTTGCTCAGCAGTTAGGCCAGCGTATAGCGGCCACAACTGTGGCATAGCGTAGCATCAGACAGCGACAACAGCAGTCGTCCTTCCTTAGCAGCAGCACTAGCCCTGTGGTTGGTCACCACGTCTCAGGAGCAGCGCGGTTTTTCTCAGCGTGTGTCGCCAGACAGCCATTATTCCCCCCGTGTTGGGGCAGCATGATGATTGCCATCAGGAAATCCAGTTTCGGAAATCAAAATGCCTTTTTGAAGGCAAATAAACAAGTCATTGAAAGTTAATAATTTTTGTCAACGCAAGCAAGCATTCTGTGTTGCATCCTAGCAATTTAAATTTGTCGCACCCGTTTAATTTACTGAATGTGAAATAGCTTCCACAGTGCATGTTGTCCGTGTATCTTATTTCCCCCAATGTTAGGGCAGCTCAAAGGTTGTAATTAGCAACCGATTTTGAACCACAACATGCTTTTTTCAAGGCAAATAAAAAATAATTGAAGGTTAATAATTTTTTGGCATCAACACAAGCAGACATTCTGTGCGGGATGCAATCAAATTCTGTTGTAGTTGTCTAATTTTTACTTTCACTTTATTTAGTAAACCCCCCACTGTAGGGGCAGCGCAAAGGCTGCGATCAGCATAACCGACATTGAATAATAAATTTCCCTGTTAGTACGCATTCACAAAAGCAGGTAGTCCGACTATGCAGAGCTAATATGAAGTCGATTCAATCAATCAGCATAAACAGAATTTCGTCGTCACCCAGCTGCCAAGTTGCAACATGATGCAACACGCAACAGCGAGCAAACGAAATCGCTTGATGTTACAAACCGCAATAAGATACGGGTTAAAACCGTTGCGTGTGTGAGAGCACCATCGGTGTTTATTCGCTGGATACACTATCTACTGTCTACTGAACGCAATAATCTGCTTACATGCGACACGGGAACGGGAACATTTTCTTCAACGAAGCTGCGCAACACGACACAAAACATGTTATTTTGTTGCTTCAATGAGAGTGCTATCGGTCCGGCTCGACAAGAAATCATTTTTGTGCATCCGTGCTACGAAACTGAGGAAAAACTTTAGAAACTGAAAAAAGAGGTGGAGCTTATCAAATGATCGCTATATCATTCCACCACGTACGTGAAATAATTCATTCCTATTTTCATCCCTATATAAGAGCCTGTTTTAGTCCAAGCCGCTCATAATAGTTCTGAACAGCGACGACAGCAGTCCTCCCTTAGCAGCAGCGGGAGCGAGCAGTGGGTACCATCGATAGCGGAAAGCGGCCACAACTGTGGAATGGCTGTGGATAGGCGCAGCAGTTCCAGCGGATCTCACCATCGATAGCAGCAGGGCCAGCAGATGCAGTTACAGTGGATATCAATGGCGGCCACAACTGTGGCATGGCTACGGATAGTGTTGCAGTTGCTCAGCAGTTAGGCCAGCGTATAGCGGCCACAACTGTGGCATAGCGTAGCATCAGACAGCGACAACAGCAGTCGTCCTTCCTTAGCAGCAGCACTAGCCCTGTGGTTGGTCACCACGTCTCAGGAGCAGCGCGGTTTTTCTCAGCGTGTGTCGCCAGACAGCCATTATTCCCCCCGTGTTGGGGCAGCATGATGATTGCCATCAGGAAATCCAGTTTCGGAAATCAAAATGCCTTTTTGAAGGCAAATAAACAAGTCATTGAAAGTTAATAATTTTTGTCAACGCAAGCAAGCATTCTGTGTTGCATCCTAGCAATTTAAATTTGTCGCACCCGTTTAATTTACTGAATGTGAAATAGCTTCCACAGTGCATGTTGTCCGTGTATCTTAATTCCCCCAATGTTAGGGCAGCTCAAAGGTTGTAATTAGCAACCGATTTTGAACCACACCATGCTTTTTTCAAGGCAAATAAAAAATAATTGAAGGTTAATAATTTTCTGGCATCAACACAAGCAGACATTCTGTGCGGGATGCAATCAAATTCTGTTGTAGTTGTCCAATTTTTGAAGTAGAATACTTCTCTCAGGAAGTTCGGCTACATAGGAATGTGAAATGAAAATCTAAAACCGAAAAAAGTGAAAAATATGTCCAATTTCAAATGCTAAGAAATCGGTTAGTTTTCGATGGATTTCCTTCGTTTTTGCAGCAATCGATTAGAAAATCTTCTAAGATTCCTACCAAATGCAGGAAATTGCAATTTTTTTATTCGAACTATTGTACTATTGAAAATTATTAAGCCTCGTTAAAACACAAAATTCGACCTCTGATTGGTTGTTATACGATTGCTTTCCCAAGCACGGTCGACAGAGTTATGGACCTAGTAAATTGAATAATGCATTATTTGGCCTAAATAAGAGCCTTCATCAGATATTAAACAGATATTTCATCAGATATTAAACTGAACAACTGAAATTTGAAGAACACAAATGAATATTTGAAAAGTTAATATTTTCGCTATAATCCAAAGTTAATTATCTTCATCTACATGCATACTCTGCCTATTATTATGTATTTGCGTCGCTTAGTGCTTGGCTACGGTGATGCAGAACGCAAATGACGGCGCGATGCGATTCGGCAAGACGAAATGTGTTGAAATGTATAGCTCTACTTCGCCGTAAAAAGAGCTGTACATTTCACCACGGTAAGACGAATCGCATCGCGCCGTCATTCGCGTTCTGCATAACTGTAGCCTTTGTTCCGTTTCCGTTCAATGATGTCGTATTTAATGTGCATATTACAATTCGGCAGCACTTCAACTGCTCATTTGCGCAAAATTTTAAAAATATTCAATACACTTTATTCAAAATATCAAACAAAATAAAATGAAATTAGAAAAAATGACTGACACGCAAGCAGCCGGGTTATCTTTCTTTCAAAAGTATTCTACTTCAACCTTGCGGTCGTGGCTTTGCATACAACCTTCCTGTGATTTTTGGCAGGAAGCAGAGTGATGTGCTTGCGCTTTATCATGCTGCTTTTCGTTGGATTTTTAGTATAAAAAAGTATTGACCAAATACATTTACCACAGCAGCAAGACAGAAGAACGAAGTTCATTTTCTTTGACATAGTTTTAAAAACTCAGACAAACAGACAAATTTTCTCTTGGTGAACGGTCATGAATACATGCGTTTTTTTCCGACAACGACATTTTCCGATAATCAATCAACCGAGAAACGAACCAGCGATAAATGTTTTCTTAGTGTAATAAGTTTGACAAACAATTATTTCCGACTAAAAATCTGTAAAAATTTTATCTGTCAAAAAGTGACAAATATTTGACGCTTGGTCAAAGAGTGTACTACAGCCTTAACGAACACGATTCGCAAGTTGGGTGGCAGCCGTGCTCCAATCAACGAATTCCGGCCGTACATCCAAACTCCGTTTTCCATTTCACATCAAGCACATTTGGTATAAATATTATATGACTTAATATTGTGCATTTCCAAGTAAAACAGGTAAATGACAAAATACGAGTATTTTAATGTATCAGTTATGCCAAATTCGAATTAGTTTTTTGAATATTAATATATAAGTTAAGGCGGACGTAGAGTGGTGATCATATTGTAGTTTAGCTTAATAGTAATCTGTTCGGACCGTTCGAAATTAAACTCAACGCTATTAAAATCACAAGCAGCACATTTACATTGCAGGTTGTTTTATTTTGCATTTTTTCGAAAAAGCATAATAGCAATTGAAGTGACATATCGCAAAGAAAATACATATATGTATACTGAATATTTTTAAAGACTGTGTTTTTTTATGCTGATGAAATAAACCTCAATAATTTTTACCACTGCACAGTGGTCTAAAATCGAAAAATCGTGATCGTTTTAGATTTGACTGTGAAATATTGATTTTATGTACCCAGTTTTTTCAGCAAGTTTATTCCATAAAACAAGGCTTTTCTTTTGGCGTTTTCGATTTTTGATCAATCCCCCTAGTAGTTAGATATAAAAACTATTTTTTCTAATTTTCAAAATACCAGATTCATTCCGCGTCGAACACTCGACAGAAACGGACGTGCAAAGTGGTCGTTCTATTACAATCCGGTCCGTGTGTACGAATAGCCAAACAAAAGAGTGTATTATTCGCGCTAAAGGCCAACTAGATTGTGAGTTGTGTCGATACGTTCTGTACCCGGCTCACAACTTTGGCTGTATTGGTGCAAAATACCAGCTGCAGTTTTGATCTGTGCACCGTGAATAGATCTTTTTAATCCAAGCCCATCAGTTGACAGTCGAGTCCGTGTCGCTGTGCTGAGTGATCTGACACCCGGCTCACTGCTGGTGGCTGTATTGGTGCTGCTGTACTGGTGCTGCTGGCTGCTTTGGGTGCAGCTTCGAACGATCGGACAACCACTGCTGGAAGGAAGAAGTAAAGAGGTACGTGTTCTTGTCGGCGCTAGTGCGCTAGTGCGCTACATTTAGCGCAATGGATATAGATCCCTCGCCTCCCGTGCCACCATCCCCGAACCCCCCTGACCCTGACCCTTCTGTTACCCCCTCCCCTGTTCATTCTCCAGTCCCCCCTCGCCCCAGGCTTTACTCGGACGGATCTCAACAGGGCAGCTATACTGTTTATTTTCGTCCAAAGGCAGGAGTGAATTCAAAGCGTTTAAACATACTGCAAATTGCTAAAGACCTGACGAAGGGGTACAAGGCCGTGACCGAAATTTCCAAGGTCCGACCTAACAAGCTCCGTGTCGTGGTCAGTGATCTGGCACAGGCCAATGCTATCGCTTGCTCTGAGCTCTTCACACGCGAGTATCGCGTTTACATACCCGCACGAGACGTGGAGATCGACGGTGTCATAACCGATTCGAGTCTGTCTGTCGAGTGTATCCTAAAAAGCGCAACCGGTTGCTTCAAAAATACCGAAACACAGGCGAAGATTTTGGATTGTAAGCAATTGCGGTCCATGTCTCTCGTCGGCGGTAAAAAAGTTTACACTCCGTCAAACTCGTTTCGCGTTACGTTTGCCGGATCTGCACTCCCTAGCCACGTCTCGATCGACCGGGTTCGTCTGCCTGTGCGATTGTATGTACCTCGTGTTATGAATTGCACCAATTGCAAGCAGTTAGGCCACACAGCCGCCTACTGCTGCAATAAGGCACGATGTAGCAAGTGTGGGGAGACTCATGCGGAAGATTCTTGCAGTGTTAATGCTAAAAAATGTATTCACTGTGGGGAAAACCAGCATGAGCTCTCCACATGCCCGGTGTACATGCAGCGCAGAGATAAAATCAAGCGGTCACTTAAGGAGCGTTCAAAGCGTTCTTACGCTGAGATGCTGAAGAAGACCGTGACCACTTCTACCATAACATCGAACCCCTTTGATCTGTTGCCCTCTGATGAAACCGATTCTGACGATTCATCAGCGGGAACATCTTATGCCAATCCTGGGGAGTCTAGGAAGAGGAAAAATGTTTCTTCTCCTAAACTTCCCCGTAAAGGTCCTAAGATTTCCCAAAGTGTAATGAAAAGTACGAACAAACCAAACAGTGCTGCGGAAAAACCGAAGCAAACTCCTCCTGGGCTTGCAAATTTAAAGTCCCAGAAGGAGTTCCCAGCACTGCCAGGAATATCTAAAACCCCAGTTGTTCCTTTTGCACATCCAGTTGATGGAACAAACTTTAGTGAAATTTTCTGACATTGTGGACTGGATTTTTGAAAATTTCAATATACCCGATCCAATTAAAATTTTATCTTACAGCATTCCTCCCAACAGTTAGATCATTTTTGAAGCAGTTGACTGCCCAATGGCCCCTCCTTGCAGCGATTGTATCCTTCGATGCCTAATTCAACTGCGTATATGAAGGATTCTATCTCTGTCTTACAGTGGAATTGTAGAAGTATTTTACCAAAAATTGATTCGTTTAAAGTTTTGATAAATAAAAACAAATGCGATGCATTTTCCCTTTCTGAAACTTGGCTTACTTCAAATATTGATCTCAACTTCCATGATTTTAATATTATTCGCCTTGATCGAGACACCCCATATGGAGGAGTACTTTTAGGGATTAAAAAGTGCTATTCTTTCTATCGTATTAACCTCCCCTCGATTCCAGGCATCGAAGTTGTCGCATGTCAAATGACAATACAAGGTAAAGAGCTTTGTATTGCCTCAATATATATTCCTCCCAGAGCACAGGTTGGGCAACGGCTGCTCTTTGATTTAATAGAACTTCTTCCCTCGCCACGTTTGATTTTGGGAGACTTCAACTCTCATGGCGTGGCTTGGGGTTCCCCATACAATGATAACCGCTCCTCTTTAATCTATAACCTTTGCGATGACTTCGACATGACTATTTTAAACAACGGTGAAATGACACGTATCCCGAAACCTCCAGCGCGCCCAAGCGCTTTGGATCTATCCTTATGTTCGACGTCGCTACGGTTGGATTGCACATGGAAGGTAATCATTGATCCTCACGGTAGCGACCATTTGCCTATTCTTATTTCAATTAATAACGGGTCAACTCGCATGCGACCAATTGACATTCCGTATGACCTCACACGGAATGTCGATTGGAAGTTATACGAGGAAATGATTTCAAAAGCGGTCGAGTCGATTCAACATCATCCACCACTTGAAGAATACAACCTCCTCGCGGGCTTGATTCTCGACGCCGCGTTGCAAGCCCAAACGAAGAAATATCCCGGCGTAACGATCAAAGAACGGCCTCCCACTCCGTGGTGGGACCAAGAGTGCTCCGATGTCTACACGCAAAGATCCGACGCGTATCTGACCTTCCGGGATACAGACGATGCCGACGACTTTAAACGTTATTCGGAGCTTGATACCAAGTTTAAAAGCTTGACTAAGGCAAAGAAACGCGGATATTGGCGTCGGTTCATAAACGAGACGTCGAGGGAGACATCAATGAGCACTCTTTGGAACACAGCCCGAAGAATGCGGAATCGCGTAACGGTCAACGAAAGCGAGGAGTCTTCAAGTAGATGGATATTTGATTTTGCCAGGAAAGTATGTCCGGACTCTGTTCCTGAGCAAAACATTGTTCGCGATGCGTCTCCGGGCCACGACGCGATAGAATCACCTTTTACGATGGCAGAATTTTCAGTTGCCCTCCTGTCCTGTAACAATAACGCGCCTGGGTTAGATAGAATCAAATTCAACTTGTTGAAGAATCTACCCGGCAATGCCAAGAGGCGCTTGTTGAACTTGTTCAATAAGTTCCTGGAGCAAAATATTGTACCGCAGGATTGGAGGCAAGTGAAGGTGATCGCCATCCAAAAACCAGGGAAACCAGCTTCTGATCACAACTCTTTTAGGCCGATTGCAATGCTATCCTGTATCCGGAAATTGATGGAAAAAATGATACTCCGTCGTTTAGACCATTGGGTCGAATCAAATGGTCTACTATCAGCTACTCAATTTGGCTTCCGCCGTGCCAAAGGGACGAATGATTGTCTTGCGTTGCTTACAACAGATATTCAGCTGGCGTATGCTCGCAAAGAATAAATGGCGTCTGCGTTCTTGGACATTAAGGGGGCTTTTGATTCCGTTTCTATTGACATTCTTTCGGGTAAACTTCACCGACAAGGATTGCCTCCAATTTTGAACAATTTTTTGCACAATTTGTTGTCCGAAAAGCACATGCATTTTACGCACGGCGATTTGGCAACTTTTCGCATTAGCTACATGGTCTTCCCCAGGGCTCATGTTTAAGCCCCCTTCTTTACAACTTTTATGTAAATGACATCGACGAAGTCTGGCAAATTCATGCACGATAAGACAACTTGCAGACGACAGTGTAATCTCTGTTACAGGAGCCAAAGCTGCCGATTTGCAAGGACCATTGCAAGATACCTTGGACAATTTGTCTGCTTGGGCTTTACAGCTAGGTATCGAATTCTCTCCGGAGAAGACTGAGATAGTAGTTTTTTCTAGGAAGCATGAACCTGCTCAGCTTCAAACACAATTAATGGGTAAAACGATTTCTCAGGTTTTGGTACACAAATATCTTGGTGTCTGGTTCGACTCTAAAGGCACCTGGGGTTGTCACGTGAGGTATCTGATGAAAAAATGTCAACAAAGAGTGAATTTTCTTCGTACAATAACCGGACAATGGTGGGGAGCCCACCCAGGAGACCTTATAAGGCTTTACCAAACAACGATATTGTCTGTTATTGAATACGGGTGTTTCTGCTTCCGCTCCGCAGCAAACACACATTTGATCAAACTGGAGCGAATACAATATCGTTGTTTGCGTATCGCCTTAGGTTGCATGCAGTCGACCCATACGATGAGTTTGGAGGTCTTAGCTGGAGTACTACCATTGAAAAACCGCTTCTGGAACCTGTCTTCTCGTATTCTTATCAAATGTGAGGTCTTGAACCGTCCCGTGATTGAAAATTTTGAAAGGTTAATCGAACTTAATTCTCAAACCCGTTTTATGACATTGTATTTCAATCACATGTCCCAAAATATTAACCCTTCTTCGAATATTCCAAATCGTGTCGACTTATCAAATACTTCTGATTCTACTGTGTTTTTCGATACATCCATGATAGAAGAAACTCGTGGAATCCCGGATCATTTACGCGTGCAGCAGATCCCTAAAATTTTTTCCAATAAATATCGAAACATCAACTGCGACAATATGTACTACACTGACGGATCACTTCTTGATGGGTCCACTGGCTTCGGTATCTTCAATAACAATTTAACCGTCTCCCATAAGCTCGATAATCCTGCTTCTGTTTACGTCGCAGAATTAGCTGCAATTCAGTACACCCTAGGGATTATCGAAAAAATGCCCACGGACCATTATTTCATCTTTACGGACAGTCTCAGTTCCATTGAGGCTCTCCGATCGATGAAAGATGTTAAGCACTCTCCGTATTTCCTGGGGAAAATACGGGAACATCTGAGTGCTTTATCCGAAAAATCTACTCAGATTACCTTAGCGTGGGTCCCTTCTCACTGCTCGATACCGGGTAATGAGAAAGCGGACTTTTTGGCTAAGGTGGGCGCAACAAACGGTGATATTTATGAAAGACCAATTGCCTTTAATGAATTTTTCGCATTTGTACGTCAGAATACGATCATTAGTTGGCAAAATTCTTGGACCAAGGGGGAACTGGGAAGGTGGTTACATTCCATAATCCCCAAGGTATCGACGAACCCGTGGTTCAAGGGGTTGGATGTACGTCGGGATTTCATTCGCGTGATGTCCCGGCTTATGTCCAATCACTATAGATTTGACGCGCATCTCCGTCGTGTTGGGCTCGGGGAGAGTGGTATCTGTGCCTGTGGTGAAGGTTATCACGACATAGAGCACGTTGTTTGGTCATGCCTTGTACACCGTAACGCCAGGTCTAGATTAATAGCTTCCCTGCAGGCCGAAGGTAGGCAGCCGGATGTTCCTGTTCGTGATGTCTTAGCGAGCCGTGACCTATCCTACATGTCCCTTATATACGTTTTCCTGAAATCCATCCACGCCCCAGTTTAGTCCTATCCCCTTCCGCCTACATCCAACCGAACGACAAGAACACGTTAAGACCCCGGATCCGGAAACAGCAACTAGACCCGCACGATACTCTCAGGCCCCGAGGGAGACAACCCAATATGCCAGTCCGTAATATCTTGGCCCAGCAGCGGAACATATTCAATATGCTGCTTACCTATGGCGATGGAAAACCATCAAACAACAAATCAGTGCTTTTCATGCTAAACATTCTAGCTTAAGTTAGATTTAGTTTCAGCTCGTAGTCGGCAGCGAGGATAAAAAATTTGCTTTTAGTTATTAAGATACTTTAGAAAGTAAGCTACCAGATATAATTGGCGCCGTTAAACATTGAATTGTATTTGTGCCGTGTCAAATAAACTATAGATGAGGAAAAAAAAAATACCAGATTGCTTTCTTCAGCAAAGATGTAGCAAAACCTCTAAGAAAAAGAATTGATGAACACTGTAATCTTCTATCTGTACGTGTGATATGCCGAAATAGAGTTTTACGAGGAACACTCCTCAAAATTAGCTTTTCGTCCATAACTTTTTTTGTAATCATCGAAGCAATTCAAGATGTTCTAAGATTTTATTCACGCTGCTAAACCTCGCATTTTTGTAGAATATATTGGTTTGATATTTTTATTTGTTGTAAAGATATTTCCTGTTTTTTACTGAAAATAGCCATATGTTGAGTCCATATTTCTCCGAAGGTTGCAGATAGTAGCAAACCAGACTATTTGCATTTGAAAGTTTGTCAAAGGAACTGCATTACTCAAAAGAGTTCAACTGTTTCCAGTTGTATCCAACCGAGTACTGAATGAAAGGAAAACACCGCTCAAAATGAGTTTTTTGTCCATAACTTTTTCTGTAATCGTCAAAACAATTCAAGATATTCTAAGGTTTTGTTCATTCTGCTAGACCTCGCATTTTTGTAGAATATATTGGTTTGATATTTTCATTTGTTGTAAAGAAACATTTCTAGTTTTTTTGCAGAAAATAGCCATATTTTGAGTCCATATTTCTCCTAAGATTGCAGATTATTTGCTTGCATTTATAATCCGGTATTTTTTTCCACAGAACTTGATATAAATGTATTGAAGCGTTGTGGAGCCATCCTTCAACCTGTTGCCTCTTGTAGAAAGTTGAACACAGAAAAATTTGATAGATATTGCATCGACACGGCGCGAAAATTGGTGAAGTTGTATCCAGGGTACTATCTACCTGCGTCAATACACAAAATACTAATGCACGGTGCACAGATTGCTGACCACTTTTTTGTTCCGATAGGACAGCTCTCGTAAGAAGCACAGGAAGTATTGAACAAAATTATACGGGAAACACGTGAACATCAGAATATGGCAATTTTGAGCAAAAAAAACTAGAAATATCTTTACAACAAATGAAAATATCAAACCAATATATTCTACAAAAATGTGAGGTTTATCAGAACGAACAAAATCTTAGAATATCTTGAATTATTTTGACGATTACAGAAAAAGTTAAGGACAAAAAACTCATTTTGAGGGGTGTTTTCCTTTCATTCAGTACTCGGTTGGATACAACTAGAAACAGTGGAACTCGTTTGAGTAATGCAATTCTTTCGTCAAACTTTCAAATGCATATAGTCTAGTTTGCTACTATCTGCAACCTTCTGAGAGGTTTAGCAGAATGAACAATATCTTAGAACATCTTGAATTGTTTCGACGATTACAGAAAAAGTTATGGACAAAAAACTAATTTTGAGGAGTGTTCCTTGTAAAACTCTATTTCGTTATATCAAACGTACAGATAGAAGATTACAGTGTTCAGCACTTCTTTTTCTTAGAGATTTTCCTACAACTTTGCTGAAGAAAGCAATCTGGTATTTTGAAAATTAGAAAAAATAGTTTTTATATCTAACTACTAGGGGGATTGATCAAAAAACCGAAAGCGCCAAAAGAAAGGCCTTATTATATGGAATAAACTTGCTGAAGATACTCTGTACATAAAATCAATATTTCGCAGTCAAATCTAAAACGATCACGATTTTTCGAGTTAAGACCACTGTGCACTGCGCAAAAACATGGAGAACATTTTCTGATTTTTTTTCGTAATATAAACGATCACAATTCTGTTTGAAAAATTCATGCAGGGTATGGAACTACTCCGGCTGCGGTTTCTCCGTCAGGTTTTTTGTAGTTTCCTGATGCAAATCCTGCCGAAGAGCGATCGCTGCCGAGGTGATGCAATTTTCTATCTGGTAATGAATCACACTACATCGATAGCGGTTGCTTTTTGGCAGGTTTTGCATTAGAATGCCCGTGGACAATCTGACGGAGAAACCGCTGCCGGAGTTCCGGGGCACTCACCGTTCGACAAAAAAAAAACGTTTTGAGATAGTGTTTCAAATTTTTCAACAAAACTTGTTTTGCATTCCTTTCATTTCATCAAACTGTTTCTAACATGCATATCAGACATGGTTTGATTTGTCATTAAACTGTAGTTCGAAAAAACTGGGGACTTTCGTTTCCAGACTCCTAACCGGACCGAACGGAGCCAACCGGACCAAACCCAAAACGGATTGTTATGTATTTCTTAATTTTTTTTCTTCACTTACATTTTGGAACATCCAACTCTGGATCATAGAAGCAGAAGTTTTGGAAAACCTTGTTCTTCAAACATTTTTAACAACAACTGAACGTTTATTTGTTAAAATGTTTGTTTATCTAAGCAAAAGGCCGACATTTCATTGCAAGAGAGATACCTCATACGCAGCATTTGGCGCAAACTATCGTATGATAACATAGGTACATTGTATTAAACATGTGGTTCAAATTACATTTGCGCCCAAATTCAATCATAGCAATCGACTCACTCCTGGTGCTCGCTCATATAGGTGCACTCCGGCGTGATAAATATCACGTCGGAGCGTTGAATATAAAAGAGTAACCGGAGTGTTGCTTTTGCTAGTCGCGCTCCGGCTGGAGCCGTGAGCTTTCAGGAACTTCACCAAAGTGTGCGAATATGATTTGGAAAACATAGCATGCTGCTCGTGCTCCGGCAGGAGTGTGGAGAAGGTTTTATTTTCGCACTGCAATCGCAACACTGCCCGTCAGTCTTGAGTATGAGGGCGTCCCCCCTGCTCCTCGCCTTTTTGACATTTGGCGAGCGTTTTGACGCCGTTCCGTCCTGGCGATTTTTACCCTCCTTGCGCCCTTTTCCTACTACGGTAACCCATGGATTTCCCGCAGTCGCCGCTCCGGTCGATGTTCCAGCCTTTGAGTCTGTTGGTGTGCTAGATCGTGAGGTTAGCTCCACCAACCGCTTCTTCATTATCGGGGGCCGCTTCCCCTGGGGACTGCCTCGTTCGCTTACTGACCTGCCCCGTAGAGCAGATCGCGGCGAATGAGGGCATGAGGGCATCCGTCTGAACCTGCTTGGATTCAGTTGCCCTCCTGGTCCTCGCCCCCTTTTCGGAGGCTTCAACCCGAGCCACAAGTTGGGCGTGCTCCTTTTGAGCTTCGTCGATGGTAGCCCGAAGCAGGAGTAGGCCCTGCTTCAGATCCCTGGACATATTGCTCCTATTCGTCGCAAACTCGATGATAGCATCGAGTTTATTGGAAAGCGCTGCCACCCTAGGCCGCTTGTCCCTGCTCTTTTCGATGGCCTTGACTAGCAAGGCACCATCGTCCGTTCTATCCGGTGTGGAAACTGGCGTGTTAGCTTTTCCGCCACCGGGTTGTAGCCTTAGTATTTATTAGTAACTTCGAAATCAACATAACTGCTGGCGCCAAGATGTAGGCTAGCTATTTCGGTACACTTGTCGCAATCCCATCGCATAATTTCTCTCTAAGTGTCAGCCGCTCACAATCCCGTTCAGACTCACTTAGCGCGATAGTCTCTAAAGAAACCTCGAAGAAAGGTTGGATAGGGACAGATAGAGCCAATTTAAGATTCCAAAATGAAACAGCCAAAAGAATCGTAGATTTCCGAAGTAACCCGAAGAAGTTGGCGGGACATTACGTATTTCCTGTAAGTCGTACGGAATCACCTTCCCTTATCTGAGAACTTACATTGCTCGTTCATTTTCGTCCTAGTCCGCCAAGCATTTCGGAAGTGTCGCGCGTGTGTCTGTTGTCCGCGTTTTTCCTTTAAGTTTCTAATAATAGAGTCGAATAACGTGTGCAAATAGTTTCGCCAATTCAATAAAGTGTGCGAGAAAATTCAGATAGCCAGCCGGCTACTCACAATTTATTCGACAGCCAAGACGAACGAGAGGAAAGGGGCAGCGAAAGGCGCACCGCGCACTGGTTTTTTTCCCCATCGGACGAAATTCCCGACAGCGCTACATCGTCGGAAGACACGTGGTATTCCCAAAATCCGCATCATCGTGTAACATCCTGTAGACCGGGGCCCTCCGGTGAGCTAGTGTCCGTTTCAGGTCGAGATATCTCCCTGTAAGCGGCACTAAGGAAGCGAGTTATCCCCGCCACAGTTCATCCCCCGTCGGCGTTTGCCGACCGATCGCACGCCCGTTGCCACATGTGATCGTCATCACCAGCAGCCAGCCGTAGCCAGCAAAGCAACTAACATCATCATCAGCAGCCAGCCGTAGCAGTATCCAGTAAAGCAACCAATTGCAGCAACAACAGCGACCGTCGCAGCAGTCTCGGTGAGTCGTATCGTTCTTTCTATTGAAGAGGCCTCCTTAAAGGACGCCCTGTAGATCCTGTATTAATTTTTCCGACTTAAGTCGGCCGCGACCGGCGTGCTACCGCCGTGTCTCTAAAATATAAGGTGAGCAAATTTTGACGTGCACGCAATTATGATAGATAATATTTTATGAACGCCACCTTACCGAATTAGGCACCCGGGTGCAAGCACTTGCTAAAGCCGGTGACGCCACTGTAGATTTTTAATGAAGCAGCTGATTGAAATCTAAAGTACATGGGTCCACGAGCACAGTAGGGAATAAAAAGCACACGAACAATAGAAGATAGGCCTAGATTTAAGAAATACCAATACCAACACAATACACATTCAAGCATGCTTTTAATATAAAATACAAACCTGTTTCTTTGTAGTCTCCAATAAATGGTTTTATTGGTTAAACAAATCATGTAATGTGTTTACTGGAAGGGTTTAGTACGTTCTAATATGTTCACTTCATTCGTATTCGTTTAGTTTGGTTCGTTGTGTCTTCCGCGTGGCGGGATTTGAATGTCGAGCAAAGCTCACTGTTCGAGATGTTTGCGCCGTCTAGCGGCAAATAGCGACTTTGCCCGTGATGATAACATCAAGGTATGGGTGATCCCTTACCGTAAGCTTTTATTGAGTTCACTTTGGTATTGAAGATTTCTGCTGGCTGATAAAAGGGTTTTCTACCCGCTTTTGGAGCCTTAAATTTATTAGCCTACCTGGTCCGATCCTGATTCCTTTTCTTCATGGCAACTTTGACTGACCCTTAGGGGAGTCTCACCGGGCAAACATAGCGCTGCGTGCAGTCTCCTAACGGAGTGGCGCTTAAGCTGCACGCTGATTAGGGATCGACCAGGGCTGGCTACATATTGGTGCCCAACGTAAAATTTGAATGCGGTATAAGGCAGATTTTGTTGAAGTTATGTTGAATTATGTTGAAGTTATATTGAAGTTCTGATGAACTTATGTTATGTTATATTGAAGCTAATGCACGTGTGTAATTTGGAATATTACATTTCGGCAATTCATGGTATATAGTTGAAGCCAATGCTACATTTAGAAATTTAAAACTAATTTCAGATAACTACTGGGTATTTCAATAGTATAGGTAGAATAAAATAAAAGTAAGGTTGTTATTTGTTATTTTCGTTATTTATTTCGTATTTTCGTATTAATGTGTATATTTATTTTTGGATAAAGGTGGTAAAGAGCAAGGTTAAAGTTAATTCCGTTGATACATACGGCAAATTCGAATACAGAAGTTATTGAAGAGTACTGTTGCTGACGTGTGAAACGCTGCAAATTGGAAAATAATCCTACCTAGAAACTAGTTTTAATTATTATCATTTACATTTATTATTATCATTTAGTTAAATATATAAATTTAAAATGGCATCTAAATTTCCGCGTGCAGACCACTTAACCAACGAGGAAGTGGAATACGAGTTGATTATTCGTGGTAGAGCTGATGAAGTAAACGCGGATGCGGATGCGAAAAATCGGTTATTACGTAAACTATTTTCGGACGACTTGAGGGAAAATCGGGAGTATCAATCACGGTTCACTATTGATCAAGAATACGATCGGGTGACTAGCATTGTCAATGATTTGAGAGGGAAGTTAGAGCGGGGTAAAGATACGGACTGGTGTATCTCGCGCCTCAAGCACTATGCACTGAGGGTAGCGCGGAGTTTGGCGGACGATCGCGACTCTGAAAAAATGCGTAGGGAACTCGGGAGTGAAATACGGGATGTGATGAACAAATATAGTGTTAGAAAAGATGAGGACCGTACGGGGAAAGTTGACGACAATCACAAGAAAGTAGAGGAGCAGAAAAATGACGAAGAAAAAGCGCAAAACGGAGCATCTGCTCAAGACCAAGCAGAATCTCAAGGCCAACAGGAAAGACCGACCGGGACAATTCCCAAGAATTCGCCGCAGAACCAAAAGGAAGAGACTACGAATTTTGAACTGCAACTTTTGAGGCATAGGCTAAAATTGTTAGAACAACAGCTAGTTGAAGCAAGGTCGTCAGCGCGAGCGACAGAAAATAACAATGATAGACGTCGGGGTCGTCAGCGAAGTTGTATCTCTACCGAATCTGAAGATTCAGACAGTGATAGCCACTGGGTCGAAGGGGAAAACAGATTGGGGCACCATTCCAGAAGAACCGGAGAAAGGCAGTCACATCAGAGAAAAGGTACAGAAAGACAGTTTGAGCGCGAGGAGAACCGACCGTCAAACCGACGCAGCATGGACCGGCGAGGTGATAACCAAGATCGCCAAAATGGCTATCAAAGGGACAGACACAGATAGAGAACAACCCTTGGGAACGATCGGGATGAGTCAGATGATTGCGGAATACATAACGAGCGGCGGAGTGGTAACCGAAATAATAGGAGGAACGAACAAGACCACAGAGCCAGAAGAACAGATAACGATTCCGATTACAGTAGAACAGAGCAACATAGACAACGAGAGATCGAGGATCGAGAAATCCAGAATGCGGACAGAAGGATGGAAAAGTGGCATCTAACATTCAATGGAGACTCGCGCCAAAGATCGTTGGAAGATTTTCTCCAAAAGATTCAACACTTGGCAAGAATGGATCGGATTCGTGAGGACACGCTGTTACAGAGGGTACACACGATACTGCGAGGAGAAGCCTATGACTGGTATTTGTGTTACGCAGACGAATTCATTGACTGGCAAGACTTCGAGCAGCGAATCCGTTACATGTATGGCAATCCAAATAAGGACCAGGGAAACCGTCAAAGAATTTATGAACGGAAGCAGAACCGCAATGAAACCTTCCTATCGCTTAAAATGGAAATTGAGCGGTTGAATAAATCGCTTACAACTCCGTTGGATAGTCAGAGGATTTTTGAAGTGATATGGGATAACATGCGTCCCCACTACCGCTCGAAGCTGGCGTGTAGAACAGTGAGAGACCTTCGGAAACTGGAGTACTACACATACCGAATAGATGCCAACGACCCATCACTGCGACAATCAAGGGAAGGACCAATCCGTCACACTAATGTCCACAATATCGAAGCCGAAAAGGAATCTGACGATTCAGATTCCGAGACAGAAGAGCTGAACGCGTTAGACAAACGATTCAACAAAAACTGGCAAAGTATGCCACCAGGGCAACCCAAACCACGAAGTCAACAACCGATTACGGAGACACCTCCGAACGAGGATCGACAAGGTCCAATGTGTTGGAATTGTCAGAAGCGTGGACACATTTGGCGAAATTGCAGAGAGGAGAAACGGATGTTTTGTTACCTTTTGCGGTACTCCGAACAAAACAACATGGACATGTGAGAACCATCAGAGAGGAAACCGACGTACAACTGAAAATCTGTCGGGAAACTACCACGGGAATGCAATCTAGGGAACAGGAGCATTCCGTCGGCGGGAAAAGTTCCCAATTTTAGTCCGTATGAGGACCCGTTTAAGCAGGTGTGTGAGGTAAAAATCCACACGGCAAGTTGTCCACACGTCAGGGTAAAAATATTTGATATAGAGCACGACGCTCTACTGGATTCGGGAGCGAGCGCATGCGTAACGAGCATTACGGATATTGCGGAGAAACATGGACTTAAATTGCAGCATAGTCCACTGAAAATTGTAACGGCTGACAAAACAATACACGAGAGCTTGGGCTATGTACAGCAACCGATGGAGTTTCGCGGAATTACAAGAGTGATACCAACGCTAGTAGTACCGCAAATTTGTCGTGAACTGATTCTGGGATATAATTTTTGGAAGTCTTTTGGAATTGAGCCAATGATGCAAAATACAGGTGGGTTTGAACCTGTCACGACGATAGGATGGGAGGCCAAGGAGAGGCCGACAGAATTCATTGAGTTCACGTTATTACCGATCGAAACACTGCCAGCGCTGAAAAACGTCGAACCAGACACAACGTTAGACATACCAGCATTAGAGCTCCCTGAGCCGTCTAAAACAACCCCAGAGACTATTGAAACGGAGCACGAGTTAACGCGGAAAGAGCGGAATGATTTGGTCGAAGCAATAAAATGTTTTCCTTGTACGACAGAAAACCACTTAGGCAGAATATCGCTGATACAACACGAGATAGTACTGAGTGAGGAAGCGAGACCAAGAAGACAACCATGGTACCGGTGCTCACCGGCCATTCAAGCGGAAATGGAAGCGGAGATTGAACGATACAAAAAAATGGACGCTATCGAGGAGTGTTCGAGCGAGTGGGCTAGCGCTCTAGTCCCAGTTCGGAAAGCGAACGGTAAGCTACGAGTTTGCTAAGATTCTCGCAAGATAAACGCCTGGACGAAAAAAGATCCCTACCCAATGCGGAATATGGGGGAAATCTTTCATCGGTTGGGAAAGGCAAAATACTATTCGGTAGTGGACTTGAAAGACGCCTACTTTCAGATTCCTCTCAAAGAGGAGTCGCGAGACTACACGGCGTTTAGAACACCAAAAGGTTTGTTCCGGTTCAAGGTTTGCCCATTCGGATTGACAAACGCACCGTTTACGATGTGCCGATTGATGGACCGCGTGATCGGGTTCGATCTCGAACCGAATGTTTTCGTTTACCTGGATGACATAGTCATTGCGACGAAAACGTTTGGCGAGCACGTGCGCCTGCTTAAATTGGTTGCAGAAAGATTGTCAAAGGCCAACTTGACTATTTCATTAGACAAGAGTCGGTTCTGTAGGAAACAAGTGATGTACCTGGGGTACCTGTTGACTGAAAATGGTGTATCGATCGACAACTCACGGATCTCGCCAATCCTAGATTACGTTCGACCAAAATGTGTGAAGGATGTACGGCGGTTACTTGGCCTAGCGGGGTTCTATCAGTGGTTTATTCGTGATTACAGCCGCATTGTCGCACCAATATCAGACCTGTTAAAAAAGGCGAAAGCTAAAAAGTTTGTGTGGACGAAAGCAGCGGAAACTTCGTTTGGAGAGCTTAAGGCCGCGCTGATATCCGCTCCGATTCTGGGGAATCCAGATTTCAGTCACCCATCCACCATCTGATGCTTCGGATAATGCAGTAGGTGCCGCACTGACACAGCAAATTGAAGGACAGACGAGAATCATCGCGTACTTCAGCAAAAAGCTAAGCAGCACGCAGAGAAAATATGCAAGCGTGGAGAAAGAGTGCTTGGGGGTTCTTTTGGCCATCGAACACTTTCGACATTTTGTCGAAGGCTCTCGGTTCAGAGTTATAACTGACGCTCGTAGTCTGCTATGGCTGTTTACGATCGGCGTAGAATCGGGTAACTCAAAACTATTGAGATGGGCACTCAAGATACAGTCGTATGACATTGAGTTAGAGTATAGAAAAGGTAAAAACAACATACTCGCTGATTGTTTGTCTAGGTCAGTAGAAACGATTTTCGCCGTGAACGTGGACTTGGAGCATCAAGAGTTAATGGAGAAGATTTTGAAGGACAAAGCAAATTATCCGGATTTTCGCATCGTGGATGGACAAATACTGAAATATGTGAAGGGAGGCGATAAGGTTGAAGATAAGAGATTTCAGTGGAGAAGATACCCACCGAAAACTGAACGCCTTGAAATCATCAGTAGGATCCATGAGCAGGCACACCTAGGCTACGAAAAAACTTTAGCCGCCGTGAAGGAACGGTATTACTGGCCGCGAATGAACGGGGAGGTGAGAAAGAAGTGCCAGACTTGTCTACAGTGTCAGACTAGCAAGGCCACCAACCAAAACACGACCCCACCGATGGCCGAACAGAAAAAGATTGCCTAGTACCCGTGGCAATTCTTAGCGATGGACTACGTTGGCCCGCTTCCTGCCTCAGGGAAAGGGCGTAGCACATGCCTTCTGGTTGTGACGGACTTGTTCAGCGAATTTGTGCTAGTGCAGCCATTCCGGCAAGCAACCGCTGAAACACTGGTTCAGTTTGTGGAAAACACAATTTTCCTGCTTTTTGGTGTCCCAGAAGTGATCCTTTGAGATAATGGAACTCAATTCACGTCGGGAATTTTTCAAGGTCTGTTGGCAAAGTACAACGTAACACACTGGCGCACCCCGAACTATCATCCGCAGGTGAATGACACCGAGCGAGTCAACCGCGTAATAACGACAGCAATACGAGCATCCATTCGTAAGGACCATAAAGAATGGGCAAAAACTCAGTTCACGAAGCTACTAAATATTCTCCGTACTTTGTAGTGTTCGGACGAAACATGGTGTCTGACGGTAGAGAATACCGGCACCTAAGGGATTCCACACCGGTCGGTAGTAATCATCCTAATGCGGTTGAGAGAGAAAAGCTTCTTGAAGATGTCCGTGAAAATTTAAAAGCTGCGTATAAAAAACATTCGTCCCACTATAATCTTCGGTCGAATGCAAATTGTCCAACTTACTCCGTAGGAGAAAAGGTCCTAAAGAAAAATACAGAACAATCGGATAAAGGCAAGTGTTTCAGTGCAAAGCTTGCACCAAAATATGTCCCAGCAGTGGTTAAAAGAGTGGTCGGAAGCCACTGTTATGATCTTGAGGATCTAAAGGGTAAAAGAATTGGAATTTTTCACTGCAGGTATTTGAAGAAACTCGCTTTGCAGACACCGGAAAATTAAACGAAATTTTTTCAGCTATGAACCTCTCAGTTCACCTGTTTGGGACAATGCACCATGATGCTTTCGCTCTGGTTGCAAGAAATATTATTTCGCTGTTTGTGAAGTTAGCACAGAATTTTTTCAGCTATGAACCTCTCAGTTCACCTGTTTGGGACAATGCACCATGATGCTGTCGCACTGGTTGCAAGAAATATTATTTCGCTGTTTGTGAAGTTAGCACAGAATTTTTTCAGCTATGAACCTCTCAGTTCACCTGTTTGGGACAATGCACCATGATGCTGTCGCTCTGGTTGCAAGAAATATTATTTCGCTGTTTGTGAAGTTAGCACAGAATTTTTTCAGCTATGAACCTCTCAGTTTACCTGTTTGGGACAATGCACCATGATGCTTTCGCTCTGGTTGCTACCACCATTCGTGAAGTTAGCACTGTCTTTTAGACAGTGCGCCCCCACAATAACATGTATCTACTGGGGGCATCCTTGGGACATCGACTCGTTCAGGCCCAAGAAGAACTTTACGAATGTGTTGGATATAATCAATATTGATTTTCTTGAACAAGAAAGGTATAGCAAGTCTACCTGGCATTTCAAGGTGAAATGGCATATGCAATCTCCTTGTTTGATGCATTGTAGTACAAGAGTTCGTACCTCTGACCTCTAAACTAACTGACGAGACTTTGGAAAAATGAGGAAGGGGGATGTTGCCTGTGCAGGATCACCCCAAAGTAAATTGTAAAAATATATAAAAAAAAATTATCGGATAAGTAATGTTAGTTGTAGTTCACAATGTTTCTTATCCTATGTTAGTACTTAAAATTATCGTATATTTGATCAAAGTATATTGTATATTATTCTATTTATTAGTAGTAATTTATTTGTTGTTTATATTTATGTTAATTTGTTAGTTACTTATATTAATGTTAATTTATTTTTCTATTTACTTAAATTAATGTAAATTTATTTTGCTATTTATTTATATTCATGGTAAATTATTTAGTTTCGTTATTTAGAGGTTTGGTTTTTGGGTTAAACTTAGAAATAAAAATATGGCAATTTTCGTTCCACCGGCCAATTTTGATGTCGGGGTAAAATCTGTATCCTTGGGTTTAGCCGTCAATCCGATTGTTCCTGAAAGTAAAGAAAAAAAACACAATCAGAAATTGTTCACACCAACCTGTTTCACCAGAAGTCAACTTTCCTCCGTCAAATTCCAAACGAATGAGGGATAGTTGGCAGGTCCATCCACTAGCTGTGAGATAATACAGATGCAGCTACTGCTCGTCCAGTTTATCCATCCGGTCGTATCAGCAACGTAAACATTGTTTACGTTTTGCAGTCGACATAAATTCAGTCTGAAAATAGAAAATAATAATCAGAATATATTCAGTAACTTACCTGGTATATTGTGGCCAGTAAATTTGCGAAATGTAGAGCCAAATTAATGAATATTTACCTGATTAAATTCCGATCCGCTGCAGTGCCTGTTAGCACACCACACATTACAATATTCAATCTAGCATTATTTTGACGTTTCTCTTAATTCGTGTTGGTAGTTAGTTGTATGCGTGAGACGAGTGGAGCTTTAATAGGGGTTTTCACATTTTAATTTTTAATTGTATTTCATGTTGCCGATGTGGTTCGGTGTGGAAATATAATAAATAATTGCGTCGAGGGATTTGGAGATATATTTGTTGATCAAGATTATTTTATGTATGTTTATACCAGATCAACTCGATGCAGGGTTTGAGGGAAAATTATGCAGGATTCGCCTTAGCCGAAATATCGGCGTTAGAATCGCTGTAGTTTCATGATGTATGTACGGGTTGTCAGAAAGAGAATTTTTCAGGGAGAAGCCTTGGAGTCTCATGATAGGCAAACCAGTTGGCGAATTCGGGAGTAGGGATACTTTTCCAACGTAAGGATTGGAGTAATCCTGAAGTCCAATGAGCCGTATTTAGGTATGGATTATTGTAGTGTTTTATGTCTTTGTGAGTCGTAAGAAACACATTGGGATTATGGAGAATTTTATGGTCGGTATGTTCGACTTTTTTTGAATTTAGTTTGAAGTCTCAACAGCAATAACTTAAATACCAACATAGTCGACAGAAATGTTTGAAAATGTTCAGTATTTTCGATTTTGTTAGTGAACCAAGGATTAGCTTTAGTATTATTGTATATTGTTTACCCTATGTAGTTTTTTTTTGTGGAGAAATTGTTTTCGTAAGGGAATAAAAAGGTCCCTTACGAAAATTTGGTTGTTATCCAACAACCAAATTTTCGTAAAACAAGTGTGGTGTTATGTAGCCGTAGTAACTTCGAAATCAACATAACTGCTGGCGCCAAGATGTAGGCTAGCTATTTCGGTACACTTGTCGCAATTCCATCGCATAATTTCTCTCTAAGTGTCAGCCGCTCACAATCCCGTTCAGACTCACTTAGCGCGATAGTCTCTAAATAAACCTCGAAGAAAGGTTGGAAAGGGACAGATAGAGCCAGTTTAAGATTCCAAAATGAAACAGCCAAAAGAATCGTAGATTTCCGAAGTAACCCGAAGAAGTTGGCTTGACATTACGTATTTCCTGTAAGTCGTACGGAACCACCTTCCCTTATCTGAGGACTTACATTGCTCGTTCATTTTCGTCCTAGTCCGCCAAGCATTTCGGAAGTGTCGCGCGTGTGTCTGTTGTCCGCGTTTTTCCTTTAAGTTTCTAATAATAGAGTCGAATAACGTGTGCAAATAGTTTCGCCAATTCAATAAAGTGTGCGAGAAAATTCAGATAGCCAGCCGGCTACTCACAATTTATTCGACAGCCAAGACGAACGAGAGGAAAGGGGCAGCGAAAGGCGCACCGCGCACTGGTTTTTTTCCCCATCAGACGAAATTCCCGACAGCGCTACATCGTCGGAAGACACGCGGTATTCCCAAAATCCGCATCATCGTGTAACATCCTGTAGACCGGGGCCCTCCGGTGAGCTAGTGTCCGTTTCAGGTCGAGATAGCGGATAAGCGGCACTAAGGAAGCGAGTTATCCCCGCCGCAGTTCATCACCCGTCGGCGTTTGCCGACCGATCGCACGCCCGTTGCCACATGTGATCGTCATCACCAGCAGCCAGCCGTAGCCAGCAAAGCAACTAACATCATCATCAGCAGCCAGCCGTAGCGGTATCCAGTAAAGCAACCAATTGCAGCAACAACAGCGACCGTCGCAGCAGTCTCGGTGAGTCGTATCGTTCTTTCTATTGAAGAGGCCTCCTTAAAGGACGCCCTGTAGATCCTGTATTAATTTTTCCGACTTAAGTCGGCCGCGACCAGCATGCTACCGCCGTGTCTCTAAAATATAAGGTGAGCAAATTTTGACGTGCACGCAATTATGATAGATAATATTTTATGAACGCCACCTTACAGAATTAGATACCCGGGTGCAAGCACTTGCTTAAGCCGGTGACGTCACTGTAGATTTTTAATGAAGCAGCTGATTGAAATCTAAAACACATGGGTCCACGAGCACAGTAGGGAATAAAAAGCACACGAACAATAGAAGATAGGCCTAGATTTAAGAAATACCAATACCAATACAATACACATTCAAGCATGCTATTAATATAAAATACAAACCTGTTTCTTTGTAGTCTCCAATAAATGGTTTTATTGGTTAAACAAATCATGTAATGTGTTTACTGGAAGGATTTAGTACGTTCTAATATGTTCACTTCATTCGTATTCGTTTAGTTTGGTTCGTTGTGTCTTCCGCGTGGCGGGATTTGAATGTCGAGCAAAGCTCACTGTTCGAGATGTTTGCGCCGTCTAGCGGCAAATAGCGACTTTGCCCGTGATGATAACATCAAGGTATGGGTGATCCCTTACCGTGAGCTTTTATTGAGTTCACTTTGGTATTGAAGATTTCTGCTGGCTGATAAAAGGGTTTTCTACCCGCTTTTGGAGCCTTAAATTTATTAGCCTATCTGGTCCGATCCTGATTCCTTTTCTTCATGGCAACTTTGACTGACCCTTAGCGGAGTCTCACCGGGCAAACATAGCGTGGCGTGCAGTCTCCTAACGGAGTGGCGCTTAAGCTGCACGCTGATTAGGGATCGACCAGGGCTGGCTACAGGGTTTCATTGCATCCGTCTCCGCCTTTTTCTGAGGAGACCGCTGAATGCCACCTCGCGCGAAGGGATTTGGTAATCCCTCCACACTCGTCTCTTTTATTTTAGGATTAATTATTGGTTTAAATGGGTCCACCTTCCAGCCGCTATCCTTGTCCATGGTGGGCTATGCCGAATATCGCTTGTCCAGTTGCGGTTCGTTCGTTTTCTTCTTTTTTACTCCAAGTAAGGATTGCTTGGGAATCTCAATCCCCTCCACCCACCTTACCGACCGAAACGGTTAGTTTGATTGGAGTCTGTTCCCCGTGATGATAAAGTAGTGGGTGGTGGATTTTTGCTAACTGGCCGAGCGACGGGTTGTTTCAAAGACCTCTTCTGCGTTTTTTCCACTGGCGTTGAATTTTCAGATAGCCGTTTAAGTTGGTTGTTGTTGGCCATACCTTCCGCGATTCACAGCTCGGGTTCTTTTACTGAATCCGCCCTGAAAGGAGATCTCTTGCCGGGCAAATACAACACGACGGTTGATCCCCTCCGGGGGTGGCGCATTGAAGTCAACCGTTTGAGTTCCTTCAGAACGAGAATCACCAAACGCGTGACGATCGTCCGCGTTACAATATGTCATGGCTAGGGTAAGCAGTCATAGGGCCTTATGGGCAACTATGATTCCACCGACCGGCGTAAGTCAGGAACAACCATCTGATCCTATTCCTGCCTGATTCCCACCAGGCAATGTATTCGGAACGTACTGAAAGGCCTTCCAGGTTTTATGGGACGAAGACCCCTGCACCGGGTATCACCTCGCCGTTTCAAGCCGTTGTCACACGATTGTACTAAGGGAGCCCGATGCAGGTTCCAGCCCGAGGACGTGGTACCATTAGGAAATCCAACTCATATCCATTAACTACGCTGCCAGTTGCCATAATTGGGCATTACTGGCTTCAGTCCCAATGGGCGAGTTAGTGCATTTGGGTGATGGGAGCGGCTCTATTCGCTCCGTCAGAGGTGCTTCCGGGTACTTGTGGCTTTTGCGAGGGATCGACTGTCCCTGGTTCGACCCTCACCACCCCTAGGCTACCTCCCGCTGCTGGTCCGGGACTGTTAGGTACTGTCGCACATGTATTGTGTGTCCTCGACGACCGCCACACGTCGACCCGTGGTGGCATGCAGCTCTGTTTAGTGTGTGTGTGTCGGTGTATATAAGTGCGTGTGTGTCGGTGTATGTAAGTGTGTGTGTCGGTGTATGTATGTAAGTGTGTGTGTGTGTCGGTGTATGTAAGTGTGTGTGTGTGTCGGTGTATGTAAGTGTGTGTGTGTGGCGGTGTATGTAAGTGTGTGTGTCGATGTCTGTGTGTCGGTGTCTGTGTGTATGTGTGCGTCTGTGTGTGTGTGTGTGTCACTGTGTGTGTGTGTGTGTGTGTGTGTGTGTGTCACTGTGTGTGTGTCACTGGGTGTGTGTGTGTAAGTAGCGTCACGGTGTCTCTGGTAGAAGAAACTTATCCGAAAAAAATTAGTATCGCTCTTATACTCATTATTCGAAAGCTCAAGGTGTCCCCTTTAATATGCTACTAAAATTGAAATGTTCTATCGGCGGGTCCAGAACATTTTTTTTCAGACATTTTTTTTGTAATTGAAAAGCTGGTGGAATGACTCTTATGTATACTTATCAAGGGATTAAGGTGCTGGGAGCCCGATCAGATAGTGTTGAAACCTTCAAGTTTTGTTTTTGCATATAATAAAACAATGTTTGGCATAATCTTAGATTTTTTGAAAGGGGTGAAGTGGGGTTAAAAAGACTCGAAAATTGTGAGTGTACAAACTGCTGAAAAGACGAAAAAAAGCTATAACTAATCGATTTCTCTGAAAATTGATATGGTAATTCTATCCTATAAAAATATACAATGTCGGTTTTTGAAAGTTGCTGTCGAGGTTACATAATTAGATATTTACATTTTTCTTCAAAAACATGGTGATTTTTGGAGTTTTTTTGTCAGAACTAGTTCCTACAATCAAACAATACGTTTTATAAACCAACTCAAGACTTTTTATTGGACGTATTCAAAAAGTTCACCGTTTAAAAATAAATCGATTTTTTTATAACAAGGTTTGGGCCATCATTTGAACCTGTTACACAAGGAGCGCAACTCCATTTTGTACCTACATTTAAAATGCTGGCTATAGCAGGCTATAGCTCTATAACATTCCAGTCTCAAATTGTTTTAAAAAAGTAGGAGGGTGGTATTCAAGACACGACCGCATGACGTTGACTACCGTATTCTTATAAAAAAAAAAAAAATATTCCATTGAAGCAAATAGTAGAGGGAATTGCAACGCTTCTTTTACAAAACTTCTGTAACAAAATTTCGAGGCTCCAAAAGGTACCAGTTTCCGATTATTCTCGTCCAGAATTCCAGCCATTTTAGTATTTTGCAGTAGCCATTTATTACTAACAGCCACCAGCATAACGGGTGAAACCGGCACGAGATGACCGGTATTATTTTGTCTTTCCTCCTTTCAGCTGCTAACACCTAGCGCTGTCGTGAAATTAACATCAACATAAACATGCATTTTTGCAAGGTTTTTTTCCGCTAGCAACAGCAGTTGTAAAACATAAAATTCAACTAACCGCTTCTATTATAAAACTGCGAGGCACCAGAAGGTGCCAGTTGCCGATTTCTTGTTTACTGGTTTCCGTCCAGAATTCCAGCCATTTTAGTATTTTGCAGTAGCCACCAGCATCACGGGTCAAACCGGCACGAGATGACCGGTACTATTTTGTTTTTCCTCCTTTTAGCTGCTAACACCGAGCGTCCGTATGTACCCGGTACGGTTTAATAATGAAACTGATGGGGTGAAACGTTCGAACGATACGTTTTATACCAAGGCTTCGTCAGATAAATAGAAAGAGGGATGGGCTACATAGATGATGGAATGGTAGAGACAAATGTTTCTTGAAAGCTGCGCCGGCCGCTGTCATAATATTAACACCAACACAAACATGCATTTTTGCAAGGTTTTTTCCGCTAGCAGCAGCATTTGGTAAAACAGAAAATTCAATTTGCCGCTTCTGTAACAAAATTTAGAGGCACCAAAAGGTGCCAGTTGCCGATTACATTGTTGTTTTCTGGTTAATCTACTAAGAGCCACCAGCATAACGGGTGAAACCGGCACGAGATGACCGGTACTATTTTGTCTTTCCTCCTTTCAGCTGCTAACACCTAGCGCTGTCGTGAAATTAACATCAACATAAACATGCATTTTTGCAAGGTTTTTTTCCGCTAGCAACAGCAATTGTAAAACATAAAATTCAACTAACCGCTTCTATTATAAAACTGCGAGGCACCAAAAGGTGCCAGTTGCCGATTTCTTGTTTACTGGTTTCCGTCCAGAATTCCAGCCATTTTAGTACTTTGCAGTAGCCACCAGCATCACGGGTCAAACCGGCACGAGATGACCGGTACTATTTTGTTTTTCCTCCTTTTATCTGCTAACACCGAGCGTCCGTATGTATCCGGTACGGTTTAATAATGAAACTGATGGGGTGAAATGTTCGAACGATACGTTTTATACCAAGGCTTCGTCAGATAAATAGAAAGAGGGATGGGCTGCATAGATGATGGAATGGTAGAGACAAATGTTTCTTGAAAGCTGCGCCGGCCGCTGTCAAAATATTAACACCAACACAAACATGCATTTTTGCAAGGTTTTTTCCGCTAGCAGCAGCATTTGGTAAAACAGAAAACTCAATTTGCCGCTTCTGTAACAAAATTTAGAGGCACCAAAAGGTGCCAGTTGCCGATTATAGTTTCCTGGTTAGTCCGTCCAGAATTCCAGCCATTTAAGTGTTTTGCAGTAGCCATTTACTACTAAAGCCACCAGCATTACGGGTGAAACCGGCACGAGATGACCGGTACTATTTTGTATTTCCTCCTTTTAGCTGCTATCACCTAGCGTCCGCATGTCACTGGTGCGGGTTTGGAATCAGAATGATGGGGCGCCGGCCGCTGTCGTAAAATTAACACCAACAAAAAGATGCATATTTGCAAGGTTTTTTCCGCTAGCAGCAGCATAAACATCGGAAACAGAAAGTGACAACAACAATAACAACAAAGTCAGATCGATTGTATCCGTTAGTGTCGACTGTGCTTGGGAAGAGAGGTAGTGATTGGCTGCGCGGTATGATTTAGACAATCGATATTAATAACCAATTTTTCAATAGTGTATCTCAAACAATAGTTTGTTTTTGTTACATAAATTTAACCGTAAAAGAATTTCTGATCGATTGATGCCAAAACCTCGAAAACCTGATTATAGATGACTGCAAAATAAGCGCTCAAAACCTGACCACTTTTCTCTGGTTTTCCCTGGTTGAATTACTAGATTTTTAAATTCAGGGGCCTAACTTCGACATAGACGTTAGTCAACGTCAAAATTTACCTCCAAAAAAAATCTCGGGTTCGGGTCTGGCTCGGGTTTCACAGCTTCGGGTTCGGGTCGGGTTCGGGTTTCCCCAAAAATAAAATTTTCGGGTTCGGGTTTGGTCGGAAAACATGTTTCGGGTCGGGATCGGGTTCCAACCGAAAAACAAAATTCGGGTACGGGTTTGAAAAAAGTCAAACTCGACCATCTCTGGTACAATGGCTCAGTAAGCATACCGAATTGCAGAAAAATCGATGCATTCTACTCAAAGTTACAATAACATTATGATTTTAGCAGCACCTGGACATTAGAGTTCAAAATGCCATTTCACCAGGCCGGATTTAATTGGGGAGGGCAAATGTCCCGGGCCTTTCGACACCAGGGGGGTCCCCCAGGTTCTAGACCAGACGTGAATACAGGTTGGAGACCTTTTCACTCCACTAACACTTTTCCCAAAAAACTTATATGTACAAATTATTTCATGAATGAACAAACAATTTTAAGCTCGATTGGGGAACATCGATACAAAACGTAGTTGCGCTCCTGACACAATGGGTTTAAATAATGTTTTAAAACATGTGTGAATAATGAAATTTTCTCGGTCGTTACTAAAACGGCGCAGTTTTTAATAACATCAAATTAAAGCTCTTGAGTTGCTTTATAAAACGTATAGCTTAGATACAGGGTCCAGTTTTGTTTACAAGCAAAAAAGAGCTGTAGAGCATTTTTTGAAGAAAAATGCAAATATCCTATATTGAAACCACGACAGCAACTCTTAACAACCGGCATTTTATATTTTTTATAGGATTTTAAGAAATCAATCAAATCAATCATCAATCAAAATCAATGTATTCAAAGTCACAACATTTTATTTGTTTTCAGCTGAGTTTCGACTCCAAATTTTCAAGCGTCTTTTTTACCCCTCTTAACCCGTTTCAAAAAATCTGATATTATGTAAAGCTTTGTTTTGTTATATAAATAAAAACAACCCTGAATATTTCAGTACGATCAGAGAACCCTGATAACTTTTTGTATTTCTGAAACATATTATTTATCTCCATTTCACTAGTTTTTCAATTACAAATATATGTTCGAAAACAAATTGTTCTAGACCCCCCGATAGAACATTTCAATTTTGGTAGGATATTAAAGGGGACAGCTCAAGCTTTCGAATGACGAGTATTAGAGCGATACAAATTTTTTGTGGATAACTTCTTCAACCATAGACACCGTGGCGTGGGTGTGTCTGAGTAGCGTGTGCGTGTGAGTAGTGTGTGTGTGCGTGTGTGTGTGTGTGCGTGTGTGTGTGTGCGTGTGTGTATGTGCGTGTATGTGTGCGTGTGTGTGTGCGTGTGTGTGTTTGTGTGTGTATAGCGTGTGTGTGTATTACGTGTGTGTGTATAACATGTATGTGCAAAAATGCATATATCCGAGGTAAATATATTTATGACAGAATACTTGTATAGGCAACAAGTTAAATATTTTTCCTATTAGTACTTCAATTGGTATTTCTATGATAGTGGCCATAATTTAATGCTAGATATTTTCAGCACTGAGCTTGTCTTGCGTTTATTTGTAACATAGGATTGACCAAAATTCATATTTTTCTAATTAATTTAGCAATAAAAAGCTTTTTCCTACGATTTTTTGAGAGCAACGGGTATGTGAAGAAGTTTTTGAGGTTTAAGCAAAAAATGATGAGAAATTACATGTGACTGTTATGCATTTATGGGCAGTTCGCGTGGGTATTGGTATTTGTATGCTGTGGTTTATGACAGGTGTATGTGTTTTTTGTGAAATGTTCATGGATTATTGTGTATGATCTTTGAACTTTGGAGTGTGTGTTATATACTATGGCTATGGCAGAATTAAATCCTTACACCCGCCATAGTCCCACGGCAAGCCTACGTTTGTGCACTCAAGCACATACCCTTTAACTTTTAGCTCAAAAAGTCATTTTTATAAATCACGTTTGGGCAACTTGAAAATAATTTTCTAGAAATTCGTAATGTTCTACAGAAATACTATAAATAACATTATCTTCCAATTTAGGGTTGAGCACCTTGACTTTTGCATTATCGATTTTTTGGGACACCCTACTGCAGAGAAATTGCTCGCCAAGTTGTCGCTTCTACGTTTGCTTACGAGGTAGAAGCTGGATAAAATCTTCGCTCTCCTGTGAAATTAAGACGTTTTTTAGTTATTGTGCATAGTGTTTGCAGTGCCAAAGCACTATCAACTTGCAGCCAAAACACTTCGTTAAGTCGTTTGTCATTGCTTGCCACTGCGAACTGTGTAAACGAATAACCTATAAAGCGAAATGGAACGTAAACAGTGCAAGCAAGAAATTAATGATCTCGAGCCAATGCGCTGTGGTTTCTGCGAGGCCTTTCTGCATATTAGCCAAAACTGTTGTGGAATAAATTCCCGCGGATTGAAGGAAGCTTTTGCTCAAGGGAAACTTCTACTTTTGTGCACTATATGCAGAAGAGAAATGAACGGCCGCAGCATTCGCTGTTATATTACTGACACTCAACAAACAACGGGTATGCCTCCTGAGTCATCAATTCCGACTGACTTATTGATGCAAGTCCAGCAGCTTTCCAACGTTGTTGAGACGCTAAGTAAAAAAATCGACAATTTCAGTTGTATGCCATCCCATTCCGTTTGGCCTACACTTGGTACACCAGTTGGGCCTAAACGCAGTATAAAACGCCGCCGGATTGATTATAATCTAAAGTACAAGCGCAGCCTGAATGTGGTACTAACAATGTTGATCTGAGTGATCTTTCCGTTCCGTCCATTGTTCGCAATGCAAAAAAGTTTTGGTTGTACCTCTCTGGATTGAATCCTCTCATCACGGACGACGACGTGCAGAAAATTGTGTTTCGCTGCTTGTGTGCACCTGCACCCGCCGAAGTAATTCGTTTCGTAGTACCAAAAGGGAAAGATGTTGTCGGTTTATCGTTCGTGTCATTCAAAATTGGTTTGGACCTTGATCTGAAAGTAAAAGCCTTGGATCCGTCTTCCTGGCCCACTGGACTTTTGTTTCGCGAATTCATTGAGCAACCAAAAAACTGGGAACGACGCTTATTTGTGCGATAGAACTTTTCGTGTGCAGATTGACTACAGTTTTTCGTCACAGTTCCCTAATGGTTTCCGGTGTTCCTCTGGGCAGCAATTTGGGACATCTAATGTTTTTTTTTTCAACGACATCGTCTCGCTACTTGGAGCCGGCTGCAAATTATTGTATGCTGATGATTTAAAATTATACTTAGTAGTTCAAACTGTTGATGACTACAATCGTTTACAAGCACTGTTGGATAAGTTTGTTGATTGGTGTCAACGAAATAGGCTTGTTCTTAGTGTTTCTAAATGTCAAGTTATGACCTTTCACCAAAAAAGCAGTCCAATAGTTTTCAGTTACCGAATCGATGAGCATGTCCTTAAGAGCGTAGACCAAGTCAATGACCTTGGTGTCCTACTTGATACTATGTTATCTCGAAAGCTGCACGTCAACTTGGATTCATCACAAAAACTGCTCGAGATTTCAAGAATCCTCACTGCCTTAAAGCACTTTATTGCTCGTTGGTACGGCCTCTGATCGAGAATGCTTCTATAATTTGGTGCCCTCATCAGCTAGTGTGGAATTTACGCCTCGAATGTGTGCAGAAAAGATTTCTACGATTTGCGCTAAGAGATCTACCTTGGCGGGGTCCCGTAAATCTTTCGCCATATCCTGATCGCTGTCGTCTACTCGGCCTAGAGATATTAGAACGACGAAGCAAAATACATCAGGCTTTATTTATCGCCAAGATAATTAACAACGAAATCAACTCTTCAAGATCGCTGTCTTTATTGAACTTTCGAGCTCCACAACGAACTCTTCGCTCTACTGGATTGCTGCAACGAAACTTCCATCGTACTATGTTTGGGTGCAATGAACCTTTGACTGCCTTTATTCGCATCTTCTCTGTTGTGGAAAATTTATTCGAGTTCGGAAACCATCATTAATGTTTAGAGATTAAATAATACCTTGCTTTTATAATTTTGACCGCTCAATATTAATTAAGACTTTTGTCAGTTAAATTAAACCAAATGAATAAGTGAATAAATAAATAAATCATTTAAGTCTCTGAACAAATTATTTTCGCTGTGGGCATCAAAAATCGCAAATATGGTAATCTTCCATTTTCTCCAGTTTGAGCTCTAGGGCAATACCTGTATTTACCAGTGTTATCCAATATCTTTCTTTATATATCTCCCTTTAATTTGAACAGCGAGCATGTGATCTCTCTTAATACAAGTAGAATTCTAATATTATTCATATTGTAGCTACATTGAAATATTCATACATAAATGTATATAATTTAAATTTCAGATGAGGTTTCTGAATTATTCTGACGTCAATACTTTTCCCAAACCTAGTGGTTCAGAAGACATCAGGCGTGCATTAACATTTGTATATTCAATCCTGGAATTAGTTTTCATGTTGATTGGAATGCATACTACTTCTAGGTACTCTATATGCTTATTTCATTTTTTGGACCAGGAAACATAGCGACGATCAGTTCGTTCGATCCAAATTGGGTTAGATTGTTTGTTAGTACATTCTCACCTTTCCTCATGACTGGCCTGATCGTGTTTAAATTACTGATCCCTCTATTGGTTCTAGTATGTGCATTCAAATCTTTGCATGTTATAGCACAGGTAATTATTGTATATTGTTTTAATAAGGGTATCGAACGTCTTCGTCAGTGGTTTTCTTCGGCCCCCTTTTGCATAAGATTGCTGCAGAAAAACTGCCGAAGAAAACCACTGACGAAAACGTTCGATACCCTATATGTTCTCAATAAACTTTGAATTTTTCAGGTCAATATGAGGAATTTGTTTTTGTTAATACTCATTATCTGCGACGTTATGTGCATGAATTTTTTTTATTTCGTCAAAAATAAAGGTTCGTGGCTTGAAATAGGAACTACGATATCACAATTTGTCATCATGGAATGTGTTATCATCGTTTTAATCTGTCTCTATGGTGTTGCGAAACTATTAACTGAAGTTACATTTACCAAAGAACTAGTGCGACCAACAAACAGACTGAATTATTTGCTTCCATTCAACAACAAACAAAATAAAGATTAATAGTGACTTTGAGTATGTTGTTTAGTGCCTAAAATTGGTTGATCATCTAACTTCAGATTTCACTACTGAAATTCATGTTTATTATAAATTTAAAATGTTAAAAATAAACAATAATGCAAGAATATAGAAGTAGGTAGTTTTGATTCTTCAGACAATTTTATCCCTTCAATACTCATGCTCAATTTAATACGAAAATTTTTAATACCACAAATAGCGGGACTCAGTTAACGTGAGATGCTACTGCTGAATACTACACTCTAAAAAGTGGGAGGGTGGTATTCAAGACACGACCGCATGACGTTGACTACCGTATTCTTATAAAAAAAAAAATATTCCATTGAAGCAAATAGTAGAGGGAATTGCAACGCTTCTTTTACAAAACTTCTGTAACAAAATTTCGAGGCTCCAAAAGGTACCAGTTTCCGATTATTCTCGTCCAGAATTCCAGCCATTTTAGTATTTTGCAGTAGCCATTTATTACTAACAGCCACCAGCATAACGGGTGAAACCGGCACGAGATGACCGGTACTATTTTGTCTTTCCTCCTTTCAGCTGCTAACACCTAGCGCTGTCGTGAAATTAACATCAACATAAACATGCATTTTTGCAAGGTTTTTTTCCGCTAGCAACAGCAGTTGTAAAACATAAAATTCAACTAACCGCTTCTATTATAAAACTGCGAGGCACCAGAAGGTGCCAGTTGCCGATTTCTTGTTTACTGGTTTCCGTCCAGAATTCCAGCCATTTTAGTATTTTGCAGTAGCCACCAGCATCACGGGTCAAACCGGCACGAGATGACCGGTACTATTTTGTTTTTCCTCCTTTTAGCTGCTAACACCGAGCGTCCGTATGTACCCGGTACGGTTTAATAATGAAACTGATGGGGTGAAATGTTCGAACGATACGTTTTATACCAAGGCTTCGTCAGATAAATAGAAAGAGGGATGGGCTACATAGATGATGGAATGGTAGAGACAAATGTTTCTTGAAAGCTGCGCCGGCCGCTGTCATAATATTAACACCAACACAAACATGCATTTTTGCAAGGTTTTTTCCGCTAGCAGCAGCATTTGGTAAAACAGAAAATTCAATTTGCCGCTTCTGTAACAAAATTTAGAGGCACCAAAAGGTGCCAGTTGCCGATTACATTGTTGTTTTCTGGTTAATCTACTAAGAGCCACCAGCATAACGGGTGAAACCGGCACGAGATGACCGGTACTATTTTGTCTTTCCTCCTTTCAGCTGCTAACACCTAGCGCTGTCGTGAAATTAACATCAACATAAACATGCATTTTTGCAAGGTTTTTTTCCGCTAGCAACAGCAATTGTAAAACATAAAATTCAACTAACCGCTTCTATTATAAAACTGCGAGGCACCAAAAGGTGCCAGTTGCCGATTTCTTGTTTACTGGTTTCCGTCCAGAATTCCAGCCATTTTAGTACTTTGCAGTAGCCACCAGCATCACGGGTCAAACCGGCACGAGATGACCGGTACTATTTTGTTTTTCCTCCTTTTATCTGCTAACACCGAGCGTCCGTATGTATCCGGTACGGTTTAATAATGAAACTGATGGGGTGAAATGTTCGAACGATACGTTTTATACCAAGGCTTCGTCAGATAAATAGAAAGAGGGATGGGCTGCATAGATGATGGAATGGTAGAGACAAATGTTTCTTGAAAGCTGCGCCGGCCGCTGTCAAAATATTAACACCAACACAAACATGCATTTTTGCAAGGTTTTTTCCGCTAGCAGCAGCATTTGGTAAAACAGAAAACTCAATTTGCCGCTTCTGTAACAAAATTTAGAGGCACCAAAAGGTGCCAGTTGCCGATTATAGTTTCCTGGTTAGTCCGTCCAGAATTCCAGCCATTTAAGTGTTTTGCAGTAGCCATTTACTACTAAAGCCACCAGCATTACGGGTGAAACCGGCACGAGATGACCGGTACTATTTTGTATTTCCTCCTTTCAGCTGCTATCACCTAGCGTCCGCATGTCACTGGTGCGGTTTTGGAATCAGAATGATGGGGCGCCGGCCGCTGTCGTAAAATTAACACCAACAAAAAGATGCATATTTGCAAGGTTTTTTCCGCTAGCAGCAGCATAAACATCGGAAACAGAAAGTGACAACAACAATAACAACAAAGTCAGATCGATTGTATCCGTTAGTGTCGACTGTGCTTGGGAAGAGAGGTAGTGATTGGCTGCGCGGTATGATTTAGACAATCGATATTAATTACCAATTTTTCAATAGTGTATCTCAAACAATAGTTTGTTTTTGTTACATAAATTTGACCGTAAAAGAATTTCTGATCGATTGATGCCAAAACCTCGAAAACCTGATTATAGATGACTGCAAAATAAGCGCTCAAAACCTGACCACTTTTCTCTGGTTTTCCCTGGTTGAATTACTAGATTTTTAAATTCAGGGGCCTAACTTCGACATAGACGTTAGTCAACGTCAAAAATAGGCACGTAAAATCCACCTGAAAAATCACGTAAGTGACTGACCTTCAGAAAATGTACCATTTTTCGTGACATTAGTAACTTTAACCAAAATTTCACGTACGATTCACTGTCAATTCACGTAAATCGATCAAATTATAATGTAAATAGTTTGAGCGCGTTGGTATTTGTGTGTTTTGACTTTGTTAGTGTTAGTGCGACTGTGGTGTGACGTTTCCGACAACGGAATTCACGTGAATTTTTAGTATGCAAAAAAAGTCAATATGGCGTCCAAAGAACTCCTAAGCTGCTTCAGCTAATTCTATGTTGGAAAACACGCAATGTAAGTAGTCAGAATAATACTTAGATTAACAGAAAAAACATATACATTTTTCAAATTTTCAGTTGGTGAATTCTTTCCGGACGATTGGAATCGTCAACGGTCATTTTCGAGCGGGACACCTCATTCCTGTTTTTTTTCCGTGTCGGAGTCTCGATTTTACACAAGTAATTATTTTTTAGTATTTGAAAATAAATTTTATTTTTTATATGCGCTATTTAGTCTATTTACTTAAAATTCACGTAGACTCCATCTGAATAACACGTAAAAATTACGTGAAAATCATGTGGGGTTTATGCGTTCTGTTCATGGTTTCACCTAAATATCACGTAAAAAGATACGTGAAAATCAGGTTAGAATTACCAGTCCTGTGCTTTTTAAGCTTTTTTCGATTTAACTCCTCAATTAGCTTAGCTTAGCTTGACTGACTGCACATATCAATGGTTGCACTCCGTGATTGATCCGAACCAGTAAATTTGCACAGTGAATCAACTGAATGGGGCTGGGAGTGACCGACCATTCTCATTGTACAAGTTTTAGTGACTCAATACTTTAAAGGATCAATAACGACGCCGGCCACGTCCTTGCAATCAGGTAGGAAGAGGGTAGGGATGTTAGTGTGACCCTTGCTATTTAGAGACCGTGTTTACCTCTGCATCTCCACAAAGGTCACAGGAAGGAGATTTTTGTTAATAAGGAAGGGTACGTTGGATCAGGATTCACTTTGATAAGTGATGCGATCATACATATAATTTATACCCGGCTTTATTGAACTTTTTACGGTTTATTCTCTGTTTAGTCGGCTGATTGGAGATGTACATTAGCTTATTTATGTTTGGTACAGATTTAAGCTAGCAGACACTAATAATGCTGTAGGGGCCACGCTTGAGGGATTGGTTTTACTAATTCACAAAATTGCTTAGTGTTCCAATTCAAGACCGATTTAAACCAAAAGACAAAGGTAGGCTGTTGGGGACACGCCCAGTGAGTGGCATATTTCAGTGAACTGCAAAATGCTGTTGGTTGATTTATACTGACTAGAGGTGCACCGAATATTCGGTCGCCGAATATTCGGGCCGAATATCAGCAAAAATTGGATTTTGCCGAATATTCGGCACGCCGAATAGTAAGTTTATTATTCGGCCGAATATGCCGAATAAGCCGAATAGCGGCCAATGATTATCAGAAAATAATATGAAAGTATAGTGCAAAGTTCTATGAACGGGGGTAAACGAAAACTGAAAATGTAACTTGGGCTTAGAAAGAAATATATCTCATTAAACGGAACACGAACCGCAATCTCCACACATCTCTTTCATGTCTTGTCTGGATGAGGTATATTTTTTCTGAGCCAAAGTCACATCCTCAGTTCTCGTTCATTTCTCGCATTTTTTTTTTTTTCAAAAACACTCAAAATGTTGTTGTAACACAAACTTTTAAATTGTGTTAACCATAATCCTCAAAAACATTATTTTTAAACGACAACTCAAATAAGAACAAAACTAGGTGCGCCACGGATTAGCGTGGCGCATAATTAATTATTTCTTGTGCAATAGTTCGAACAATTTTCAATCGTTTTCGTACATGAACAATTGGAAAGCGAAGGAAACAATTTAAACTTCAAACAATGAGTGTTTGGTTATTTTGTTATCATATGATCAACGTTGTGTTGCAATATTCGGCCGAATATTCGTCTCATCGAATAATGGGAAAAAGGTTATTCGGTATTCGGCCGAAGGCCGAATAGTGCTATTCGGTGCATCTCTAATACTGACACACCTCATCGTAATCTGATTTATACCGAAGGCTCTTGGAGCCACTCTTAAATTTGTGGGGTTTACTTGAAAGGAATACAAGTTGTCGTATTTAAATATTTGGAACCGAGGCCTACCAACAACATTAAATCTATTGTTGGGACCACATACGAGTGTGTGTGTGGATGGTCTAGAAAATATCAGAAGTGTTTGAGATTCTATGACTTGAATCCGTTTTAAACCCCATAAGAGATGCTATTGGAGCGAGGCACTCATGTGCGTGGTTCGTATTACAAAATATACAAATAATTAATGAAACAAAATGAAAATATTATTTGAATCAGAGAAATCACACGGAACGGTAAAATGTTATATTGAAGTGATAAGTTTACATGCGATTTTTTTCTCATATAAATCGTTAGTCCTTCGGGATATCACATTCGGTCTGGTGTATTTGAATAATTACACTGGGTAAAATTTTAATAACGCGCGCAAAATCTGTTTTAAACCGACTACTGCAAGGGTAAACTTGAACGCGTTCGACGAATCCGCTGGTGTGTGTAAATGAACTAAGTCACCTATTGAATCCAGAAACTGGCAAAGTTTCATGCATCCAAAGCCTATAAGTAAAAAAAAAATCAAATGTGCATATGAAACAAAAGAGAAGTTTTTAGAAATGCCAAAATTGTCATTATAAGCGTACCATCGATAATCCATATCGATATCGATTTACGAGACTTTAAAATAGTCACTTAAAAATCAATATTTGTCCAAAAAACTAGGAAATCATGAAATGAAGCATGACAAAACACCCACACAACCTTGTCTAAGTTTTAGCTATTTGAATCGTAAAAATATAATAACAACATAGGATTCTAGAAAACTAGCTTTTTTTTATTTAATAAATTTTGTTTAATTTATTTAATTATTTCAGCCAATGATGTAAAAAATCTATTCAAGATCCGAAAAAACACTCCTAGTTGAAAATAAAAGCCGCTCAGGTAAAACTCCAAAATAGCATATTTTTGTGTATCAACATAAACCGTTAAATTTGCTCACAAAGTACTTTCTCCTTGTCCATCACCGCTAGTCAGCCTATACACCAGAGAGACGCCGAGACACTCACCGGTTAGGCAACTGTCAACATCAAAACGGGCGAGCTGTATAATTTTGCATTGCCGGTATCCGTTTTGATGTTGACAGTCGCCCCAACGGCGAGCGTCCCGTCATCTCTCTAATATACAGGTTCCCTAATCACCGCGATTCTATGAGCACGACGCCAGAATATAAACTCAACTTTGGTGCTTAAATGCCAAACTAGTCATAATCAGGACATAGCATATTAATATAACATCTGCTCAAAAGCTCGAAAAATCATAAAAGCACAACTCCACAACACAACATTTCGACTTCGCTTGTTTCGTAAACTTAACAAACTTTGAGCAACATATTAGGCATCCTACCAAGGACTCGACTACCGCAGGCGATCAACACAGAGACCCACAATAATTGCCTGGTATTTATGTTTGTAACATGAAGTTGACGAAAAAACCAGCTCTCCAATAATGTTTACACAAAATATCACCAACGTCAACACCGATACTTATCTTCAAATTGCCGCTTTTCCTTTGAACCGTGGTATCGATTTGCGCTGCGTCGCACGGACTAACATAAGGAGGATTAAACACCGATAGGATCGTTACTACACACCAACATTCCACTAACACGACAATTTATATTACAACCGACTTCCACTGTTACTGTTCGAGCTGTTCGCACTACGCATGCACCCTGGCAACGACAGTTCATTGTCCGGTAAACAGTTTCATTACTATTTTAACTCAAGACAACATTAACACCAAACTTAAACCGAAATTCCATATATTTTTGTCTTTTTTGCACAAACACATGATGCATCTTCGCTCAAAATTGGATTACTCAAAGGAGGGAAATTTGGAAACTTCGTCCGATACGATCGATACGATAGACTTGACATCAAAAGCATAACGCCAAAAGTCTTTTCGATTTAACTCCTCAATTGACGAAAAACGCATTTATTTGGCCTGTCTCCTAGAAAGGTATAGAAAAGTATCACTGGCAAAAACATAGGAATAAAAGAGCTCCAGAGGGCCGAATGTCGTATATCACACGACTTAGTTCGGTGAACTAGTTTATAATAAATTAGTATGTGGTTCCAAAGCTTTGAAGAGAAATGTTAACCAAAGTCTGTTTGAAATCAACTACTTTGTTTGAGCAAACTATGTAGCCTGAACGTTCCTGGCGTTGCTCGAGATTAAAGTGTTCGAAACTAAGAATCATTAGTTTCATTTCACTGACGTGCGCCACCATGTAGCTTATTGCCTACTAACTTATTTTCTCAGAACGGTTTTTGTCTTTGCTATTGGGTGTGCACTGCAGCTTGAATTAACACCAGCGGCATTACTGACGGTTTTTGTCTTTGATAATGGATGTGCATTAGGGTGTCCCAAAAAAATCGATGTTGAAAAAGTCAAGGTGCTCAGCCCTAAATTGAAAGATAAAGTTATTTATAGCACCTTTGTAGAACATTTCGACTTTCTAAAAGGTCGTTTTCAGGTTGCCCAAACGTGATTTATGAAAAAATGACTTTTTTAAGCTACAAACCCACTTTTTTGCACTTTTTCAATTCTGTTCGATTCCTACATTTTTTCGTACATTTTTTTATTTTTGTAGGGTTGTTTTTGAATATTTTGCCTGGTTTGGTTCAGCATTGTATTCAGTTTTTTGACTACCAGAGCCCATTAAACATCACAAAAAAATAAATTTTTCTAAGAATTTTTAGATAAAACCCTTCAAAACACAAAAAAGAAATTATGAGCAAGAACTGAAATTTTTATTGCAAAGCGGGATTTACCACGAAAATTTACATGAAAAAAGATACTTGATATCTTATCGGGGAGCTGAGATGAAGGCATTTTTCTATGTGATGGAAAACTATGCATTTCAACAATTATGTTAAATAACTGTTTTATTTTGGGAGATAAAAAATAAAAATGTTCAAAAAACAAATGCATTTTTGGATGGCTGATAACTTACTAGAAGGTTTCAAAATTTGGAAAAATCTGTGAAAAAAGTTAGAACGAAAATTATGATTTTTCGTGCCTTCTAATAGAAAACTCAATGTTGCTCGTAATATGTAAGAGATAGAAACATGATGTCTTCGGTAAAGTTTCTTGTTTTAAGATAACCTAAAACATTGTTGAAGACACCTTGCGTCTATCTTATTCTGATTGAAAAGTAAATTTTTTATTCCACTTATTGGTGGATTGATCACCCTTCTTTCTACATTAAAAGATGCATTTTTGAATATCCTGAAACTTCTCCGAACATACCTTATGGCTATAATCAACATTTGAATCACTATTTAGGAAATTATACGCACAAACGGCAAAATAAAACACTGTGCAATGTAGACATTGAGCTTTAGTGGCATTTTTGACAAAATGCATAGTTTTCCATCACATGTAAAAACGCCGATATCTCAGCCCCCCGATAAGACATCAAGGATCTTCTTTCATGTAAATTTTCGTCTTGAATTCCGCTTTGCAGTAAAAATTTCAGTTCTTGAACAAAAAAAAAAATTACATGTGTTCAAAATGGGTTTTATCTGAAAATTATAAGGAAAATTTACTTTTTTATGATGTTCAGTGGACTCTGTTAGTCAAATAATTGAATGCGATGCCGAACCAAACCATGGAAAATGTTCAAAAACAACCCCATAAAAATAAAAAAATATATAGAAAAATTTAGGAATCGAACAGATTTGAAAAAAGTGCAAAAGAGTGGTTTTGTAGCGTGAAAAAGTCATTTTTTCATAAATCACGTTTGGGCAACCTGAAAACGACCTTTTAGAAAGTCGAAATATTCTACAAAAATGCTATAAATAACATTATCTTTCAATTTGCTGAGCACCTTGACTTTTTCAACATCGATTTTTTTTGGGACAGCCTAATGTGCATGCTTGCTCATAGCGACACAAGCGATATTATTGCACACTAAGCAAAATTTACAAATAATCGTTATTTTTCTGGTCGATGAAATCGTCATCGAGTGGCACGTCTGTTTGTCTGTGCTCCAATTATTACTTCAAACATAAAGCTTGATATGCAGTTCAAAAAAGGGGGATCAAGAATTTTTTTACCAACCGGAGTTTTGACAGCTGAGAATGCTTCACAGTCAAGTAAAAGAATATCAGAAACACTTGTGTAGTTTGAGTTGTCGCCAGTAAAAGAGAGGCCGACTAGTTTATTGTATCAGCTTTTATAGGTTTCACTGGTATATACATTTGACTCTTCGTTGTTGTCCTCTCTTATGTATGTTGCGTTGACAGTTAATCGGTAAAAGGGTTTGGACTTCTTGATGTTGAAAGTATATTAAACCGACACAGGCTAACAGCCAGTCCTTTAGCGGAAGTTTAGAAAAGATGACGGCCAGTACAACTTCTGGGTAGCACCACACGATGTTTCTTGGTGCACCGTGGACAAGTTTCGGCAAAGAATAAAGATGTGTGTTCACAGTTCGACAATTTATTACTAACTGAGCGGATATCGATTTGCTACACTATTTTGAAGGCTTTATATGATTAAAATTTGCGTTTGCGCTTGACGAACTCACAATTAAACGTTTTCAAGATGGGCTTTCAGAGGTAAGGTAAGTATAACAGATACACGTAAGTGTTATACATAACTTCAAATTTTATACTTGCATGTTATTTGTGTAATTTAACTTTGAATTGAAATTAGTAGTTTGTTCTTCCTAACACACCGGCCTCCGTTGAAATGCCCAGATAACTAGAAATCGTATAAAAATGGCAATAAAAATCGTATAAACATCTAATTTTAATTGAAATTGTATAAAGTTCATGTTATTACCAGTTCAAGTTATTTTTCATCATATATGGGTCGTACAGTCCGTGATATATGACTACATATTGTTCCTCGTATAAACGCACAGAAAAAATCAGGTTTCATCGCAGTAGAGTTGTCTGCAGTGCTAAGCCTAATTGCAGTGCAAAATTGTGAGATTTCCAATTTGTGTGATCATAATGAATGACATACAATTTACTTTTTCGTGACCGTTAAAATCGTTTATTTTGAAACATGAAATCCTAGAGTGGTAAAGAATGATATCATATTTATGTCAAATTTAATCCAAATTAAAATTTTCCTTTCAGCAACTCTGGTTTTTGAAATCTAGTTCCTGAAAGATTCAAAGAATTGGGTATTGAACATGAACACTTCAGTTCTGACTAAAAGAAAAATCATCAAATAAATGGCACATACAGTCGGGTTTTACGAAAACATGGGCACGCCTTGAAAGATTTTTTCAATGTTTGTTGATTGCAATTGCTTGAATCGCCTAACAGTTGAAAAGAAGGTCAATACGGATCGCATGTTATTATTCCTTTGTATATGAGGCAATATTGAGTTACATATTGACATCCGAGTCTATAAATAGATTTGGGTCAACATTGAAGACAATAAGTGACATCATATACGAATTATAGGCTCATACGATTTAAGGCGTTCGACAGTACTAGATAAAATTCGATGACACGCAGCATTGTTAAATGGCTCTGAGGATAGAGGATAGGAGCAGTGATCGGAAAGTTGGGGGTTCGAGGCTGAACACAGCCTTGTAAAATATAATAAAGAAAAATGCCGCATCCAACCACAATGATTATGATGACATACCAAAGATTGTACCAAAGTAAATGATACGCGTACTAGTCATTGAGAAAAAAAAATAAATGAAATTGTTGCTACACAAATTTTATGTTTTTCATTATTTGGAAAATTTAGGTTGTATATAATGCAAAACTTATTCGCGGTATACATGTTACACACTGCTGCGTTTTAGTTCGTAGGGCATAGTAGTAGAATCATAATACGGGTTAAACGGAATTGTATGTATGCTTAAATTATGGCAATAAAAAAATGTACTAAATAACACAGAGTTGTTCATACCTCAGATTTTATGCAAAAGGTAATTGTTATAGAATTGAAAAAAAATGAAATAAAAATTTGTATATCTTTTACTGCGCGAACTATTTTGGTACGTATATTGACTCCACTTTGGTACTTATAAGCTCATACAGAACGTTGTATACAACTTCGACACATGTTGACGCACATGTTGATCTTCGCCTGGAAATGCTGCCACTATCCGTCCCAGATTCCATGACTGATGGCAAATGTTTCTGCTTCAGCAGAACCAAGGATCCCTTTTTCACTTGATCGCGGACCACTTGCCACTTGGAGCGTTGATGGAGTTCACTGGTATAATCGCGTGACCAACGCTTTTAGAAGCCTTGGATGCTACATGTTATTTCCTGGAAACGTTTCAGCTTGGTAGTACACTAAGGTCACTTTTTACGCGGTTTTTTTTACGCGGATTCCGGAATTTACGCGGTTTTTTTTACGCGGATTCCGGAATTTACGCGGTATTTTTTTGCCCGGATTTCGGTTTCCCTTCATTCGGAATGCAAAATTAACGATGGTTTTTTTACGCGGATTCCGGAATTTACGAGGTTTTTTTTACGCGGCACGGCACGTATCCCCCGCGTTAAAAGCGACTTTAGTGTATTCTGATCGGAATAATCGGGCTCAGGAATAGAGTACAACGGTTTCCCAATCAGAAGGTGTCCTGGAGTTGAACTTGTGAGATCGTGTGTTTGACAAAGAGGAAAGAGGGCGAGAGTTCAACACGCATTCGATTTTGGGGACAGCTGTACACATTTCATCGAAGGTTCCCAGGATTCGCCGAAAATTATGTTTGAATGATTTTACTCCGGACTCCCACAATCCGCAATGATGGGGAGACCTTGGAGAAATGAAATGGAACGTGATGCCGCTTTCGAGACAATAGTTGTTTTAAACTTCGGTGCCAAATTGTTCCAAATATTGGCAACGCAGCATTTTTAGATCTCGGTCCGCACCGACAAATGCCGTGGAGTTGTCGAAGTAGAGATTGACCAACCGATCGCGCCACGCGACGAATCGTTTTACCGCATTGATACATGCGACGGCGGAGAGATCGTGTACGATTTCGGAATGTATCGCCTACACCACAATGCAAACGAACACGGCGACGTACATTTTGACGTTTTCTCCTTTCCCGTACAACGGACGCACATTAAACGGACCACAGTAGTCCATGTCACTATTCGTGAAAACTTGTGCTGGAGTCACTCGTACCGATGGAACAGTTGCCATATACTGCTTAGTTGGTTTGAGAGAGCATCTGAAATGGGTTACGCACTGACGCACAATTTCGCGTGCAAATTCACGTCCACGAATAGGCCAGAATCGCTGCCTCATAGTTGCAAGTAGTAACGTTGGTTCTCCGTGCAACGTTCTCAGATGGACTGATCGTACTATCATGTGAGTCAACCGATTATTTGCTGGCAATAATATCGGAGCACGACTGTCCAAGGAAGCTGGCATTTTTACAATCGTCCTGACATTCGCAGCAAACCGGCAGCATCCAAAAATGGGTTTACCATAGTTTTACCATCTCTATTAGCTAGATCACGACGTGAGTTATTCGACAAATATTTAATTTCAGCACTAAATTCTGTAGCTTGTACAGAACGAATGAGCGATTTTAATGTTGAGTCAATCTCGGTTGGCTTGAGCGGACCTACTATGCGAGCGGGCTTTGGAGATCTTTGGCAGTAGCTAGCCACTCTAAGTAATTTCCCAAGAACCGAATAATGGCTGATATAGTAAAATACCAAGCGACACGCGGTCAGCTGGGTTCATCTGTGTTGGAACATATTTACAGTTGTCAATTTTGGTTACATTCTGGATATCAGCAACCCTATTGGAAACAAAAACTTTCCATGTCGTCGGAGGAGACTTCAACCAGTGGAGAACAATGCTTGAATCGGTCCAGTATGTTATTGTGGCAGCAAACCTCGTAGTTTTTTTCACTGCAGTGCAGAGTGTAACGATGGTTTGGGTTTGCCAAAACATGCCGTGGAACCTGCAGGTTTTGTAATTCCACGATTTCTTCGCGATAGATGAACCGCCAATCTCTTTCCCTGGCTGGTAGTTCTTCATCCCATGATAATTTCGTTAGTTGTTATAACTATTGTACAAACATCTTCGCACTTGCTACGACGGGCCCAACCAACCCAAGTGGGTCGAATAGTTGCGTCAATTCTGAAACGACAATCCTTTTGGTTAATCTGCTCACCTGCGACAGGTTGGGAATTTTAAATGCAAATTGATCCGAACTATGTAGCCATAGATAGGGTGTCGAAATCCTGGAAAATCAGGGAATGTCAGGAAATTCATTTTTCAATCAGGGTAATCATGGAATATCAGGGAAAACTGGAAAATATTCAGGGAAAAATTTTCAATCGAGAGGCGATTCATTTTTAAACGACTCTCTAGCGAAAAAACTGATTATTTTTTAGCATAAAAAGCTAATTCGGGACCACTATGGTTCGGTTTCATATCCAATTGAATACTTTTTTCACTGGGATCTCAGAGTTGCGTTGATTTACGTTGCCCTTTTTTGTGACGAATGCTAAAAATATCTGGACATTAATTGTTATATTTCAGGTAATATCAGGGAATTTGATATTGAAAACTTTTTCGCCACCCTGCATAGAAGTGCCATATGTCACTGTCTTCAACTGGTACCGTTGAATGGGTTGTGAAGTGTCCGACCTTCATAGTATTTGTTGTAAATTACGATCTGCAGGGTGAACATCTTTTCAATACCCGCTATAAAAACAAACCTTGGTTCGAAAGTGTAGCAGGGAGTGATGGTTGAACGATTGGACCCATGAGCAGTATGTCGTTCAATGACAATTGAGCACTATATTTATTTATTATATATAATCTTTTACAACTTTAGTTGCCTAAACAAGTCTTCTATCTCTATCCACATCCGCTATTCTTCTACCAATCTTTTTGCCAAAAAGTGAAAAACTTAAATTCCATCTCCTGTCAGTCTCTCAGATATCTTATTTCGCCCTTCAGCAACTCCAATCTTCGGCAATGTTTCCAACAATCCCCGGCCCGTAACCCTGATCCGGAGGTTCCATCGGTCCGATGTTACCATCCATCTTGAGCACTGCCAAATAATCGCTCGTTCATATTGTTTCGTATTTGTGCGCACCCACGCCTGTCTGATGCGGCCGTCGCTAGATATGATCGGTTCGTCAACTATTCCTCGTACTCAACGACAACAACAACTCAATAGCGATCAGTCTTGCACGTTTGTAGGTATCTCGAAGAGCTTCCGATGGATGCAAAGGTGGAATTGCTGTATTTTGCAGATTAGATGGAGGGCCTCACAGAAAATGGTTTGTGGTCAACGCCTCCCCTTCATTTATTTCTTGTGAAACATACGTTAGCGAACGCGAATTCATCATGTCTTCTGCATCTACAATGACGGTTTGTAACATTTCATCGGTTAGTCGCCATGTACAATGCTTTTGGTGTAAGGCGTTGTAAGGAGAATGGAGCTTCTCATGGCACTCTAGGACTGTTACGGCGAACGTTGCACCACATTCAACTTGACGATACTTTTCTGACGACAGCGTCCGCGTGAATTACACTGTGCTACAGCGATTTAGAACTTGTCTTGTTGAGTGTAACATTCGCTCATACTAGAAATTTTCCAAACACCCTCAAAATTTGAAGTTATGGTCAAAATACGGTTTTTTGGACCTCAGTGCATACAACTTTTTGACTACTAAAACCAAGATGTAACGTCGGAAGGGAAGATGTAACCACATGATGGATCACAATAATCAATATGTCGTTGGATTGATAAAATGATGGACAATTTTGTGATTCTTCAATTTTCATTATCACTTCATTGTTAAACAGTGAAAATTGAATAAAAGTTTCAAGGTCGAATTTTCACCAACAATGTACCAATCATATGCGAGCACGTCTGGCACAGACTTCATGAATAGACACCAATTGCCTGCTGTGATATCCTGTATAAAAAGTTCGTAACCACCGTAACCACAGCTAAAGCTTCTTCGGAAAGTTCGTAACCACCTCCACTACCGGACAGTATTGCGTTCTGCTGTTAACGAATATGTTAATGTTAATAAAACTGATGTCTTGAAGGAGACGGGCAACAGTTCTACACCGAGCAATGCATGAACAGAGCGTTGGTTACTCGTCGTCTATAAGTGCAGAAAAACTCGATATTAATTTTTGTGCAGTCAAGCCAAGTGAAAACTACATTGCCGCTGTTGACGCACAGTGGGGCGTGGAACACAATCGAATTGCTATTTGAATTTTCTTCTTCTTCTACTCGTTTCGTATAGTAGCAAATATCAGAATTCAATATGATTTTTCGGGTGCCGCAAAATACGCTGCGCCGCTGGGGACAACAAAATGCGTTGTTTAATTTGAACCCTACACTCTGCTTTTTTCAGATTTATTTAAATAACATAATATAGGGTATTTAAAAGACAATAGAAAACCAAAATGCTCCGTACAGATCTTTGAATAGGTAGTTTAACGAGCTGTACTGATGATTATATTTACTAGCTAAATGAATTTAGTCCAATATGACAATACTAGTTGCATCTCGCGGTGGCAGTATAGAAGAAAAACCAAATTCATTTCATCTTGATATTAGAGTTCCGACATTAGTATTTGTATTTTTCAATTGAAAATTTTTTTGAAATAGCATTTGCAAGAAAACATTACTTTCCATAACCTTACTTGTAATTTAACAGCGCTATGCAAACATTAATTGCTGAGACTAATGTTGTGCATCACTCTAGCCCAGTTTATTCTCGAAGGTAACAGACATATAACTTTCAAATATGGTATTTTCGTTGTTCTTTGTTATCTTGAAACTGATCAAATTTTTTTCTGATTGATTCTGTATACTGATAAAATGTTTAAATTGACCTGAATTGAATGTTAACATGTTCATAAAATTCTACGTCAATTTCAAATTTTCTGTAAATACACATTTTCTACTAAAACTGTGATTCGTTATCGATATTTTTTCCACGAGCTTGTAACTGCAGGAAAAAAATTTATGTGACTTCTTTGCCGCTTTGTGATCGGTGAGTGAGCCAACTTAAACAAGACAAATAGATAAAGAAGGAAGTTTAATTTCTACTAAATCGTACTCAATTAAATATTTTATTGAAGGTTGCCTTTTCGTGTATTCAAGAAAATTCGCTGTATTAGAATGAAAGGTATTCATCAAGGTCCAGGAACCAAATTAAGGAGGAAATTTGGGTCTAGAGCTCTACCCAAATAACAATTCTATAGCTACTTGGCTCGACCCAAGTAACAATTCTATGGCTACTTGGTTTTCTAACGGTTTTATCACAGCAATGAATATTACCAACGGTTTTATGGCGGTTAAACCCGTTGCCAAAAATAGCAAGTCGTAATGAACACTGATAGCTGTCAATAAAACTCTAATAAAACTTCCAATGAAACCGGCAAGAGTCAATGCGATTTTGCTTTATTATTGGTTTTTTTATTACTATCTATTGCCCCATAAAACCACTCCAGCTTGCTGTCATATAACATAGAAACCAGTTTTATTGCGGTCATTCAAATGCCCAGTTTTAACCTGTCAAACTTGTAAACAAATATATGCAGTCAATGATATACATACAGGTGAGACAAAAGCGGCTGAGTTGGTTTAGTGTGATGCAGAATTCTGTCGCAGTCTCCGTAAGATGTGTGTAAAATGCTTTAGAGCATCTTGCAGCGCATTTGTGAACATTGATGACGTAAAACTTCAAAAATCTAATAAAGTAACACAGCAAACTAAGTACTTTTCGGTAGTTTTTTTTTAAATTTTATCGCCAGTTTGTCTTGTTTTGGTTGAAAATAATTTCCTATGTCGTTAAATTATGCTTCCTAAAAAATAAGGTAGAGGGAAGACACTATTGATATATTTCGAAATTTCTTCAATATTCAATTAAACTAAGTATGTATCGTTGCATTTTTCGTGCACCTCTCTATTTATATCAAAATTTGTTGATTCCTCATTATCGTCGGTGTGATGTCAGATTTTTCATAAAAATAAAGTTGTTTAGGCCCCAGGGATTTACTAATTTTTCTCTAATAATGCAGGCATCCAACCTTTGCCGCACCTTACAACATATATATCATTGAACTAGGCTTATTGCGGCTACGATTAATGCCAACTAATTACCAACCGCGCCATATTGATATTTTTGAAACTTTTTATGATATTGAAATGAAAATCGAGTCGTCGTCTGACTAACAAATAAATTGAATATCCAAAATTGATTTTGATCTATCTCTGTATTGAAGAACACGGCTAGATTTTTTTTCTGAAAAACTGAGCTGAAACAATCCAATTCATTTTTGCTAACAATGAGATCATTTTTGTAAGCCCGTACTATTTTGATGGCGCATAAATTTTAAGCGCCTATGATCTGAAAATGCACGATAAAATTTCATGCGCATATGCTTGAGAGCTACAAAACCTACCAAAAACCCCTCCTTATTCCTTATCTTTCTACAATATCACCATCAAATAAAATCGATTGCACGATGATAACCAACACAGGTGAAACATTTCTCCCGCGACGAGAGATTTCCTTATTAAAAAAAGTGGCGTGATGTTCTGGTGTGTGTGCAGGAGCGGCACATCAAATCAACTTATTACGGTGGCTGTCAAGCAATGAAAAGTTGATTTGGACTTATTGTGGCAAGTAGCAGAGCGCAATAATGCAACCAAACTTATTGCGCTCTTAAAGAGGTAATGCCAGTTGCTCATAGTATGCGGTACTCTTTCCATGTGGTTTTAAAGCAGTTTTATTGCCATTTTTATAATTGATTCAATAAGCTTGGCAAGGGTGGGCCACCTGGCTGTAAAGCAAACTTATAGCGGTTATCATTAGGTTCTGATAGTATTTTTAGTTTTAACAGCAATTTTGAGAAATTGGTCATGAAAACCGCTAAAAGAATGCAATACGACTTAAATTGTTACTTGGGTCTATCCAATTCTCTCAACGGTTTTATTGCGGTAACGGCTATTGCCAACGATCTTAAGGCGGTCAGCCTCCTTACTTAAAAGAACGGACCGTAAGATACACTTAAAGCTGTCAATAAAGCTCTTATAAAACCAAAAACAAAACCAGCAAGCGCCCATGTTTTTTTGCTTTATTAGCGGTTTCTTTACTGCTAGCGCGAGTCTTATAAAATCGACATAGCCAACCGGTTTCAATGCAGTCATTTAAAAATTGAGAACAGCAAGTTGGCTATGGAAAATCTCTCATAAGATTGTAATAAGTGTTCAGTTCCAATTTGTCAAATTTGTAAACAAACATGGATTCGTGGGAACGGATAAAGATTTTTGGCAGCTTCAAACGAAGTGTGAAGAGAAATTTCAACAAAAGAATTAACATTAGGATAAATGAAATTAAATAAAATGGTAAAAATGTTAGGAAAAATGTTGTATTCAAACCCTCCAGAGCTAGTTTCAGACAGAAAACAATCTCAGGATCCGTGGATGAAATGACTCCAGAGTGTTTATCTCAAATCAGTTCGGAGCATTTTCAGGTTCGATGAAAACGACAACCAGATTCGATGAAACGATAACCACCTGATTTTAAATTCAAAGAAAATGCAAGAGCTTATGGACAAATAGATTTCAGAAATTTTTCAATATGCGGAAGTTTCGTTCACCAATAATTTTTGAATAAATCGACGACGGTAGTTGCAATTAATTTTGTTTGGACCGACTAGATTAAATTTTTGTGACTCCTATCCGATCGAATGTGCAACACACACACGCACATTCACACACACAGAAAGTTTTAGGCTCTGGTTGTTTATAAACAAACTTAGTCTCTGACAATTTTTTTTCCGAAATTGCCGATTCTGCTTTTGACATACCGTTACACCATGTCCTTATACATCATGGTTACTACGATAAAAGTCTACAAAAAACTCTGCACACTTAAGAACAAGCAACGCAAATATTAGAAGACTCGGAAATAAATATGTCCACAGACTAAAAAATATAAGCGAAAATATATTCATATTTACAAATATATTTAAATATAATAAATAATAGAATTCAAAAGAAAAATCTGCAAATCTGGTATCCCTGGTTCTAAGAGAACGGTAGACAACTTGTGTCTTTTTTTTGACGTGCAACGAAAACCAAAAAACACGGGTGTCAAATTAACAGCCATCTGATTTGTCGTTTTGCTTTGACACCCGTTGACACACTGTGTTTTTTTGCTAGTGGGTGCCAGCCGTGCTGATCGATATATTTTTGTTTCACTGTTTTTTTTTCTGTTCAGGAAAAAGACAAATTTACGGATAATTCTAAAAATTTTGCTACTTTTGTTCTATTTCACGAAAACTTTTGTGCCAAATGAAGTGTCAAGGTACAAGTAATTGCAGGCTTCATTCGGAACTTTATTTTCGTCGGTTTCTCGAAGATTGTTGATACTGGTGGTGACTTTCAATGACTAGTACCAACAATTCAAAAATATACTTTCAAGCATTGAAATCGACAATTCAAGATTTACCGAACATACATTATCAAACGAACGTACATTATCAAATTATAATTAAAACTCAGGACATTTGAATACCCGAGATATTCTATCCTCCTTATTTAATATTTTTGGCTACACTGAAGAGCAGCGTACCTAAAAAAGAAAAACTATACTGTCATAACACTGATCCTCTCTCCAACTATGATTAATAAAGTTGCAGCGGCGAGATGGGCCGTGAGCGGCCTCAGCCGACCTGACAGGTCATGTCAAAGAAAAAAAAAATAAAGTTGCAGAGTTGCAGAACGTAAGTTTAAAGAAGTTGTGTCGTTTTGCCTAATCCCGTGATAACATCTCGCTACGGGAGTGGCTACGATATAGCAAATTAGACAAAACAGGTCAGTGAAAGGTTGAAAAAAGAAATTTATTGTTTCTAACTACGTGTGCCATTCCAGAAATTAATCCGGCAAATTCTCCCACAGTTCTTCCAGTTACAGTTACTTCCAGTGGTGTTGTCGGCTTCAGTGGATGCGGCGGTGATTTCTCAACTCAATCGAATGATTATGTGTGTAATTGTTATCTCGTCATGATCTGGTTTCCAATTTTTACTTGTGTGTCCTGTGTCTGAATCCTGTTGTGGTGATCGCTGCTAATTGAAAAGTTACTGCCACGATAGCTGTTGCTGCTCTTACTCAAAAATAAAGTTGAGGCGATAATCCGGCTGCGGCCTTGGTGGGAACATGATGACCACAACGAGGCTAAATTAAATACTTTAAGAGCGGTTTGCATAATCGTACCCTTTACAACCCAGTGCACAAGTTTAATGTTACTTGTGTCTCTTGTTATTGGGAAAAGAGCAATGCCACCGGGTAGGTCGTAAAAGGTGAAAAAAAAATTATTCAAAATACACCATTCGACAACTAATTTTCATCTAGAAGTAACATGTAGCAACTAAATAAATTGACCCTTGTTTTCAACATCTTTTTCTATGAAATAGATTCTAGACCTATCTCAATGGTCTACTCGTAAGCGTATAACTGTGCTGCTGAAACAATCCGAATTTTCACTGGCTACTGTCTTCGCTACTTTCATTTGAATTAATGTCCTTATGTATTTTCAAGTAAAAAAATGGAATGCGTGCGATCATTTATTAATTAAGACGAGATTTGCGATTACGGATTTGATTGAAAGTGGATGCAGGCCGTATCAACTTCGAATTTGTGCGGTTACATTAGTGAATTAATTAATAAAGTAAACTCGCATTCTCCTTTTTTTTTGTTTTTTAGACTTATTGTGTGTACTTTCGAGTTTGTTATGTAGTTTGTACTGCAAGACTCGCTGCTGTTGTAAAGCTTGACTTTAGGAAAAAACAAATTGCATAACTGTTTAAGTGGTGGTGGAGTGACATGTTTGTTTGTCTGTGGTGTTATTTAACCTTGGCCAATGATACTTATTGCGGCTATAAGTAATGCCATTTGCTAATCAGCCACGCCATTTTGATACAATTGAAACTTTTTATGACCTTGAAATTCAAATCTAGTTTTTAGTCTAACTAATGATTAACTGTAACACCCAATGATTATTTTGTTCTTTTTTAATATTGGAAAATATAGATAGATTTATTTTTTGGTAAACTGGGGTTGAATTACTCGGATGATTTGTTTTCTATCAATGTAACTTCTTGTTAAACAGTACTATTTTGAGGGCGCATGAATTTTATGCGCTTATCTTCTCAAAATGCACGACAAAACTTTATGCGCATATGCTTGAGAACTGATTTGACCGCAAAAAAGTTCCACTTTATTTATCATCTTCCAGTAATATCGCCATTAGAGAAAAAAGATTTCGCGATTATCACCAACACAAATGCATGAGCACTTTTCTTCGCTGGAAATTCCCATATGGAAATAAAACATACTGGCTGCTGAAGTTTATGTGAAATAAAACAACAAACAATTTTATTGTGGTTGCTGTCAAGCAGTGAAAAGTTAAATTGAACTTATTGTAGCTAGTAGCAGAGCGCAATAAGTGTACCTGAACTTGATGATATTCTTAAAGCGGTAATGCCAACTGCCTTCAGCCTACTGCTACAACTTCCAATTGGGTTTAAAGCGGTTTTATTGTTGTTCCTATAATTTCTTTAGCAACCTTGGCAAACGTGGGCCACTTCGCTGTAAAGCGAACTTATAGCGGTTATCAGGAGGTTCTGATGGTGTCTATAGTTTTAATAGCAGTTCTACGAAACTGGTCATAGAAACCGCTATAAGAATGCAATACGGCTCAAATTGTTACTTGGGATAGCAATATTTAGAACAATATTTTAGAGAAAAAATTTCTTCTACAAAGTTGTTACATATGATAAAGCGCTTATTGAACAAGTACCAAAAATTAGGGTGACCAAAATTTTCGATGCTATCAAGTATCTAACTTTTTTATTTTTGTATATAGAACCTTGCTCTTCAATTTTATGGCTCCAATAATTTTAAGTAACTTTGTAAATTAAGTTTTTCTCTAAAACATTGCTATAAAGCTGTAGACCCAAATTTCCCCCTAAATTTGGTTTCTGGACCATTGTGAATGTTAAAGAAAATTATTTTTTCTTCTAAGATAGAGTAGTGCAAAAAAATAATCAAAATACAGAGCCCATTCGATTTTGGCAACACGCCAGAATTTTTTCTGTCGCCAAAATCGAAAAGCCCCAATCAGCAACCGAACCCGGTGCTCGAATTCAGCGCATCGTTTACCAAAACGAACCTTGCTGCAAACCTTACCCCTTTTTCCAACATCCCAGTGATTTCTCGTGGAAGTGCAGAGATGTTCTCGGCTTCCAATAAAGCGAGTATCACGTCAACATATTTCTATACAAATTTCTTCTTTGACCTGCATTCGGATGCGGCCGGCGCTAGTATTGCCTGATATAAAGATTAAGGTCATCAGTTTTTATACATTGAGGATAAATGTTAGTCCCAAGCACCATCCGTTGGTTCGCTGTGTAATAACAGCTGATGTGGCAATAACGGAGTAGCAACCGCGGGCGGTCAATCATGCTCATGCTCTATCGCACAATTATTTCACGGTGCTACAAATGGAGAAAAAATGCAAAAACTTTTAGGTGACTTAGTGTAGGTTGTAGGTCTTGTTGAGTGTAACATTCGCTCATACTAGAAATTTTCCTAACAACTCTAAAATTTGAAGTTATGGTCAAAATACGGTTTTTGGACTTCAGCGCATACAATTTTTTTTAACTCAGTCAATTCTTGACCGATTTTCAATATTTTAACAGTTTTGGAAAGTGGATAAAAAGAGTTTTTTTTAAATATTTATTACAGATATTACCAAAACATGTTAAGTTATTTGAGTTTAAATCTAAATTGTTAGACTTTTTGACGTAATTTTTCAACTTAACTTGAAATTTACCACCTATTTATGTGAGAAAATTTATGTGGTCCCCGTGGCTCCGTGGTTAGCAATGTTGATCGGTTAGCTCTCTCACACGATTGTGGAATCGGGGTCGATTCGCGATCAGGTTCAGGATCCTTTCGAGCTGGAAATTTTCTCGGCTCAGCACTGGGGCACAGTGTATCGTTGTATTCATCCTACACATGCCAAATGTGCCAAAAACAATATCGGTAACGAATTCTCTCAACAAATCTAGTTGTTCAAGACCGCTATTAGCTCCCAGGCTAGCGTGCGATATTGTTGTTTTGTGAGAAAGATACTACAAATACACTAAAACTTTGAAAATATATTCAATGCAAAGCAAAGCAAAGCCTTGGTGCTACATTGCGATTCGGAACTTGACCTTCTGTTAATTTATACACAGACTTCGCAGCCGACTATTTGGTGTACAGGACAATAGCGGGGCTAGCGCTACGATCCTACTGACACTACAGTCTCTCCCGAGCCGAGACTCGCACCTACGACGACTGGCTTGTTAGGCCACCATCGTACCTCGTGACCATCAATTCATATTCAATGACGAAACAAAAAACAAGTGACAAATTTCATGTTAAGTTGAACAATTGACTGAAAAAATCTAAAAGTTTCGATTTAAACTCAAATAACTCTACATATTTTAGTGATATTGGTACAAATCTGTATATATTTGAAAAAAATTCTTTATCCCCTTTTCCAGAACTGCTTAAATTCTGAAAATCGGTCAAGAAATGACTGAGTTAAAAAATTGTATGCGCTGAAGTCTAAAAACCATATTTTAACCATAACTTCAAATTTTAGAGGTTTTCGGAAGATTTCTAGTTTGAGCAAATGTTACACTCAACAAGACCTACAACCTTGTTCGATTCGTCATCAAATATACTTTCAAAATTTTAGTGTATTTGTAGTATCTTTCTCACAAAAACAAATGGCAAATTTCAAGTTTAGTTGAAAAATTGCGAGACTAAATCTAATACCTAAATTAATCCACCTAGCGGTCAGACCCAGCCAGTGGCGTAGCGTGACCGGGTGATACCCGGGGCGGAAAATTTGGGTGTCACCCCTCTCCTCCTGGGTGTCACCTTCTCCAGGTTGCAATGAAATCATTTTGTTATCAAAAATTTGTGAGAGTTAGCACGTTTGTTTTCAATTGCACTAAATCTACCTATTTTTGAAAAATTGGTTGAGATTATACTCTTGAAAGCAAATTTATATAATTTTCGAGGGTTTCACCGCGACCTCCTCCTAATTGATAGTTAATCTCAAGGATATCACCCTTATGAAGGTGACACATATTAAAATTTTCCTCATGGGTGTCACCCCTTAGAGGGTGACACCCGGGGCGGACCGCCCCCGCCGCCCCCACCACGCTACGCCAGTGGACCCAGCCTTTCTCATTCAAACTTATTATTTGTAAAAAAAAACTTACATGAACGCTTCAATCCAATAAATGTGTATTCACTTTTTGGGTTCTAAAATAATGATGTTGTAATAGAAGTATAAAATATGAAATTTGACGTAATGTAAATGCTCAATAAATAGCGAAATAAAAGAAATGACTCTTAATTTCGAACAATTCAATCACGAGCGATACCGGGAACATTCAAATGGTACGATACCACATTTAAATTATATTGTGGCCACATATATTGATCAAAGCAGGTATAGTTTTAAATAGCCTTTGAGTTTTTTTACTTTCCATAACTTTTGAACCACATATCAAATTGTTATGAAGTTTTTTATTTGTAAGTTTGAGAGATGACTCGTTAGTATGACACTAGTAATGTTCAAATAAGTCCTGTAATCATTGAGATAATAGAATTTCGTTGTTTTTTTAACAATTTAATACATAACGGTTGCTTAAGCTCGATTATAATCAAATAAAATGGGAACGTATAGGGCAGCCAAAATTTGAAACCACGTGTTCAATCATAATTCATCAGTCAACCCTTAACTAGCTTGTTCAGCTGATAAAACAATTGATCAAATCGGTTGTGTACTTTCTGAGATAATGAAGTTTCGTGATTTTCACAATTCGGTACATTACAGACGAAGTTACAGTTCGATTACAGTAAAATTCAACAGGGTGTTATGAGTCCGCTAGACCTTTCATTTGACACTAATTTCGTGAAAATCGATTCAGCCATCTCAAAGAAAAGTGAGTGAGTTTATGTATTCTTCGGAATATGTTTCTTTTCATAGCTGGATTTCACATGTTTAAACATAACAGGCAAAGTAATAGTCCGATTGCAAAAAAATCAATAAGGTCTTAAAGGGCAACAAGACCTTTCATATGACACTGATTTTGTGGAAATCGGTCCAGCAATCTCTGAGAAACATTAGTGAAACTAAACAGTCTTCAGAAGACGTTTCTTTTCATAACTTTTGAACCACATGTTCAATCTATATAACATTCAAAAGTTAAGGGTTTTTAAAATAGCCCGTTTGATACCAATTTTATTGAAATCGGTTGTTTGGTTTTCATAACCTTTAAAATAAAAATCCAATTACAATGAAATTTAATAGGGTCTTATGGGGCAACTAGAACTTTCATTTGCATATAATTTCATTGAAATCGGTCCAGCCATCTCGGAGAAAATTGAGTGAAAATAAAAATCTGCACATACACGCACACACACATACACACACACACACATACACATACATACAGAAAATGCTCAGCTCGTCGAACTGAGTCAAGTGATATATGCCATTCGGCCCTTTGGAGCACTTTCATATCTTCGGTATTGCAAGTGATTGCTATACCTTTTTAGGAGAAAGGCAAAAAGTTAAAAAAATTATTTATTTGGAGTTAAATATTCGTGCTGAAGAAATAGCAAAATAAAAGAAATGACTTTGAATTTCGTACACTTCAATCACGAGCAATACCGGGAACGTACGAATAGACAATACCAAATTTAAATTTTGTTGAGGCCATATGTTTTGATCTAAGCAGTTACAGTTTTAAATAGTCTTTGAATTTCGTTTCTTTTCATAACTTTTGAACCACATATCAAATTGCTATGAAATTTCTTACTTGTGAGTTTGAGAGACAACCCGTTCAAATGACACTAGATATGTTCAAATAAGACGTGTGATCTTTGAGATAATAGATTTTCGTTGTTTTTTTAATTTAATACTTAACGGTTGGAATAAAAATACGATTATAGTCAAATAAAATGGGAACCTATAGGAAAGCCAAACTTTTCATTTGACACTAAGATTGTTGAATTTAGTCCAGCCATTTTTGGGAAAACGAGTGAATTTGAAAAGTCACCGGAACATGTTTCTTTTCACAATTTTTGAACCACGAGTTTAATCACTATAAAATTCATCAATTAACCTTTAACAAGCCCGTTTATTTGATACCAATATTGTTCAAATCGGTTGTGTACTTTCTGAGATAAAGAAGTTTCGTGATTTTCATATTTTGATACATTACAGACAAAGTAACAGACCGATTACATTGAAATTCAATAGGGTGTTATGAGGCAGCTAGACCTTTCATTTGACACTAATTTCGTGGAAATCGGTTCAGCCATCTCTGAGAAAAGTGAGTGAGTTTAAGTAGTCTTCGGAATATGTTTCTTTTCTTAGCTGGATTTCACATTTTTAAACATGACAGGCAAAGTAATAGTCCGATTGCAAAAAAATCAATAGGGTCTTATGGGGTGATTAAACCTTCCAAATGACACTGATTTTGTGGAAATCGGTTCAGCCATCTCTGAGAAACATGAGTGAGATTAAACACTTTCCAGAACACGTTTCTTTAAATAACTTCTGAACGTATTTCAATCTTTATGAAATTCAAAAGTTAAGGGTTTTTTAAGTAGCCCGTTCATTTAAACCAATTCTGTTAAAATCGGTTGAGTAGTTTTTGAGATAATGATGTTTCGTGATTTTCACATTTTTAAACATAACCTCTAAACTAAAAATCCGATTGCAATGAAATTCAATAGGGTCTTATGGGGCAACTAGACCTCTCATTTGCAATTAATTTCATGAAGATCGGCCCAGCCATCTCTGAGAAAATAGAGTGAGATTGGGAGAGCGTCACACACACACACATACACACACACATACAGAAAATGCTCAGCTCGTCAAACTAAGTCGATTGATATACGAGATTCGACTCTTTGGAGCACTTTTATATCTTTGGTTTTTGCAGTGATTGCTATACCTTTCTAGGAGAAAGGCAAAAATTAGATTCAAACTCAAATAACTCAACATGTTTCAGTGATATTAGTACAAACCTGTAAATTTTTTGAAAGCTCTGTTTATCTTCTTTCCATAACTGCTAAAATATTGAAAATAGGTCCAGAAATGACTAAGTTAAAATAGTTGTATGCCCTGATGTCCAAAAAACCCTATTTTGACCATAACTTCAGATTTTGGGGCTGTTTTAAAAATTTCTGGTATGAGCTAATGTTACACTCAACAAGACCTACAGCCTACACTAGGTCACTTCAGTTCAGAATTCTTGCATTTTTTTTTTCACTTGTAGCACAGTGTTATGTGCTACATTTGCTCAAGTTCGTTTCTAATCATTTGTCTATTGCCGTGCCCACATCTTTCGTGGAAATATATAATAGTTCGCAGGTAAAATCAAAAGGGAGTTTTTCCGCTCGTTCACATCGGCCTTCCATTCGGATTAAGTCTGATTTGTCAAGCAATGGGGTGAGTTTGCTTAGATGACTCGTTTTAGCAAGACAACTGAATTTCGTCCACGAAGCATTCCGCTTGTGCCATTTTCAATAAGCATAACTCTGCCTTTTTATATTCTTCTCGTTGCAGTGGTTTTCTTACCCATGTAACGTTACTCGGTTTCCACAACTTTAACTGCCTCCCTGTTGGTTTTAAAATCTCGATCAACATACCTCCTCTTTTTCGCCTACAATTTGAAATAAATCGAACAACACACGCCATCGTCCGCACCAGAACAGTCCATTTAGAAAAACGTCGATGATAATTTGTTGCACTTTTACGTCATGCAGCAACAAGTGAGTACGAAGCTCTTCTGTTGTCTTAACCGGAGGTAATTCCTTCTTCGGCCATTCTTGTTTTCTGCGGTACAAGAAGACCGGACCATTCAACCACGTACTCTAAGAGTGTAATTCAGGATCTTTTCCCCATTTGGTGAGCTGATCAGCTGCGTTGGGTGCGGTTGGTACCCAGCGCCAATCGGCCAACCTCGTCAACTCGAGGTTCACCAACACCAACTCTGAAACCAACGAATTGTTTATACCTACGTTGGTCCGATCGAATCCATGGAAGCACCACAGTCGCATCAACCAAGTGCACTACTCTTCCAATAGCGAAGCCATGATTCCCGAACACCGTTTGTGACATTCGAGCGGCAAGTACGAAAGCCAATAATTCCAAACGCGGTATTGAAATTTGATTCAGTGGAGCTATTTTACTTCTGCGCATAGCCAGAGCACACGCTACCTTGCCTCTTACAATTGTGCGAAAGCACACCACACAACCATATGCCACTTCGCTGGCATCCGCGAAGCGCATTTTTCCGCGCACAGTCATTGTTGAAAGAAATCCCAGTGGGTCGAATTGCGCTATCACGAAACTCAGCACAATTCTTTTCTTTGGGCATGTGTCGCAATCGAGAACCTTTGAATGCTCTGTGTTTGAAACAGTAGGGAAACAAAATGCATCTTCTTTAGGCTCCCAAACTATACCCAATTCTCGCTCATACTCGACATTTTTCTCACGGCTGAAATGGATTGTTTCCGCGTTGCTTTCACCAAACTCTTTCAAAAATTCGTTTGAATTTCCTGATGTGAGAACCACCATGGGCATGGATATTCTTTACTTCCTTGGCCCTTTGGATTGCTTCTTCAATGGTTTCGACACTATCGTAATAATCATCTACATAGTGTTTTTCCACAATCGCCGCTGAAGCTTCTGGAAATTGTACCTCAAATTGTTTTGCGTTCAGGTTTTTGACGAATTGTGCTGAGCACGGCGAACAGGTGGCTCCAAAGGTGGCCACGTCCATAACATACACCTGAGGGTTTTTCGATGGATCCGTCCGAAACAAGAATCGTTGCGCTTGTTTATCTCCGCATTTTATTTTAACCTGGTTATACATCTCTTGGATGTCTCCAACAATCGCAATTGGACGTTCACGAAAGTGACAAATTACTCTAGGCAAAGGCACAAGCATATCTGGGCCTGTTACTAATTCAGAGCTTAGCGACGTTGCCGGGTTTTCGAGGATTAATCACTACATTAATTGGTAAGTACCAAACGGCAGAGCTAGGCGTGGTTGACAGTTTGGTTTCACTCACCTTGTGCGCGTAATCTTTAATTTGATAGTCTTCAATTTGACGACAGACGGTCGCTTTCAATACTGGATACTTTCCCAATCTTCGCTTTAACGCTTTCAATCTTAGCAAGTTTCATACCGCTCGCCTATTCGTTTCGTCATCTCTTGTAAGATTGAAATGGCTCGTCGTTTCTCCTTTGGTTTTGGCAAATTAAATAGCGTAGCACTCACCTCATCCAGAAAATATTTTTTACGCATCAGGTCATGAAGCTCCTGGTTGCTAACTGGTGTGACGGAATGAAGATTCAAATAAGTACTAGCCCAATGTTTCGGTTTATCGGGTCCGTATATCGTCAATCCCAATTTCGATCGTACAGCAATTGGCTGAGATTGCTCACTCACTCATGATTCAAGAGGAGCAAATAAGTGCTGGTTATCCAATCCAATTAAAATTGATGCTCGCCCAACTGGGTGGTTTTTTACCGGTAACCCCGCTAAGTGGTGGTACCTTGTTTTGGTAGCATCAACTTCGATACAGTGTAGTCAGCCTATACACCAAAGAGACGCCGAGACACTCACCGTTAAGGCAACTGTCAACATCAAAACGGGCGATCTGTATAATTTTGCATTGCCGTTATCCGTTTTGATGTTGACAGTTGCCTTAAAGGTGAGTGTCTTGTCATTTCTCTAATATACAGGTTCCCTAATACAGTGCGCACATTTTTAAGACAGATCTTTTCGCCCAAGCCTTTTGCCGACAGCATTAGTTCTTATTTGTGAAAACCATTTTCGAAACGGTTTATATACCCCGTTCACGTAACGATTAGCGGCTCGTGATCGCCTTAAGCATTCGTTTCCTCTATTAATGTAGTAGACGATCTCTGATCCAGAAAAGCAAGAGTGTTGTACTCTGTGTTTGCAACGTGTAGTGTAACCGATACCATACGTAAAATAACCGAACGGTATCCGCTATTTTGCGCTCCGCTCTCAACCTTTTGAAGTTGCACAGATTCTTTAGCGAGATGCAGAAGTGTATGATGCGGGCCGCTAAAGTTACATCGAAATCGAGAACCATAGGCTTTCCACCATCTTTTTTCAAACATATACCGCATAACTTTTGTTTCTCTACGGCTTCTAACCGATCTATAACATTCATTTTCCGAAAATCATCGCATAATCTAATTTTGTTATCCAACCGGTTGCAGATCCAACAGGCCTAGGGTGGTTTACCGGTAAAACAAAAACCGATAAAACCGGTAAAACCGATATTTTTTCCAATACCGAAATACCGGTAATGGAGAGGCGAAAAAACCGGTATTTCCGGTATTTTTCTTAAAATTAAACAAATAATTGTCACAATATTCATATTTCATTGTAAGGTTAATGAATGCTACCCACTTAGGTAGGCGTTACAAATCACATGACGGTTTAAGCAGAAGCAACATTGAATATTAATTTACTCTAACCTATTTATCAATTTTTGTTTCTTTCTGGTTTGTCCTGCTTGGATTCGAATGATGTATTTGTGTGTATCGATAATATATAAAAAAAACTTCATATCAATAAAGCAAGACATTTATTTTTTAAGTAGAACAGCTCTTCACAAACTCATACCTACAGAGGCAACCCGTGGATTTTGAACCTACCAGTTCAAACACAAATTCTGGAAATCATAGTTTGGGGCAGTAATCACAATCTTGTCCGCGAAAAAACGTAAGTCATTATTCGTTTTGTGCTATTTAAAAGTAAAACTAAAAAAATAATATTTAAATATAAATTTGGATTAGGGATTTATTTTTTGTTTGGCGTCTCCGTGTGCATTGCACAGCGTTCACAGGATGAAATAATCAATCAATAAAAAATTCCGTCCTAAAAATTACTTTGCTGATTTCGTGCTCAACATTAATAGCATCCTCAAATTAGATTTTAGTGATATACTTTATTTGGATAAGTTTCTTTGTATGTTATTGCGCTTTATTCAGAATGGACGATTTAGTAATTGATTCACATAAAAGTGATATGAAAAATTCATTTTTTCAGGACAGTGAGATAGACACCCAGTGTCTTCGAGAAAGTTGTGGCAAATATTTCGGCTGGCAACTTTGTCGAAGGTAGTGTTCGACATCGGAACGAAAACTTTGGGTCCGCGTTCCGGTCCGGTCCGGTCCGGTAAAAAATCGGAACTAGCTCGTTCCGGTCCGATTTGGGTCCGGTCCGATTGGCTTCGTTCCGGTTCCGTTCCGGAGTCCGGTCCGAAGTCCGGGAACAAAAGTTGCCAGTTTTTTCGAAAGCGTTATTTAAGTGAAAAAATTATCATAAAGACTTTTATGCATATTGTAACTAAATCAGAACAATTCAAACTAAATTTTGCAATTTGTTTTTCTATTGTTTTATTATATTTTTTTTCTAATTGAAAAATTTGGAGTGTAGTAACTTTTTGTATGGCTGGTTCTACAATTTTCCTAGTTTTGGAACATTTATTTGAGCTATTATTTTAGTAAAGGTAGCTGCCGGGTTCTTTTCCTACTTAGTTTGTTTCTGCGTGATGTGACGACGTCCCGTCCCGAAGAAAATTTGTGCATTCAATTAAGCACAAACTCAGAACAAGTTGTGCGAGTCTATCAGTTGCAGGGCCAGCGGTTCATGTGGGTAGTATGGGTAGTAGTACCCACTCGGAAAATATCCCTGTGGGTACTTACCCACACGGAACTATCGGACAAAACCAAAACAAAAAAAATGTAATGTTGCGAGCGATAATTTTTTTGATGGATATCGTTGAGAGAGAGGTTATAAATCTACAGATTCATGTACAGTTGTTCTCAGGGAAAAGTATGATTTTTTAATTGTTTTTGAATTTGTTTGTTTTCTCTGAATAATCAATACCAGGCTTGCAGTAGCGAAAGATGTGTTTTTCTGATTTGCGCCGAATCAAAAACTATTTAAAAAGTGCAATTGTTGAGAATCGGCTCAATTACGTGGCGGTTCTATATTCATATCCAGCTTTTCAAAGCAGAAGCCGCAAAATGGAAATTATTTTCTAAAAAAATAACAAATATCCGCATAAAAAAATCGCGTTTATTCTGAAATCCACGTGAAGATATTTAATAGTTAAAATTTTCAATCATACCCGCTGAATTTTTTTTCTAAAAGTCTTCCTTCTTAATCCCGAATTCGTCTTCTTCATATACGATTTTTTTTAACGATTAAATGTTTTTGAGTGTTGGCTCCTAGATAAAAAATAATATAGATATCGCTCGTGGCAATTTTGTAGTCTTATAGATTTAATTTATTTTGTATTTTGCACCAACCTGAATAATTTTAATTTTTACCATTTTTTGATAGTTGATTAGGGTTCCAATGGAAAGCAACATTTCGGAATTCATTTACGATAAAGTTCTAATGTTTGGTTTGGTTTCCTTGTAAAAAAATCCCATGATAAATTTGAGCTTAATCAGACTTCGGGAAGTAGAGCCTCAAAGCGGACAAAGTTTCAGTTTTTTGATCGATGGAAAAAATGTTCCAGCTGAGAGTGTCTCTTGTATGTTCTGATGCAGCTTAAGTCTCCTAAAAAAAATTGATTTCGAAAACTTCGAGAGCTATTCTTGTGCATTTTTCCGTTGGTCAAAAATGTAAGACTTTCACGACTGTAAGTGAAACCTTATCAGAAGTCCGATTAAGCTTAAGTATTGCATTTTTTTCGAGAAAACAAAATTGTTGAACCCCAATGTTTGCATTAAAAATGCTCATAAACTGCCGATTTTTTTATAGGTTTACCTTTACACGCACTGAAGAAACTACTCATGCAACATCAATCATAGTAACCCATGAATCAGCAGAAAAAATTGGCTCGAACTCTAACCATGATGGGGAGAACAGTGAAACTACTCCGTTCAGTAGTGTGCGTGCTCAAAAAACGTTACCCCGCCGTGTAAAAAACGGACATTGTACGGAAAAGGGACGCTGGTTATGCTTGTTCCGGTACCTACAACAGCTGGGCACTGTTGGACTACAATCAGAGCATCACGAAAAGTGGCTACAGCGCTGCGTATGCTTGATCGGAAGGTCGGCGCAACCGGCCAAACAGTGAAAAATCACAGGAGGGTTGTGTGCAAAGCCACGATCGCAAGGATGAAGTAGAATACTTTTACAAGAAAACCCTGCTGCTTGCGTGTCAGTCATTTTCTAATTTGTTGTTCAATTCAATATCAGATAAGATACCGATCACATCTTGGCGTTATCACTGACAGTGCGAATAAAGTATTCCTTGTGATAAAATAAACAGTGAAAAGCTGATTCAACACTCAAAACTAGACGGCTCATGTGTTGTCAAAATGAGTCAACTTTTCATTGAATGCATTTATAGTGCCCGCTATCGCACAGAGACTGCATTTCACTAAAGTGCCTCACTGCATCAGCTGCTATCGATGCTAAACCCGCTGCAACTGCTACGCTATCCGTGGCCATGCTAATGTTTTGTTCCATCTATGCTGAGATCCGCTGCAACTAGTGCACTATCCATTGCCATGCCACAGCTGTGGCCGCTATCCGCCTGGTATCCACTTGTCGCTGTCTAGAAATATTATGAGAGGCTTCGACTGAACAGGCTCTTATATAGGGATGAAAAACCTATCGATAGTAGTTGGAAATCATCGCTAACTATCGATAGCCATTTCAGTCGATAATTCCCATCCTTAGGCCTCTGTTATAGTAAACGCAAACGCGAGCGATGGGGCGAGAAACTTGCCGTAGGTAAATAAACAGCTCTCTTTACGGCTGTTCATTTACCTACGGCAAGTTTCTCGCTCCATCGCTCGCGTTCGCGTTCACTATAACAGAGGCCTTACTCTTATACAGCCAAATAGCAAATTTGAAATGGCAAGGTTTATGATTCTGTCGACCGTGCTTGGGAAGCAATCATATTAACGACTAATCAGATCAGTCAAATTTCGCGCTTCAACAAGAATTGACCAATCTTAATAATATAGTTGCTTGTCATGATTAAAACTTGATAATTTTTGAATTTTGATTATGCGAAAAATTAATTTTTATGCTGATAATGAAAACTTTTCGGATGTTGTGCTCATGACTGAAGGAAAAGATAATTCAGTAAGTTCTGAGATACGGAGATGAAACCAAATACATATATATCTGTTCCAAATTTCTTGAAAGTGTAAATTGATTTAAGAGAAAATATTAACTCTTCAATTAGGTTTTTATTTCATCCTGAAAAGGACAATTTGTTGTTTAATTCAATGTTTGATAAGATGCCGATCACATCTTTGCGTTATCACTGGCAGTGGAATAAAGTATTCCTTGGGGGAAAATAAACACTGAAAAGCTTTCCAGAACGTTCTGTTCATTGGATGCATTTGCTAGTGTGCCTGCTATCGCTCAGAGACAGCATTTCACTAAAATGTCATTCTACATCAGCTGGCCCTGCTTATATTGATGCTGAGACCAACGTCAACCGCTGCGCTATCCCCGTTGCCACAGTAGTGGACGCTTCCGTTGCCATTGGTATCCGCTGCCCTGCACCATCTGGTCCTGCTATCGATGCTGAGACGCGCTCCGCTATCCGTTGCCATACCACAGCTGTGGCCGTTGTCCGCTGCACTGCTACTGCTGCTGTATCCACTGTTGCTGCTAAGGGAGGACTGCTGTTGTTGAAGTCTAGAATTATAATGAGCAGCTTCGGGTGAAACAGGCTCTTATATAGGCCAAATACTATCCGTTGCCATACCACAGCTGTGGCCGTTGTCCGCTGCACTGCTACTGCTGCTGTATCCACTGTTGCTGCTAAGGGAGGACTGCTGTTGTTGAAGTCTAGAATTATAATGAGCAGCTTCGGGTGAAACAGGCTCTTATATAGGCCAAATACTATCCGTTGCCATACCACAGCTGTGGCCGTTGTCCGCTGCACTGCTACTGCTGCTGTATCCACTGTTGCTGCTAAGGGAGGACTGCTGTTGTTGCAGTCTAGAATTATAATGAGCAGCTTCGGGTGAAACAGGCTCTTATATAGGCCAAATAGCACATTTCAAATGGCAAGGTCTATGATTCTGTCGACCGTGCTTGGGAAGCAATCATATAACAACCAATCAGAGGCCAAAGTTTTCGTTTTGACAAGGCTTGACTATTTTCAATAGTACAATAGTTTGAAAAATAAAATAACAATTATCTGCATTTGGGAAGAATCTTAGAAGATTTTCCAATCTATTGCTGCAAGAACGAAGGAAATCCATCGAATACTAACCGATTTATTAGCATTTGAAATTGGACATATTTTTCACTTTTTTCGGTTTTAGATTTTCATTTCACATCCCTATGTAGCCGAACTTCCTGAGAGAAGTATTCTACTTCAAAAGTACATGGCGATCATGGACATACATGTCAGGAGCCGATAGTCCCGTCCATTGTTCTCGGAACTGCTGGCAATGACGCAGGGGCAGCGGCTGAATAAGATGGTTCAGTCAATTTTTCCGGCGAATCGCGACGCTGAGACCTATCTCGTCTTGGATGGCAACGATTGGCAGGGCACTTCGTATTTTACTTCCCCCACGAAAGGTGAGCTGAGGTGAAGTTCATTTCACACACCAACTTGCCAAAGAAGGCGAGGTAAAGTTCATTTCACGCACCAAGTTGCTGACAATCAGCGCGAAGCTCCGTACTGGCCGTGAACGGGGAAATTTAAAGTACACGGTGCCATGGGAAATTCATTAAAACCAATTATCTGTCTTGGTTTTTTTCTATCTCCATCTGAAAAAAGTCCTTTTTTTAATGCAAACATTACTACCTAGGTTTGCAGTATTCCCGGGAATTGGTTTTCCGGGAAACGGGAATGAAAAATTTCGTTTCTCGGAAATTCCCGGGAACAGGGAATGGAAAAAAATTCAAGCAAAAATGAGATTTCATGTAAAGTTTATCAATAAAAGGTATCAAAAAATCATTCACGATTCCAGCAAAAATTTGCATGAAAAACAAATTAAAAACAAAACTTATTCAAGTTCACATCGGAAATTCACGATCGATTTTTGTTGCAAATATAAGCAGAAAAGTAGGTTTTAGGGTTTTCATGTCGTCGAACAATCGCTTTATATCCGCTGACAATTTTCCGTTCAGCCCGAATAGTGTTGTTTCCCTCTGTAAAACTTTGCTGTAAAACTTTGCATTGAATCACCGCTGCTGTTTAATATCTAGAAAACTTTTTAATTTATTAGAAAGTGTCCAATGCTTTCAGTTTGTTGAAGATTAAGCTGACTGTTAGGCAGGCATTAAACGAGGAAAATATTTGCTATATTTGGTAGGGGGATTAGGGGCATAATGAGCACACGGGGCGAAATGGGCACCCCTCTTTTATGCGAAACTACGCATTTTTTAATACAATATAGTATTTGGAACTCTTCCGTAGTTACTACAGTATCTCTTTACGTAGAATAAAAGTGGTTTGTCTGTTTAAAATATGGAAATATATTGAAAAAATCAACTTGGTTCCCGGATGTTGGAAAAATTATAATTATTGCGCACTGCAAAATAAGCTTCTACGGTCGTTTAAATGGCTCAATCAAATATGTAGACAAATCAATATGACGTATGGGTTGATTTTAGGCTATAATAAGTGTTAAAATCTCATGTTAACTTAAACTAATTCGATAGGGGCGAAATGGTCACCTTCAGGTGGGGTGAAATGAGCACACCTTGTTACATAAACTTACCTGAAATTCATCTCAGTAGACTTGTGAGTTTGCTGTTTCCATAGTCAGTGTTTGTTTACAGTGATGGTGCGAACATATATTAGAAAATCTTTGAGACCGAATCGGTCAGAAAAAGGGACTGCAGGCACAATCGGCCACCATAAGGCGCGACGGGACATTCACGAAACAAGCCGCCAAGTGTCACTGCATCCCGTGACAAACGTTGTCCCATTAGTTTTACTTCTACACAGTTTCAAGATATGTTCTATAAGAGTGCTCATTATACCCCGTGGGTGCTCATTATGCCCCAGTGGGGTGCTCATTGTGCCTCACACATCAACTGATTGCTAGTTTTTGATGCATGAATCTAATTTGTGTTTTTCACCATTATACGATAAACTTTTCAATTTGTGAATAGTGTACCTTTAATTATAGATAGTTAATTCAAGTTTTGCACTGAGGACAGCTTGAATTTTTTGTCGTTTTCCATGCTTAAATCAGCAACCAAGTTAGGGTGCTCATTATGCCCCTATTCCCCCTACTGTATTTTTTGGGCAAAATATTTCTTCGGCTTTATATATATATGCTATACTATTACACTATAGCAAATATTTGCTCAAAACTCTATTTGCTTCAACGTAGAAAAAACCTGTTCGCTCATTTTTTATCGAACATATTTGATATACCATTACCGGATGCATTATTTCCAAATTAAAAAACGCGTAGCAAATCTATTTTTCATTGGCAGAACAATATTTCCAATATATTTGACAAACTATTGAAGCAAGTAATTTGATATTACACGGCAAGTAAATATTGACCGTCATTTCAAGCAAATATTTGCTTCGTGTAATGCCTACTCGAAAGCTGCTATACACTTTGACGACGTTAGTATCGCGTTTTGATAAGATATTTAGTTTAATTGCAATATTGTATGGGAAACTATATTTAATCTAACGAAATTTTTCGAGGGACTCTGAAATCCCGGGATTCCGAGAATAAATATTTCTATTCCCGGGATCCGGGAATCCCAAGAAAAGGCAATTCCCTGGAAATAGATGCCGGGATTGCAAACCCTATTACTACTGAACGAAATCCGAAAATCTGTTTTCTCTTATACATTTCATTGGCACCCTATTGTTGATGCACTGTCGATTTTTCGTAAAATTATGCTCAGGTATCAGGTTGCCTTCCCGGCTACGCTTTTGTCACTCATAAACCTTACCTATTGCTTACTACCTACTCGGGAAAATAATGTGACGCCGGCCCTGATCAGTTGTTCACTAGTTTCGAAGTACTAGCAGGAGCAAAAATATAATAGCAAAAAAAGTGTAACAATCAATGTCTTTCTAATTTTATAAGAACCATGTGATCAATTGAAGTATAAATTACTGGTTAAAAAGGCGAGCTAGGCAATATGGGTTGACTTTTAATAAAAGCAGTGAAGAAAATCAGAAAGAATGAACAACTTGCTGCGTTAATTAATTTGAATAATTTTTTTTTTGACCGAAAATGTCCGGAGTCCGGAAAGCATTACCCGGTCCGTTCCGAAGTCCGGATTGCTCCGTTCCGGTCCGGTCCGGAAAATAATCGGACTTTGAAGGTTCCGGTCCGATCGGACTTCGGACCGGATCGGACCGGACTTTTACCGGACCCTACCCGGTCCGATGTCGAACACTAGTCGAAGATATCGAATTTCTATCGCTTATGTTAAAAAGGTATAAAAAGTTTTATTAAAAAGTTCACTCAGATCATAGTTTTTAATATAACTTTTTTCCTGAATTTTGACGTGGGACTACGTCTTTGTTTACTATACTGGGATGCATTCTGTAAAATTGGAAATGAAACTGGCAAATGTTGCGTCAGATTTCAAACGTTAATAACAGCATAACCACATGATAGATAACAATAACCAATATGTTGTTGGGCAGATAAAATGTAGAACAATTTTGTGAAATGCTAGTTATCACTCTAATTCCATTGCTAAGAGGGAAAATTGATAAAAAGTTTCAATGACAAATTTACGCGAATAATGAACCAATTACATGCGAGCATTCCTATCACAGACGTCGTGAATGGACACCATCCGTTCCTTGTGATATTCTCTGTAGCAATATCAAAATAAAAATTGACAGAGTCTCTCCGTCCCAATAGGTCCATTTATTTTTGCTTCCATGAGCTTAGACTAATATGATGTCTCGAAGGTAAAAGTTTTCCGAAAAGTTTGAACCATTCCCCATCCTTGAACAATTTCTATAACTGCTTTCAGAACCTAATAGAAACTGATGGCTTGAAAGAAAACATGCCGGTTAAAGCAACAGTACCAGTGGAGTGAAGAGCCGCAGGTCTCTTGTCGTCTATGATTGCAGCGGTACTCTTCTATTCGTACATTTCAGCGGTACACTTCTATTCGTACTGTAGCGCTATCATTCGTACTGCAGCGGTACTTTTCGATATTCACTAAATAATCGTGACCGGATAGTATCAAAAGGGTGAATTCCCAAATAACACATTGAATGCTTGTGAATTTTTGGATTATTTACTAAGATTCATTCAAAATCTCTTTTTACATTTCAAAATTGTTAGCTTTACGATAATAAACGTCTATTAGCTGTCTTCGTAATACAGCGAATGTAGTTGTAGGCAAATAAAAAAAATGTCAAGTAAAAAACAAAAATGGAATTGTTGATTGCTACGATTTTTTGCTGGAACTTGTTAATAATTTTGTTTCACCTATCTTCTTAGGGGCTTCCATATTATTTTGAATGTAAGATTCAGATCATAGATTTGATTTAATCAGAGTTGCATAAGACAAAACCATCCATTATGATATCGTAGGTATTATGGGATTCGGTTTTTGAGAATACAGAGTTGATTCTGACTTTGACGCATTACGAGAAATTCTTTGTTCTTCCTCAACAAGCACGATACGCCTGTGCCTAGTCAAATACATGTTGATTGCACAAAAGAATACTACAGGCAGAATATCGCCAAATATTAACGATATTCGTTCGAGTGTTGTTGAATATATTTCGAAAATTGATTTCCAGGGGAGGCTGAGAACAAAAATAAGTACAGTCGCTGAGCAAACAAATTGATTCTGTCTGCAGACTCTATATAATTTGTAACAAAAAATCTCTCAATTACAGTGTTTAGTCCCACGTCACCATTTCATACAACCCTAGGGCTGTATACCTTGTAGTATTTTACATATTTTATGTCTTCTACAAAATTATCAGCCAAACAGAAACACATTTTTTTGCTGAACATTGGATCTAGCTATAGTTCGAAATACGAAAGTTATTCTACCATCAACGGTTTCTCAAGTGTTAGTTCAACATTAATTTACTCATTCGTACGCAAAAATACGCAGATAACTATTTAATATTCTGAAAACACATTAATTCTACTTTCAAAAAAACATAAAATCATTCGTCTAATAAAGTCTTTTCGATTGTTTTAATGAATAAATTCTTTAGCATGAAAATTCGTACTTTTTCAAATAACTATGTTATTTATAAATATAGCGTTTTACAATCTTCAGCAAAAATATAAACGCATAAAAATCGCACAATTTTATAGAAAGTTATAGAAACATTGAAAATCGTTGAAAGGAGTTATAAAGAAAAATAAGAATTTTTAGTCACAGTTTCACACATGGAGTCTTCATATGACGCCTTTTGTGAAACTGTGACTAAAAATTCATATTCAATCATCAGCTTTTCGAGTGTAATTCGCTGTCTTCTACACTGTCTAGTTCAAATTGAATAAGAAGAGTTTTTGCATCCTCAGTCAATTCTTTCGGGTTAAGTTTTGGCCAGCCTCCGTTACCACACGGTGTCAAAATTTCGATTATTATCGAATTTTCATGTACCTCTGATTTTTTTCGCAGAAATGTTGCCAACTGGATAAGTATCAAGAATCGGGAAGTTAAAAAACATTTCATCGGCGATTTCTTGAAAAACTTGGATTTTAATTATTTTTGCGCAAATCTACAAAAAAAACCCACTAACTTCACTAATGTCAGTCATATTAACATAGGCACAACCCGTGCATTTGAGGGTAGTGCAGTGTAATTTAATTTCAAAAATTTTCAGCTCTTTTCTCACTTTCTGCCTATCCTAGAGTTTTGTGCGGAATTTGTTATCTGGGGGTGTACTGAAAGTCCAAAGTTAAGTGGAATGTGATCTAATTATTGTCAAATTACTTATTGCTGACGCACCTTTTCGAGCAAGGTCTTAAGCATCGAGATGTGCACGTCCACGACTACAATAAAGATACTTAAATATAAATAACTTTGAATTTTTCAAAGGAATAACGTTTTTCAATGAATTAATTTTCTTACTCCGACCAAGATTGAATATTAAGGAAATTTTCTCTACGAAAACATAAAGACAAACTTGTTCTCTGGATTCCCGTACGTTTTTCCTGTATTCCCAAAAAAATTGTTACATCTAAATTTTTTTTTGCGCTGAACGTCTTTTAAATAAATAAATTCAATTTTTCAAAAAAATCGCCGATGAAATATTTTTTAACTTTCCGATCCTTGATTCTTATCTAGTTGGCAACATTTTGGCGAAAAAAAAATTAGAGGTACATGAAAATTCGATAATAATCGAAATTTGGACACCGTGTACCATTGGATCCGAAGAAACTGTGTTCCTTTTATTCCTCCCGCGACTTAACTGAGAAAATATTTCAAAATTATCAACAGTTTATATGATTTCGATTGCAACAGCCGCTCATTAGAATTTTAGAAGCTTTATAAGAAAATTTTAAACAACCAATGAAGTTGGTTTAGGTGACGCCATGTGTAAAACTGTGACTAAAAATTCATATATTTCTTCATAACTCTTTCGCATGATCTCCTTCATTTTTATGATTTTCAACGAAATTATGCACTATTTATGGGGTTATATTTTTGCTGCAGATTGTAAAACGCTATATTTAATAATAACAAAGCAATTCGAAAAAGTACGAATTTTCATGCAAAATATTTTTTTCATTTTTTCATTTCATTTCATACTTTTGGAAGTACAATAGATGTACTTTTAGAATAATAAATAGTTATCTGCGTATTTTTGCGTACGAATGAGTAATTTAAAGTTAAACTAACCCTTGGAAAACCGTTAATGGTCGAATATCTTTTTTAGTTTGAACTATAGCTAGATCCAATGTTCAGCAAAACTATGTATTTCTATTTGGCTAATAATTTTATAGAAGACATAAAATATGTAGAAAATTCAGGAAAAAAGTTATATTAAAAATTATGATTTGAGTGGGCTTTGTATATAAAACTTTTTATATCATTTTAAACATAAGCGATAGAAATTTGACACCTTCGACAAAGTTGCTAGCGGAAATATTTGCCACAACTTTCTCAAAGATACTGGGTGTCTATCTCACTGCCTGAAAAAATAAATTTTTCATTTCACTTCTAGGTGAATGAATCACTAAATCATCCATTCTGAATAAAGCGCAATAACATACAAAGAAATTTCTCCAAGTACAGTATTTCACTTAAATCAAATTTAAGGACGCTATTAATTTTGAGCACGAAATCTGCAAAATAAAACACTGTGCAGCGGTTTGAGAAAATTTTTGACTCGTCGATTTGCTCGCTGATTTCCAGTAAACATTCATTTACTGTTTTATGTTCAGCAAACAGTTTTGCTGTATCCTCGTGAATCATTAAATCGATTACTGGTTTTCAGTAAACTCATGAAGTCTTTACTGATTTACAGTAAAAATAAAGTTACTGACTGAAATTCAGTGAATAATTGAACTGAATTACAGCAACATTTTGAAAAAAAATGTGAATCAGCAAACAAGTTTGGTGTGTACGCACGATCATCGTTTGAATATAAAAGTTCAATTTAGCCGCGGAAATAGTATTAAGATAATGCTCACGAATCTTTGAATGTTCGTTAATATATATGTAGCGTGCAATGTATTACTTTTAGCCTGAGTCCTAGTGGTATTAAGCAAATTACAGTGCAATGACGTTATGAATAGTTGGCGAATCAGCTACATTTCCTAAGTTTTATACAGAAATAGTAAAATTATGGTCTCAAGGAAATATGCTTCAACCGATTAATTGAACGTTTTGTTAAAACGACTAGTAAAAACCTAAATTAATCCACCTGGCGGTCAGACTCAGCCTTTCTCATTCAAACTTATTATTTGTAAAAATGAATTTTTTTTTGTAAGATTTGAACCACTGCGACCATTATTTTGATCTTTTGTGGTATGGTAAATGAATTTACATGAATGCTTAAATCCAAAAAAAGGTATATTCACTCTTTGGATTTTAAAATATTGAGGTTGTAATTAAAGTATAAAATATGAAATTTGACGTTATGTTAGTGCTTGAGAAATATCGAAATAAAAGAAATGACTCTTAATTTCGAACAATTTAATCACGATACCAGGAACGTTCAAATAGTATGATACCACATTTAAATCATGTTGAGGCCATATATATTGATCAAAGCAGGTATAGTTTTGAGTAGTCTTTGAATTTCTTTTCTTTTGAACAACATATCAAATTGTTACGAAGTTTGATATTTGTAAGTTTGAGAGATGACTCGTTTGTATGACACTAGTTATGTTCAAATAAGTCGTGTAATACTTAAGATAATAGACTTTTATTGTTTTAACAATTTAATACATAACGGTTGCTTAAGTTCGATTATAATCAAATGAAAAGGGAAGTAGATGGCAGCCAAACTTTGAAACCACATGTTCAATCATAGTTCATCAGTTAACCCTTAACTACACACTTAGATTTTATTGCCGAGAACTTAACAGGTGATAAATTCAGCGAAATGTTTTACAAATTTTCAGCAGAACTCTCAAGAACTTCAGCAAATGAAATGTTAATACTTGCTGGTTTACGGTAAATCTATATATTTGCTGAATGTTCGTCGAAATATATTGTTGACATTTGTTAAAAACTTCGCCGAGCTCAATCAACTGTTGGGAAATTTGCCGAGATAAATTATTGTGTAGCCCGTTCATCTGATATCAATATTGTTCAAATCGGTTGTGTAGTTTCTAAGATAATAAAGCTTCGTGATTTTCCCATTTAAATACATTACAGACGAAGTTACAGTCCAATTACAGCAAAATTCAATAGGATGATATGAGGCAGCTGGTCCATTCGTTTGACACTAATTTTGTGTAAATCGGTTCAACCATCTCTGAGAAAAGTAAACGAGTTTATGTAGTCTTTGGAATATGTTTCTTTTAAAAGCTGGATTTCACATGTTTAAACATGACAGGCAAAGTAATAATCCGTTTGCAAAAAAAATCAATAGGGTCTTATGGGGCAACAAGACAAGCGATATGACACTGATTTTATGAAAGTCGGTCCAGCCATCTCTGAGAAACTTGAGTGAGATTAAATAGTCTCCAGAACACGTTTCTTTCCATAACTTCTGAACCACAAGTTCAATCTTCATACAATTCAAAAATTCAGAGTTTTTCAGGTAGTCCGTTCATTTGAAATAAATTTTGTTCAAGTCGGTTGAGTAGTTTCTGAGATATTGATGTTTCGTGATTTCTACATTTTGATACATAACCTCTAAACTAGAAATCCGATTACAATAAAATTCAATAGGGTCTTATGGGGCAACTAGACCTTTTATTTGCAATTAATTTCATTGAAATCGGTTCAGCCATCTCTGAGAAAATTGAGTGAGATTGGGAGAGCGTTACACACACACATACACACACATACAGAAAATGCTCAGCTCATCGAACTGAGGTGAGTGATATACGACATTCGGCCCTTTTGAGCACTTTCAGACCTTTAGTTTTTGCAGTGACTGCTATACCTTTCTAGGAGAAAGGCAAAAAGTTTGATTATATTGTAGCGTGTATTATTTGAGAGCCTGGGTTTCGAACACGAACGACAATAAAATGTTATCAGACATCTGTCATGCGCTGTAGAAAGCACGTGTTTCACACATACAAAATATCCTTGCAGAACTCGCACTTGAATAATCGAAGCACATAGCTGAATCTTTTGACTGCGACTGTATGAAAAACATTATATTATCGTCCATAGATTTTACCGTGTCTAAACGCAAATTGATAGTTTATCTGGCGTAGAAGTGATTTTAAGTACATTTATAAAAAAAGCAAACCACACAATATGAAAAATAAGCGATATGTACATGCTATCATAACAGCATTCTATGTCTATATCTATAACACAGTTCACACAAGCGAATAATAAGGTATGAGTTCGAAAATTGATTCGAAAAGTTTTTCAGCTCCTTGAATGTGGTCAGATCACCAGGACCATTACTTAGTGTTCTCTAGTGCACAGTGCGCTTGAAAGCAGTTTTAGAACATTTGAGTTTGAATTTTGTGATTTATTATTGAATATTTAAAAATTTCTTGTGAAATATATTTAGTATTTGATGTGGTTCCAGTAAACGCACAACGGTGTGACAGCTGTTTGATGTAGCGTCAATCAATATTTTTCGGGGTCATACATTATTCTATCGTTTTTGAATGAAACTACTTAAAACGTTTGTCGTTTGAAGGTTTTGTGATATTCATTTGGCGCAATCGTTTGGTTAATGATTCTAAGAAATTAAGCTATTGTATCCTCAAGATACAACATAAAAAGGATATTATAAAGGTGCCCATTCCTATTTTACCTAAGCGAAGGATACTAAAAGATGTGCAATTTTTTAAATGTGTTGTCCAATATTGTAAAAAGTGTAATAACAAATAGAAACTCTTCTATGTCGTGTATGCTACAAGAGACAATATTAAACCCGGACAATACGTTATCTGAAATTGTGTGGTGATGAAAAATAGAAAACCTGTTACATAATCAGAAATTGACAACGCGTTGTTAGTATTGAACAAAAACAAATATCAATATAAACGTAGTGTTTCATATGTTAGATATTCAAGTGTAATTCAACTCGTTTCAAATTACCCAATTAATTTGAACCAGAGAGCTGTTTCAATTCAACTGCATTCATGCGTAAGTCATCACAAAATATCAATACACAAAAAACTTGCAGCACTAACAAAAGTTTTTGAATGTTACGTAACCAGATTCATCATATGCGAATTCGGAAAATCACACATACCTATTTGTACTTTGTATTTTTCGCGAACGAAACAAAAATATAACATTCTGATTTTTTTGGCCTTTATATCTCGCCTAATGAAATTAGCCATGTCATTATTATATTTACCGTTTAATTCTACAGTTAAAAACCAAGATAGATAGAGTTATGAAGGCATTTTAATAATGAATTTTGTATTTCGATATTTGATTGCTTGTAAGCATTTTCAGCATTGTTTATTTCAAACGACAGTACTCATTCCTCTCACTTTTGCGTCCTTGGCACTCGATGAAGTGATCTGGGTAAAACTTTCATGGTAAAATGAAGGGGGGTAGGGGGATGTGATGATGCTAAAACTATCAAAATAGTTCAAATTGATGTATAATGAGGGTCTTCACTCTATTTTTTCTTCTATTTTACTTTCACCACGAAGTGGCGGTGGATATAGTGATCAACAGTATTTAACAGCTATCTGGTAAAATTTCGCAGATACGAAGCAGTCACAAACCTTGTTCATTTTGATATTTTAAAAAAGGGTTTTCCAGTTGAATTTTACCGTGTAATATCAATAACTAGACGATTTTGATAGGAAATGGAAAAAAAATAATCCACCTAGCGGTCAGACCCAGCCTTTCTCATTCAAACTTTTATTTGTAAAAATAGATTTACATGAATGCTTCAATCCAATAAATGTATATTCACTCTTGTTTAGTATAATTAACTTCACTGTCCGGCAAGGCTCCCGCAGAATGTACGAAGTGGAAACGCGTGCTGCCAAAAAACGTGGTTGGGTTCGGAATAATAAACAGTGAACTTTATTCGATTGCGGACTGTATATTTTCTCTAATCACATACGACCTGCACGACCGGTATGCCAAAGGGAACTGACTCATCAATCCTTTTTTTTTTAAAGGTGGCGGGGAAATCTGCAAACAGACACCTGAGAAGAGAACTCAGGATGTGGGGATGAGACTAGGGGAGAGATGCTGGGGTAGTTACACTCGCCCAGGCACCTACTGATCCCTGTCCCGACCCACTAAAACCCCTCCAGTCTCCAGCCCTGGTCTTCCCGGAACGACGGTTAAGTATTACGTCGGGGAGTGGCTTTTGTGCGTGATGCACCCTCTTTACTCTTATAACCTCCTAGCTAACTACCTGGAGACTGGTAATTAGCTTCCACTGGCGTGTTGGTGGTTGACCCGCCACACACGTTGCAGCTCCAGAACAATCTGAGAGGCGGCCGCACAGACCGCGTTCCAGATGTCCGGGTCGATGCACATCCTCCGGACTAGATTGTCCGGAGTAGTGCCAGGCCCGCTCACAGCCATCATGACTCATCAATCCTGACCTACCCTAAATGCGAAGGCACTCAGCTGCCAGAAATCTACTACTACTATTCTAAATGGTATCTCGTTCGATACTTAACTTCAATGTATAAACGATCAATTGGATCTCAGCGATCCGACTGCAAAGCGATTTCCTTAACTGACGTAACATACCGACGGCTTTGAGTTCACTCAACACAAAAATTCTTAGATTATACAAAACAATAAAACAATACACGCTGACTAGACTCCGTCTGCTCATCTGTCTCGATTTTACCACACATCGTTGTTGTTTGCTGATTGAATTGTTGAGTGGTCCAGATGATCTCTCTTTGTTATTGGTGACGATATCCGACATGCATGACACGACGAATCCGTGCACTGATATCATGCGTTATGTGTATGCAGAAATTGTACCATAAGTTGATCGATGCCTGTTGAAACCAAATACGATTGTAATCCGAACCAATGATTTACGGAGGAGCCACGTAACTTAAACTTCGGCCCCCTGGCGTAAAAGGATAATATATCCGGTGTTTGCCAAAGTGTGCCCCGTGGGGACAATAAATACTCATCTTATTAACAGCCAGGATACGATGCCTCGATGTGATGAGTGATAGCGACGGTTGATCCTCATAACGTGGTATATCAAACGGGATGACATCTTGTGGCTGGCGATTATTCGAATCGGGATAGCGACATACGAACGGCTAATGAACATCAGACATATCTGCGAGAATATTTGAAGCGATTGGATCCAGAAAAACTACGAATGTGGATCGACGTAACTAAAATGTTGCCCCCGAGGCTTTGCGGTCGATTGTGCCGCAGATTGCCGACAGTTGCCCCTTGTGGGGGCGTACTTGTCTTACGGTTTATCCAAACATTGAACACGAGATGCAGAGTAATCAGGTAAGCTTGCGATCCAAGGCAGGTCTAGCGAGTCTGGCGGTCTAGCGAGGTCTAGCAGGTCAGATATCTAGCGATGAAAGAAAAACAGCGCAGTAGGTCCCAACGAAACAGTGATAATTGTTGAACGTAACTTAACGGTTGCCCCAAGGCAAATACGACATAATTTACGTCGCCAGCTGCTCAAAGTGCCCCAGTGGGGGCTTGAAAACTTAAAATTTAAATAGCGACGACAAACACACTAACTGATGTCAGAAAATTTACTGGGTATCCTCGACATGCGGTAGATTATCACGGATCGGAAGAATGCATATTTTATGAATGCCTCGCCGATACGTTCCCTGTTGGGTGCGAACGGTGACAACCCTTATGTTGCCATCGGTTGCTGGATGAATCTCTGTAACACGTCCTTATTGCCACTTCAGTGGGGGTAAATTATCCTCTTTCTAGGTAGGTTCTTGTCCATTTATTTCGATTGTGAAAATCTGACAAATATTCAGTTGACCAACGTTTCCAGATCGTTTGGAAGAACTGTTGAACTAATTGCCACCTGCTTAGTCTGTTTTCCGGAATATCCGTGAGGCTGGGCTCTGGAATGGCGGTGAGAGGGCGCTGTATTAGGAAGTGCCCAGGAGTAAGGGCTTCCAAATCTCGATGATCGTTGCTTACAGGCTTCGATCTGCGTGACAACGATGAACATCTCATCAGGACGGAGTAAATTATTTCCAATGACTCGTCGCATGTGACCCTTAAGAGACTTCACAGGAATAAATTTGAAATCGATCATGTCTTTTGCTGCCTCTGTAACTATCGGATTTTGAAATTGTTCAGAGCGGAACAGTCGATGAAATTCGCTTAGTTCTCTTCGAGCACGTACGAAATTGGTGGTATTATCACAAAAAATTACTTCAGGCTTGCCATGCCTGGCAATGAAACGTTTTAGTGCTGCGATAAAGGTTCGGCCGTAAGATCGGCTACCACTTCTATGTGGACAGCTTTGACCACCAAGCAGATGAACAAGCACAAGTCACACCTAACCGGAGTGGCTTTTCGCGACGTGTGACGGAGGCTGAATGGACCGCAATAGTCAATTCCAACTCGCAGGAAGGCAGGAGCTGGAGTTACCCGTTCCAACGGTAAATCGCCCATCAGTTGGTCGTGAACGCGTGGTCGTGCTCTAAAGCAAGGAACACATTCGTGAACTACTTTCTTCGCTAGGTTTCGCCCACAAAGTGGCCAGAATCTTTCATTCATGCACGAAAGCATAAGCTGCGGTCCTCCGTGGAGGAGTTTATGATGATAGTCTTCCATTATCAGCTTGGTTAAGGGGTGACTGCTGTCCAACACTATCGGGTGTTTTCTGTCGAACGTAACTGAAGCATGACGAAGTCTACCGCCAACGCAAATCACACCGTCTCGTAGCTCAGGATCCTTGGAATGTAATCTAGAGATAGGCTTAACGTCTTCTCTCGCTGCTAGATCCGACAGTTCAATTGGAAAACATTCGGATTGTGCCAATTCCACTAAAACGAGCAATGCTTCTTCATGTTCTCGTGCACTAAGCACTCCTGTTCGTCTAACTGTTCGATTGATTTTTCTGCTATCGTAACTAAGGGTTTTCCTTCCAACGTAACTGAATCGAATTGTTGGTCTGGAGCTTCAAACGTTTTCGGCCATTCGTTGCAATCTTTCTCGCGCCAACTGGAACCGTTCCACCATACAGAGCATTCTGCTAGTTGAAGCGGTGTCGCACCCCGGGAAATAATATCAGCCGGATTCTCAACGCCGGGCACATGATTCCAAACGCCTTCTCAGGATGTGCTGAATCTCCGACACTCGTTTGGCTACGAATGCTTGCCATCTAGACGGATGCGATGAGAGCCAACACTTCACTATGGTCGAATCAGTTCAAAAATAAGCATTCGTTGGAATTTTGATGCTTGCGGCAACAGTTTCATACAGGTGTGCCAGGACCAATGCTAATGACAACTTTAGTCTGGGTATCGACAGTTTTTTCTTCCGCTTATTCAAGTCTTCTAATGGCGCCACTTTCGATTTCACCAACACTAAACGAACTGATACCTGGCCTTCTCGTGTTAAACTTCTTAGGTAGATAACTGCTCCGTAGGCCCTTTGTGAGGCATCACAGAAATCGTGAAGTTCGCATGAAATTACATTTTTTCCAAATGCAATCCAGCGGGGCACGGGGCTGTTTCTGAACTCCAGCCATTGTGATTGTAACGTCATGCTTAAAGGCTCATCCCAAGAATACTTTCATTTCCAAAGCTCTTGGAGAAACATCTTCGCTTGAACAATGACGGGTCCTGCTAGTCCATATGGTTGCGTTATAGGAGACGTCTGCTTCCAGCGTGGCATTTTAAACCGAAAAAGATTCGAAACTGGTTCTCAGGTGAGACCAAGTGTTTTTACGGTAGATGTCGTATCGATATTAAGAACGTCTCGTTCATCCCTCAAGTAACTTGGTATATTGTTCAAAATCTCTTGTTGATTAGAGTGCCATTTCCGCAGGTTGAACCCAGCGGATCCGAGAAGCGATTGCACGTCGCTGCAAAGTTTCTTCCCTTCATCTACAGTATGTACCCCAGCAAGCATATCATCAACGTAGAAGCTGTTCTTTGTCACATTGGCTGCAACTGGATGTGTCTTTTCTCCCTCTTCAGCACATCTTTTCAAACTCCTTGTGGCAAGAAACGGAGCTGATGAAGTGCCATACGTTACGGTGGTCAATTGGTATGTTCGCAACCTCTCATCCACTGATTCTCTCCAAAGTATTCTCTGAAGTGGCTGATCTTGTTCCACGACGTTGATCATTCGGTACATCTTCTCGACATCGCCAAAAATTGCATATTTATGGAGCCGAAGCCGAATCAAGATAGACAGCAGATCATTTTGAACTACTGGACCCACCATCAGAATGTCATTCAACGAAACTCCGGAGTCTGTGGCGCACGACGCATCAAAAACAACTCTCAGTTTCGTCGTGGTACTGTCTGGTTTCATAACAACATGGTGGGGCATATAGTAGCTACACTTTGGTTCATCTTCCTCGTCCCTTATTTCCTTCATATGACCCATTAGCAAATATTCGTGGATAAATGCTGTGTAAAGAGCTTTCATTTCCAGATTAGCATTTAATCGCCTTTCAAGTGCCATAAATCGTTTGGTTGCAATTGACTTTGATTCTCCCAATCGTTCCATCAAGTAATTTCTTTTGAATAGTGTTACTCGGAATTTTCCATCTGCATCTCTTGATGTTGTCTGTTCGAAGATAGTTTCGCAAGTAGTCTCCTCAATGGATAGACAGCTCTTTGTCCTACAGGTCTCTAACTCCCAGAAACCCGCTAGTTGTTCATGGATTTCTTCAGTTGTGACTGCAATGCTATAGCTGCTATAGCTTCAGTTGTGATTGCAATGCTATAGCTTCAGAGTTATCCGATATTTCTCCCGCTACTATCCAACCGAGTTGGGTATTACATAGAGTCACACCTGTTTCCAACAGCTTCATCTGCTCCCCTAGCAACAGATCATAAAAGACTGAAACGCCCAAAATTGCATCAACCTTACCAGACTCGTAGAAGCTTGGATCAGCTAAGAAATATCAGTCGGCAGCTTCCAGGTACTGATATCGATACTATGCTGCGGCAAATTCAACGTGATTCGAGGTAGTACATAAAACTTCAGCTCTTTGGTCTCGAACGATAAATTGCGTGACAGGATTCTTGCTAACACAGATTGTTTAGACACCGTCAAAGCATCACCAACACCCTTTACCGGCAGATTTTTATGGAACCGTTTAAAGTTTAGTTTCTGGGAAAGGTTTTCTGTGATAATGCATATTTGGGACCCGTTGTCTAATAAAACACGAGCATGGGTCGTATTGCCGAAGCGATCAGCAAAATTCACGATTGCAGTTGACAGAAGTGTTGTGTTCCGGTGACTGCGAATGTTGTGTAAAGTAGCAGTGTGGTTAAGAGTAGCTGTTGTGTTTGTGGGAGGTGGCTGTCGTGTAGGTTGCGATGCAGTGTTCTGTACTATTGCGGGTTGAAAATTTAACTGAGCATTATTCATCCGGGATTGTCCCTGTGAATGTGGTTGTTGCTGAGTTTGGGACTGTTGACAATGCGGCATGTTACCGACTTGAGGCCTGTTCGGGATGTTCTGGGTTTGACCTTGTGTCGTCGAATTGGCTGACATAAACGGATGTGGTAAATAATGATGGCGTTGTCCACATTTTGCACAGGTACGCCTAGGGCAATCAGCCATGAAGTGTCCCTAAGATAAACAGTTCAAGCACCAACCAAGTCTCCGAATAGCAACTCTCCGATCGACTACTCTCATTTTGCTGAAGCGACGACATTGTTCAATGCTATGCGCACCTTCATTGCAGATAGGGCAGACACTTGTACTCATCGGCAGAGCTGCATGCCACCACGGGTCGACGTGTGGCGATCGTCGAGGGCGCACAATACAGGTGTGACCACTGACAGTACCGAACAGTCCCGGACCAGCAGCGGGAGGTCACCTAGGGGTGGTGAGCGTCGGACCAGGGACAGTCGACTCCTCGCAAAAGCCACAATCACCCGGAAGCACCTCTGACGGAGCGAATAGAGCCGCTCCCAACACCCAAAAGCACTTACCCGCCCACCGGGACTGATGCCAGTAAGGTCCCGATTATGGCAACTGGCAGCGTAGTGAACGGATATGAGCTGAATTTCGGAATGGTACCGCATCCTCGGGCTGGCACCTGCATCGAGCTCCCTTAGTAAAGTCGTGTGACAACGGCTTGAAATGGCGAGGTGGTACCCGGTGCAGGGGTCTCCGTCCCATAAAACCTGGCAGGCCTTCCAGTACGTTCCGAGTCTATTGCCTGGTGGGAATCAGGCAGGAGTAGGATCAGATGGTTGTTCCTGACTTGCGCCGGTCGGTGGAGTCATAGTTGCCCATAAGGCGCTATGACTGCTTACCCTAGCCATGACCTCACTGCTTCGGCATAGACCACCATGGGACCACATAGGCGACTACTCCACCATGGACAAGGATAGCGGCTGGAAGGGGGACCCATTTAACATCAAGATGAACACATTCAAAACGAAAGAGACGAGTGCGGAGGGATTACAAAATCCCTTCGCAAGAGGTGGCATCCAGCGGTCTCCGCAGAAGAAGGCTGAGACGGATGCGGCGAAGTCTGGAGGTGGAAAAACGGCGAATACGTCGGTGTCCACACCAGACATCTCGGTAGACGGTCCCTTGCTAGTCAAGGCCGTCGGAAGGTGTATGGACACGCGGCCAAGAGTGGCGGCGCTGTCTGAACAACTCGATGCCATAATCGAGTTCTTGGCGAACAGGCGAAACATCGCTGGCGACCTGAAGCAGAGCCTCCTCCTGCTTCGGAGCACCATTGATGAAGTCAGAAAGGAGCACGAAGAACTCGTATCTCGGGTGAAGGCGGCCGAGAAAGCGGCCAGGACCGGGAGGGCGACTGCATCTTAAGAGGTGCAGACAGACGCCCCCTCATTCGTGTCGGTCTGCTCCACGGGGCAGGTCGCTAAGCGAACGAGGCAGTCCCCGGGGGAAACGGCCCCCGGAAACACCAAGAAACGATTGGTCGTGCTACTCCCACGGGAACACACGCCAACCGGTTCAAGGTCCACCGCGGAAAAGGCACAGGTGGAGGCTACGGGCAACCCTTGGACTACCGAAGAGGGTAGGAAGCGTCGGAAAGGTGCGACCAGCATCATGGCGGAGCGGCCAGAGGGCCACAAAAGGTCAAAAAGGCGCGGAGTAGGCGTGATGCCCTCATACTCAAGACGGATGGGTCGAAGTACTCAGAAGTCTTGAAGAAGATGAGGGGGGAAACCCAGCTCAAGGATCTGGGGGTGGATGTGCGGAGTATCCGCCGATCTCGCACTGGCGAGATGATACTTGAGCTCCGGAAGGACGCCAAGAACAAGGGGGCTACCCACAAAACCGGTAGCTGAAAAGGTCCTAGGGAAGGAGGTGCAAGTGCGGGCACTCACCTCAGAAGTGACTCTCCAGCTTAAAAACCTGGACGAAATCACTAAGGGGTGCGACATTGCACAAGCCCTAAAAGCGAAGTACGGGGTGGAGGTGGCTAAGGAGTCAATCCGCCTCCGCAAAGGTCCGGCGGGGACCAAGATAGCTACCTTCCGACTACCGTCGGCGGACGCTAACCTGGCCCTGAAAGAGGGCAAGTTGAAGGTCGGCTGGTCTGTATGTCCTCTGGGTATACTTCAGCAACCAGACATTTGCTTCCGGTGCTTCGAGGGCGGACATAAGTCCTGGACCTGCAAGGGGGGGGCCCGATAGGAGCCAGCTGTGCAGGCGATGTGGAGGTGCAGGCCATAAAGCAAAGGACTGTGTGGAGTCTCCCAAGTGCATGGTATGTTCCGGGAAACGGGACGCCAAACACTTTATGGGAGGCCCCAGGTGCCCAGCCGGTAAACCGGCTGCGAAACCACGGGCGTAAGGGTGACGCAACTGAACCTGAACCATTGCTTCGCGGCTCAGCAGCTGCTACACCAAGCAGCCACTGAGTCGTTGTCGGACATCGCCGTCATATCGGATCCCTACCGCATCCCTCCCGGAAACGGTAACTGGGTTGCGGATAAGTCCAGTTTGGCGGCCATATGTACGACGAGCAAGTTCCCGGTTCAGGAGGTTGTCTCAACCACAGAAGACGGGTACGTAGTTGCTAAGGTGAACGGAGTGTTCTACTGCAGTTGCTATGCTCCGCCACGTTGGTTTACCGAAAGGTTCACCCAGATGGTCGACCTCCTATCCATGGAGCTAACGGGCCTAACGCCGTTGGTGGTGGCGGGCGACTGCAACGCTTGGGCTGTTGAGTGGGGAAGTCGCTCCACGAACCAGAGGGGTCAGATCCTGTTGGGGGCTTTTGCAAAGCTCAACCTTGATCTGGCCAACGGTGGGAACAAAAGTACATTTAGCAGAAATGGTGCGGAGTCGATCATCGACGTGACGTTCTCCAGCCCAGGACTGATCAAGAACTGGAGGGTAGACGATGGCTACACTAATAGCGACCACCAGGCGGTCTGTTATAGTGTAGACAACAACGAGAGGCGGCAAGCGACGGGTAGAGCCAACACTCCGACCGTTCGCGGGTGGAAGACATCGCACTTTGATGCCGAGGTATTCGAAGAGGCAATGAGAAGGGAGCGCGAGGGGAGCAGTTGGCTCCGCCCGACTGCTGACCAACTAGTTGCTATGCTATCTCGAGCGTGCGACGCCACCATGCCTAGGACTCGCCAACCTAGGAATGGAAAGCCACCGGTTTACTGGTGGACGGACGCGATAGCCGACCTTCGCAGTGCGTGCCTCCGTGCAAGACGGACGCAATCTCTTCCGTCATCAAGACGGCGGAGGTAGCAATCCAGCGCTACTGCGCAATCGTCACGCTCGACGTGAAGAATGCGTTCAATAGTGCCAGTTGGGACTCCATAGCGCTCGCGCTCAGGAGCATCCATGTACCGGTGTCGCTGTACAAGATTCTGGAAAATTATTTCCAGAATCGAGTACTTGTTTACGACACGGATGAGGGTCAGAAGTGCGTCCCAATTACCGCAGGAGTTCCGCAAGGTTCTATCCTGGGCCCGGTGTTGTGGAATGTCATGTATGACGGAGTGTTGAAACTCAAGTTCCCTGTAGGGGTTGTGATCGTCGGCTTTGCAGACGACATAACGCTGGAGGTTTACGGTGAGTCTATCGAGGAGGTCAAGTTGACGGCCGCGCACTGTATACGCAAGGTCGAGGACTGGATGCGCTCCAGGAAACTGGAGCTCACGCATCATAAGACGGAGGTCACGGTTGTGAACAACCGTAAATCGGAGCAACAGGCGGTGGTCAGAGTCGGCGACTGCACCATCACCTCGAAGCGATCCCTGAAGCTCTTGGGGGTTATGGTGGACGACAAGCTCACGTTCGGGAGTCACGTCGACTATGCCTGTAAGAGGGCCTCATCGGCTATTGCAGCACTATCTCGTATGATGTCCAATAGCTCAGCGGTTTATGCTTGCTGCCATAAACCGCTGAGCTATTGGACATCATACGAGATAGAAGACTTCTTGCCAGCGTGGTTTCGTCCATACTTAGGTATGGTGGGCCAGTGTGGTCCAGAGCGCTAGGTACTAACAGTTACCGTGGTAAACTGGAAAGTACCTACAGGCTCATGTGCCTGAGAGTTGCGAGTGCGTATCGTACGGTGTCATACGATGCAATCTTTGTCTTGTCCGGCATGATGCCTATCAGCATCGCCATCAAGGAGGACAGAGAGTGTTTCGACCAACGTGACACAAGGGGCATACGAGGTACCAGAAGGTCATTCTCGATGCTCCGCTGGCAGCGGGAATGGTCCAACTCTACAAAGGGCAGATGGACGCACCGACTCATACCGGAGATATCCGGCTGGGTCGGGAGACAACATGGTGAAGTGAATTTCCACCTGACACAAATCCTGTCAGGCCATGGTTGTTTCAGGCAATATCTGCACAGGTTCGTACACGCAGTGTCCCCCATGTATCCCGGGTGCGTGGAGGAGGAGGAGACTGCTGAGCATGTCTTCTTCGTATGACCAGTTTCGTAAGAGCGAGGGGCAACATGATGGCTGTGAGCGGGCCTGGCACTACTCCGGACAATCTAGTCCGGAGGATGTGCGACGTCCCGGACATCTGGAACGCGGTCTGTGCGGCCCCCTCTCAGATTGTTCTGGAGCTGCAACGTGTGTGGCGGGTCAACCACCAACACGCCAGTGGTAGCTAATCACCAGTCTCCAGGTAGTTAGCTAGGAGGTTATAAGAGTAAAGAGGGTGCATCACGCACAAAAGCCACTCCCCGACGTAATACTTAACCGTCGTTCCGGGAAGACCAGGGCTGGAGACTGGAGGGGTTTTAGTGGGTCGGGACAGGGATCAGTAGGTGCCTGGGCGAGTGTAACTACCTCAGCATCTCTCCCCCAGTCTCATCCCAGTGAGTGTGAATTGCAGGGCTCCTGAAGGACGCTGCTCAACTTCTCTTCGACCCGACGTTGAACGCAAAATCCCACCTTCCTGTTCTAAAAAGTCAGCCATGTCTGCATATTGTGGAATATCTTTGCACGCATGATGTGTTTCCCAGTGACGTAGCGTTGTGTTGTCCAGTTTCTGCGACAGCATGAAGGCCAAGAGTGTACTCCAATTCCTTGTGTTTTCCCCTAATTTCTCTAATTGTCGTAGGTTTACCTTGAACGTTATTAGTGTATTCAGTGCATCAAAAGATTCCGATCGCATAGCAGGAACAGCAAACAATGCCTTAAGGTGCTCATGAGCTATCAGTTTGTGATTTTCTTATTTCATTTCCAAAATGGCCCAAGCAATATTATATGTTGCGGCGCTAACCTGCACCTGGTTAATTTGAAGCAGCGCATCATCCCGCTAAGAAGCTCTCAAATAATTGAACTTGTCCATTGGACTCAGGTCCTCATTATTGTGATTTAAAGTTGTCCCGAAAATTAATCCACTCCTGCAATTTGCCCTAAAAGGTAGGTAACAGTTCTTGTACCTCTAGCAAGCTTGGCAAGCAACGCAGATTTCAAACGAAAAAATATATTTTCAAATTCTTTGTACGCAGTAACGTTCCCGGCATCACTGCCTGCGGCACCTACGTCATCATCAGCAGCGCTTTCATATGTATCACCAGCATCAACTTCACCCTCATCGCGATCATTGTCGTAGTTATTTAAGAACTCTTCCACATTTTCTAATGACGATCTCAACTGCTTCTCCTGCCTAATCAACTGCCTTAGGTCCCTGGAAGGCATTTTTAAGGATTCGATAAAGCGAAACTTACACTGTTTGAACAATAGAATCACTCCCGAGACCTCAAGCGGAACGAATTGACAGGATTGACAGCCCAATTAACTAACCACTTAATCGTGGAAATTGATCCAACGGCAAATTGTAAAGTGCAGGGCTTTGAAAAATCCTTTTCTATAAAGACGCTTGAACGTTTTCTCGGTCAGTTACAAGCTTTCCTTTTTGTGCGATCCTTCGCTCAATTTCAACTTGTACCTGCAGTACGTTCAATTTCAACGAACGGTTTAAAGCAGAGCGAATAAGAAACGAGCTGCGTGTAACGTTGCTTTCCGCAAAAGGACCGCCGCTTCGGCGTTCAAGTCCGCCATACAATCTTCTGTCGGCAGTCACGTACAATTTTTCGTTTGCGTTCATGATCGACCGAAAAAACAGTCAATCAGTTTGAAGCATTCTTGCGTTTGAGGCTCATGTGCTGGTGGTATGCTGTTGCACCTACAGTGCCAATTTCTACTAACCGGGACCTCATTCGTAATGAATTAACAACGCTTACTTCAACCATCTGCGTCGACTATCGCTTAGCAGTAGAGTTTGTGAGTGATATTTAATATAGTCATCATTCAAGCCACGTGGTAATGGCTTTATGAGTAAGATAGTTTTTCTCACAACATCGGCGGGGAAGAAGATAGGGTAGAACAGGGCTAGTTGGTTACGGGGTTAGTTGGCCAATGAGGATTACATCAAACCAACGCATCGAAAAAACTGTGTTTTTTCACATATCTTTTATATAAAAAAATGTGTTTTATGGGTGATATAATCAGATAAACAAAGAAACTAAATGACAAAACAAAGTGCAGTTGTGCAAATTGTGATTTCAAAAAATGTTTATCGTTGTCCGTCGGTTTTTAAATAAAGAATAATAAACACCCGTTTTCAAATGACAATTCGCTCATTAACAGATTTTGAGCAGGTTTGAGCAAAAACTCAATTAAAAATACGAAGGACAACGATAAAAATTTCTCAAAAACCACGTTTTGCTCAGAATATTACTCTCTTTCAGCTGATCTATAACAATCAGAAAACCATAAAAACTTTAGAACTGCGGAATTCGGTTCGAGTTTTCAATTTAACACGTGTTTTCTTTGATCAAGTGTCCATTCAAACCATCAACGTAATTTCAACGTATACACCAAAGTCGCTTTTTACGCGGGGGATACATGCCGCGTAAAAGGAAACCGCGTAAAAAATAATGGCGTAAATTCCTGAATCTACGTGAAAAAACGCGTAAATTCCGGATTCCGAAATGAAAAAATACGGAATCCGCGTAAGAAAAAAACACCGCGTAAATTTCGGAATCTGCGTAAAAAACCGCGTAATTTCCGGAATCCGCGTAAAAATGACCACATTAAAAAAAACCTGCGTAAAAAACTAAAAAAAAGACGACCTTAGTGAACTTTTCGTCAAGCAAGGAGAGTAACACTTTTTCATCCAATGAGTAGCTTTTGCGAACGTCTAAGCGAAAAACTGAAAACGATTTGACTTCCGCCTAAATGCTACAGACTGCCGTAAATGCATTGGTGGAGGAAAACTGAATTGTCCTTTCGAAATAAAAGTTGTCACTTTACCCCACTCGCTGATCAACTTCTACCCTACCTGAGGGGCTAATTGGCCAATCTGTCAACCGCTCAAAAAAGATAAAATACACTGAAGCCTTTCAACGCGTATTACGAAATTTACGCAGATTTCAGAACTTACGCTGTTTTTTATGCAAATTTCAGAATTAACGCGTTTTTAACACGGATTTCGGAATTTACACGTTTTTGTTACCCCAATTTACGATTTCAGAGTTTTCACGGTTTTTTTACCCGAATTTCGGTATTAATCCACGCGGTATTTTTACTCGGATTCCGGAATTTACGCGGTTTTCAGAAATTTCTCGTTTTTTACGCGAATTTTGGAAATCACCAGTTTATTTACTCAGACTTCGGAATTCACGTGAAGTTTTACGCAGATCTTACAATTAACGCCATTTTTTACCCGGATTCTGGAACTTACGCGCTTTTCACGAGGATTTTTTCCGCGCTACGTGTCTCCTCGTAAAAAAAACTTTAGTGTATCCGCAAAATTGCGAGCTGTTTAATGTAGTTCATATTTTCGCATAATACAGCCATACCTCGGTAGAAGGCAAACTCGATTTAACGTAACTCGATATAACGTAACTTTTACCTCGATATAACGTAACTTTTAAGATGTATTGATATTGAATATAAACGATATAGCAACTGTTTTTGGGATATAAATTGCTTCGAAAATATGTAGTAAGTTTTGAAACCAATGAAACCAATGCGAAAGTTGTCCCAAATGGGTATAAGAAAGGTTTTGACATACGAATGGGTGATGGGATTAGGTTTCCACGCATCCTTCAGTAACAATTCACAGTCTTGCATCAACAATTTTTTTTGTTTGTTGAAATTTTCTCTAAAGAAAAGCATAAGAAAGGTTTCAAATTATTGGTAGGTGATGGGAAATAGGATTCCGCGCATTTATGCATTTCAACAGTCTTGCATCAATTAAAAAACTTTTTTTTGCTTGTTGAAAAATTGTCCTAAATGGGCTTAAGAAAGGTTAAAAATTACTGATAGGTGATGGAAAATAGGTTTTCGCGCATCTTTGAGTAATCATTAACATTCTTGCATGAATTTAAAAAAAAAAAATTTTTTTGCTTCGATATAACGTAACATGATATAACGTAGCGGAAATGAAAATAAAGTTGCCTTATATCGAGGTATGACTGTATTACCGGTATAAAGGAATGGAACATTTTTACTAAAAATGGCCAACTTTTCCCGCTCTACCCTAAGTACCGATATATGCATTAGTCATATGTTACACAAATTCCAAAGTTCTATTCCAATCCTATCCGACATATAAAAACAAACGCAAAACGAAACAGTAAGAATGATACCAACCGCCCTCATTCACTTCGTGTCTTGCACGTACACATAATCGAAGAGTGAACGTAATAAACGAGCGCTGCCATAGCGAATGACCTCCACCTAGAAACTAAAAAAACGATCAACTTTACTTTGACTGTTTTTTTTTCTGGGCGATCGCTTGACTATATCGAGCAGTCAAGTTGACTGCGGGAGGCGTTCGCATTCGTGTTTTAACAGTCAACTTGCGATCCTTTGAAAAGCACTGGTAAAGAGGCCGTGTATTAAATTATCAACTGGAGAAACTCAAACATATTCTCATCAAACGCAAATCAAATTTTATTCTACTCGCAACGTGGTGCGGTAATTTTGCGCATGCTAATAGTAGAAAGGCACAGCGCTTCTATATTGTAATTGTCTCATGCAAGTTATAAGCAACCAAGCCTCCTCAACCACATAATCACACACAATGACTACTTATCTGACTACTCGCTGATCGATGGTTTTCGCCAGTTGCTCCAATTTATTGTCGGCGGTGCTTGATCGCATCGAATTAAATACCACTTAATGGTAACAATATATATCACAAATCCAAACGGCAATCAGTACACATTTTCAAAGAGACTACCACCTTGGGCACGGTATCGGTTAGCACTGAATTTATCTCCAACGCAGAAACAACGAAATACGACCGTTTCGCACAGTATCAAAATTCGGCTCGAAGGACCAGAAATGTTTAGTATAATTTACTTCACTGTCCGGCAAGGCTCCCGCAGAATGTCCGAAGTGGAAACGCGTGCTGCCAAAAAACGTGGTTGGGTTCGGAATAATAAACAGTGAACTTTATTCGATTGCGGACTGTATATTTTTCCTAATCACATACGACTTGCACGACCGGTATGCCAAAGGGAACTGACTCATCAATCCTGACCTACCCTACATGCGAAGGCACTCAGCTGCCAGGAATCTACTACTATTATTCTAAATGGTATCTCGTTCGATACTTAACTTTAATGTATAAACGATCAATTGGATCTCAGCGAACCGACTGCAAAGCAAGTTCCTTAACTGACGTAACAACTTTTTAGTTTGATAAACTTGGTTGTTCTTGAATGAATACTTAACCGGCGGAACGTTGGGGTTTCTTTTCTTAGCGGTGACGGAATTGACGAAAGTCAAAACCGTTCGCAATGATAAAACCCTCTTTATGTTTAAAGCTATTCCGGTGAGACGAACTGGAGTTGACCAGTCGCTGCGGAATGCTCATTGATTAATTCGATGTCTTTATTAAAAATCATTTGCTTTTATAGGCAAATGCAATTGCCAAAATATTTGATTCTATGTGTTACATGTGTGGCCAGCTTGGGCCCCTACTGGAAAACAGCTGGAGAGACGAGCATTAAAATTGCAACGCTGCATTTTGCGTGCTGTATGAATCAGGCACCAAGCGTTGCGGTACACTCAGCAAGGCCTGGTAGCGAGTGTGCTGTAACGCTTAGGCATAAGGCTTTCAGTAAGTAACGGAACTTACTTGCGCGGGTCAGTGGTTTGATTCGAAATTTGTTTTGTTTATGGTTTACGATGCCGTAAAAAAGAGTTGGTATACAACACCATCCCTCTTTACGAGAGTAATTTTATGAAAAATGAAATTGCTCTAGAAAATTTAGATGTCTGTCTCTGTGTTTCTCACAAATTTTGATAAGTCTGATAAATATAACTTTTTTTTTGAATAATAATACTTTTTAACATGCATGTTTTTTGGTTTTTCTATTGAAATTATTTAATAATAATTTGATTGTATTTGTCATACTTGAATCGAAAGACTTTGTCAATGTTTTGATTAATTATAGTTCGTTTTGTTGTGAGGATAAGATTTTTATATGCTTCTCAATGAATTGTAATTTGATTAATGTAGGGTTGATGAGACAGTTTTAAATTCTAGTTGTTATTTATGAATGATCCATATAATTAGTGTTAATATATTTTTCGTCTTATAGGTTAAAAAAATTTGTTTCTTTTGATTTATAAATCTACATTTTATTTTACTTCGAAAAGGCAAACTCTTGTGTCTGACTTTCACTCTATTATTTTTATGCATGTTTATTCTTATTTTTTTACATGCATATATATTTAAAAAATGCATTATTCTTGTATCTCTGCATGTATAAAAATGCTTTATTCTTGCATCTCGACGTCCTCCTAGCTAATAAAACGTGCCAGGCATCTGGGAAAAATAATATAATAAAAATTCGAATACTGGTTTCTAGACGCTAGAGTCTGAACCTTCCTATGTAGCTACTTGCTACTCCCGGGCATCCGGTAAACTTCTTGGGTTCCAGGCATCTGGGGTATAATAAAAAATAATAACCATTCAAATCACCCAGGCATTCTAATATTTTTCTTATTTTTTATACTTGTGTTTAAAACAAGTAGGACGACACGAATGTTACGCCACTTTGAAAATAATTATGAGAGACTTATTTTATACTTTTGCTAAGGATTTTAAGCGTTTTCGCTTAGCATCAGTAGGACGAATACACAAAAATAAACTTATTGGATGAGCAATTACTGACATCCATTTTCTTAAAGAAACAAATTTTTGAAATACTTATCAGATAATAATCAAGTTTGATATTGATTATAAAATTAATTATAAACATGTGCTAAAATCTAAAGTTGATCAGACTCAAGATTGTCAACTTATTTAGTTGTTCTGAGTCCGTGGACTGATAGTCGCATGCTCTCGTGACAACATAAAGAAAAAATATTTCGTGCTTTTAATAGATGCAGCCAAAAAAATAAAAATATTTTTGCCTTTCTCCTAGAAAGGTATAGCAATCACTGGAAAAACCAAAGGTATAAAAGTGGTCCCAATGGCCGAATGTCATATACCACTCGACTTCTTTCGACGAACTGAGCATTTTCTGTATGTATGTGTGTGTGTGTGTGTGTATGTAGGTGCAACTTTTTTTCTCACTCATTTTTCTTAGAGATGGCTGGACCGATTTTCATAAAATTAATTGCAAATGAAAGGTCTAGTTGCGCCATAGGTTGCTATTGAATTTCATTGCAATCGGATTGTAACTTTGTCCGTTGTTCATGAAAATGTGAAATCACATAATGAAAGTTAACATATTGACTTCCTCCTAACGATCACTGGCCAATTAAAAGGTAGAAAAGTGATCCAAATGGCCGAATGTCATATACTACTCGACTCAGTTAGACGAATCGAGCATTTTCTGCATATAAGCATGTATAGGTGTATATGTTTGTGTGTGGGTGTGTACGTGTGTATGTGCACCTTTTTTCGCACTCACTATTCACAGAGATGGTCTGACCGAACAGATTTCAATGAAATTAATTGCAAATGAAAGGTCTAGTTGCCCTATAAGACCCTATTGAATTTTATTGTAATCTGATTTCTAGTTTAGAGGTTATGTATCAAAGTGTAAAAATCACGAAACATCAATATCTCAGAAACCACACATCTGATTTGATTAAAATTAGTTTCAAATGAACGGGCTACCATAAAAACCCTTAACTTTTGAATTTTATGAAGATTGAACTTGTGGTTCAGGAGTTATGGCAAGAAACGTGTTCTGGAGACTATTTAATCTCACTCATGTTTCTCAGAGATGGCTGGCTCGATTTTTATAAAATTAGTGTCATATGAAAGGTCTTGTTGCTCCATAAGACCCTAATGATTTTTTTTTTTCAAACGGATTATTACTTTGCCTGTTATGTTTAAAAATGTGAAATCCAGCTATGAAAAGAAACATATTCCAAGACAACTTACTTGGACTCACTCATATTTCTCAGAGATGGTTGACACGATTTCCACAGAATTAGTATCAAATGAAAGGTCTACCTACCTCATAACTCCCTATTGAATTCTGCAGTAATCGGACTGTAACTTCGTCTGTAATGTATCGAAATGTGAAAATCACGAAACTTCATTATCTTAGAAACTACACAACCGATTTGAACAATATTGATATCAGATGAACGGGCTAGTTAAGGGTTAACTGATGAATTATGATTGAACACGTGGTTTCAAAGTTTGGCTGCCCCATACGTTACCTATTCATTTGATTGTAATCAAGCTTAAGCAAGCGTTATGTTTTAATTTGTAAAACAACGAAAGTCTATTATCTCAAGTACTACACGACTTATTTGAACATAACTAGTGTCATACAAATGAGTCATCTCTCAAACTTACAAATAACAAACTTCATAACAATTTGATATGCTGTTTAAAAGTTTTAGAAAGAACAGATATTCAAAGACTATTCAACACTTTACCTGCTTCGATCAATATATATGGCCTCAACATGATTTAAATGTGGTACCGTACTATCTGAACGTTCACGGCATCGCTCGTGATTAAATTGTTCGAAATTAAGAGTCATTGCTTTTATTTCGCTATTTCTTAAGTACTAACATTACGTCAAATTTCATATTTTATACTTTAATTACAACATCAATATTTTAGAACCCAAAGAGTGGATAAACACTTATTGGATTTAAGCATTTATGTAAATCTATTTTTACAAATAATAAGTTTGAATGAGAAAGGCTGAGTCTGACCGCTAGGTGGATTAATTTAGGTTTTTTGGTTAAATCTCATATATAAAATAAAGTTACATATATGCGCGACCGCCCATAACTTTACAACGGAGCGTCTGATTTGAGCTGACTTTGTTTTGTTGTGTTCGTCTTCATCCAAGGCAAATTGTTACGGCGAGAAAATTAGGAAAATTTAAAGGAAAATGGTGGAATTCACGAAAATAGAATTTCCATACAATGAAGAAATGAGATCGCAGAAGGCGCAATGAACAACAATAATATGACAGCAGTTTAGAATAGGTGACTCTCGACAGTTATTTTGAAATCATCCTTTAAAATCTACCACCGAAAATTAAATACAAATAGAAGCACGCTCGACTGGTGGCTACCGTCACGGTGATCGGTTCAACTATCTAAACATATAAAAATGCAGCTTTGTCTGTCTGATCCTTATAGGCTTGGAAACTACTAAACCGATCGACGTGAAATTTTGTATATAAGGCTTTTAGGGGTCGAGAAAGGTGACTAAGATAGTTCAAGACCTCTCCTTTTTCTGGAAGAGAGGGGCCCCATACAAATGAAATACAGATTTCGCACAGCTCGAGAACCTATCAAGCAAATATAACCAAATTTGGTTTGTGAATGTTTTTTTTTTTATGTAACAAATATGTCCATAATGGTTCGACACCCCTCCCACTTCTGGAAGGAAGGGGTTCCATACAAATTAAACACAAATTTCTGCACACCTCGAGAACTAACCAACTAAATGGAACAAAATTTGGCAGGTGAATATTTTTAGGGGTAACAAATATATTTATAATAGATTGACACCCCTCCTTCTTCTGGAATGGTAGGGTTTCTTACAAATGAAACTCAAATTTTTTCACAACTCCAGAACTTTTTTTTCGATTAGAGAAAATGAAACCAAATTTAGCATTTGGAGGTTTTTGGGGGCAAAAAATATGTTAAAGGTGGTTCAACATCCCTTCCACTTCTGGATGGGAGGGCTTTTATACAAATCAAACATAAATTTCTTTTGTGATTTGATACTTCTCCGTACTCTTGAAGGGGAGGAAGGTCTCCCATACAAGCTAAACAAATATTTCAACCAGGTTTTCCTGAAAACAGCCTACAATGATCGGGTCGATGCACAGGAGTCAAAACTCGACTCCATACGCCATTTATAAATTTAAGATGGAAACTTCCGGTTTCTAATATGGGTATTTCTGGAATCGCAATGGTGTTCTGAAGCCACAAGTCGACCTCAGACAACATTTTGAATTGTAAGATGGCAACTTCCGGTTTTTGGAAACAGCCGAAAATGGCCGATTTCCATCCAATATGAATACCTCCGGAACCAGAATGATGCACAGAAACTAGAAATCGATCAAATACACCATTTTTAATTTTAAGATGGGGACTTACGGTGTCTGAAAAACAGCCGAAAATGACCAAGTACCACCCACTATGAGTATCTCCGGAATCAGAAGATAAAAATTTACCACATACACCATTATGAATTGTAAGATGGCGACTTTTGGTTTCTGGAAAACAGCCGAAAAAGACCAAATAACACCCAATATGGGTGTTTCTTAAACCAGAATGACGCCCAGGGGCCAGAATTTGTCTCCGAATGCCATTTTGATATCCAATATAGCGACTTCCGGATACGGAAAAACTGCCGAAAAAGACTGAATATTGCTTAATATAAATATTTCCGTAATCAAGATGATGCATAGAAGCCAAGCATTGACCCTGGACACTATTTATTATTCAAAGATGACTACTTTTAGTTTCTGGAAAACAACAAAATTACTGAACACCGCCCAACATGGGTATTTGCGGAATCAGATTGATGTCAGAAAAGCTGAAAATGATCGAATACCACTCAATATGATTATTTACAGAATAGAGGTCATATCATTTCAAACGATTTGCCTTTTGAATTTGATCATATCCTATGGCCGATTCGTCATGCATTTTTAGACTATAAACAAATCGCGAGGAATCAATGAATTTGGAATGTTCAAAATTATTATATTAAACACAAAAATGGGCGAGACGAAGTTTGCCTCGGGTCAGCTAGTATTATTTTAAATTTGTTTATCTCTTTTTCCACATTATATTGTATTAAAGATATAATGGTTAGGATAAATTACCAATTCTCGTCAGTCTATGTCGATTGTAATGTTTTAAACTGTCATCCTTCTTTAGTAAGCTGCCAAATTTCATCTATAATTTCTCTTTCATACTTTCCTACTTTTTATCTTATTGGAAAAATTAAGAAAAGACACATAAAGTTAAACGGAGCTTCTAAATTTAATTGTAAAAAAGCCACTCCTACAGTTCCTTTTTGGTCAAGCCATTTCCATTTTAGTCAACATTTGGTTTAGTTCGTCAGTAGCAGGGAGAGAAAGAAAGCTTGTAAAACTATACTCGTTTCATCTAGTTTCATTGCTATGAATTGCAAATAAACGTTCTTCGTTATGCCACCATTCAAAGTATAAGTAGAATTCTGACGCCATAAGATGTAGGAGAAAATTAATACTAGTGATGTCATATTTGTATTTTTGTGTATGTATTTGCTGCGCTTCTGTACACACGATTGTCGAGGGATTGATACATGTTGTCGTTTGCTCTGAGAGAACAAAAAGGATCGACATATTTGCGCAGTGCGCAGCGTGTGCAGTGGCTCCAAATTTACCGCAAAATATGTTTGTACTCTAAATCTGATTACTATATCTATTTGATTTATAAAGTAATTTCTTTGTGTAGGAATATGCAAATAGCAATAAGAGTTTTTGTAATGCAATAAACATCCAAACATGGTTTCACATGTCATAAACTCTATTAAATAAAAGGATACGGTACGTTTTGCAACAAAAACAATTCCCTTTTGTTCTGGCAGCAAAAACACGGCAATACCGTAAAAAGCCAGCCGTGCAGTCTGCTGACGAAGTAAACCAACCTGTTGGATGTATTAGATAAATTTAAGTTTTATTCATCACGTATCCTCCATTAATTGTGAGTGTTCAAAGTGCATGAGTTATTTGCTTTCGCGAGTGCGACGAAACTAAGGATATTTGAGAGTGAACGAGTGTTTATTTCTCGAGAAAATCGTAACCAAATATTGCTAGCGGCGAAGATGTGTTTCGTGAATGTTTTCTTCGGCCGGGTGAAATTTCTGGATGTGTTAGAGTTGCAGTTTACATTTTGTTTAATACCAATAAATATGTTTCAGTTTTTAATGAAGTGATTCATTCATGCGAACAAAAAAACTTAATAGTTTAAGGTAAGTTAAGATACATTGAGTTTCTAAGTGGAATGAATGCAGTAGAGCTTGGCAAACTGAATCCTCCCACAATGCATACTACCTGACGAAGCCGTCAGTTACCCTACTTAAAAGACTTAGTTTTAATTGTGGATAAGATATGTTCATTATTTACAATTATAATTAAAATTTTTGTTGCTGAAATTGTTTATTGTAATTTTGTTATGGTTGTTGAAAAACTGATTTGGGTAGATATTGCAAATCTTATTTCCAGTCATGTGCACTTTGACTTGGATGAAATTTGAAATTGATATGTGTTAGTAACAATCGTCTGGTTAGTCGACCCTCCTGATCAGTTGTTACTATATGGCTAAAAAATGATATTGAATTTATTTGGCTGGTGAATTTGCATGTTGTTGTTTATTAAAAGTATTTTGTATTGTTTATAAAAGATTTGTTATGAATGACTTTTTATTAGAATTTTGTAAAACTGTGAAGTTGAATGGTCTGGTTATGATTTTATATATTTAGGTTTGATCCTGTTGTAGGTATTGTTGTAAAGATTTTAATATGCATGTATAGAATATGACGGTGTGTTTTCCATTTGTTGGTTTTTATGTGTTTCGTAAATTGTTTAGTATGTATCATTGTGAAAAAAATAGTACGATGGTGGTATCCAAGACACGACCGCATGTTTGACGTAGGACTACGAAAGTTTTATATTTCATTTAGAGAATTCAGACTTTGTTCGATTGGACCACGTTTCACTTTCGACACGGTTCAGTTTTGGCTCGGTTCGACTATGGCACACATAGGCCAAAAACGAGCGGTAATATTCAAACATAATTTATAGTTTTCTTGTTTTGCTTTTAACCAATTCAAGCTCAACAACCACCAAAATTAAGGCATTTTGTCCATTATGCCGGACTAGTAATTGAATAAAATTATGCAAACATCAATTGGAGAGGTTAATGTTGTTTATCAAACCGAGCTAGGTTTATTTTTGAAGGAAACAGACAGATGACTTTTAAAAAAGGCGTTTTGTTGCTTGTTTTTTTATTGGCATCTTAAAACTGATTAATTTTTTTCTGGTTCTGCTTGATGAATCAATATTTCAACTGGCATAAAATAAAACAAAAATGAATGTTAACATGTTCATAAATTTCAATGTCAATATTCAAACATAATTTATAGTTTTCTTGTTTTGCTTTTAACCAATTCAAGCTCAACAACCTCCAAAATAAAGGCATTTTGTCCATTATGTTGCCAAAATTGAATACCGGAATCAGTAAGACGGTTCTTGGAATATGACCGGAACAAGTTCCAGTAATCCAATAGACATAATCAAAGCAGTACATAGTACCGTGCTATACCTCTAATTACTCGGGAGGGGCATATCAAGTGTCTAGGTCGTTAAAGGCTGTCCCCGTTGCGTTCCGGATACTTCCAGATTATTGAGCCTAAATTCATCAAGCGACAACCCTAACGACTTACAATCCTAAAACTAGTTCATTGGTGGCCATGTATTGTTAAGGTCATATGCCACAAGAAAGTCATAAAAAAAGCGTTCATTTCTAACATGGTCCGATTTTGACAACAGAAAAAAATCTGGTTATTTATTTGCAAACATATATTTAAGAAGAAAAAAATACTGTTTTTAACATTGATTAATACCTTTCATCCTAATGCAGTCAATTTTCTTCAGTAAACTACCTTTCGTTTTCAAATGCGCTAGTGAAAGATGGCTCACTCGCCGATTCCAAAGCAGCATCATTGTCAGTTTCTTACAACTGCTTAGCAAAGATGTCACATAGAAAAATCCTGCATTTACAAGTTCGTGGGAAAAGTAACGATAAAGAGTTGCAGTTTTTAGTGGAAAATCTAGATTTACAAAAAATTTGAAATTGACATTGAAATTTATGAACATGTTAACATTCATTTTTGTTTTATTTTATGCCAATTGAAATATTGATTCATCAAGCAGAACCAGAAACAAATTAATCAGTTTTAAGATACCAATAAAAAAAAACAAGCAACAAAACGCCTTTTTTAAAAGTCATCTGTCTGTTTCCTTTAAAAATAAACCTAGCTCGGTTTGATAAACAACATTAACCTCTCCAATTGATGTTTGCATAATGTTGTTCAATTACAAGTCCGGCAATGACAGGTTATGTTAATATGTTTAGTATCTAAAAAGTTTCTTGCAGATGCTGATGTAATATTTTTGTAATTGAAAAATACGAATGTTTGAAACCTAACGTCAAGATGCATATAATTTGGTTTTTCTCTATGCCACAACCGCGTAATGCAACTAGCATTGTCATATTGAATTAACTTTATTTAACTGGAAAAATATAACCATCAGTACAGCTTAAACGAGCTATCTGAACTATCTGTTTAAAAATCTTTGCGAAGCATATTGGTTTTCTATTGTCTTCTAAATAGCTGGGCTTTTAAATAGTTGGTCATTTAAATAAATCTGAGAAAAACAGAATGTAGAATTCCAAAAGACAGCAACCCAATGCAACTTCAAATTTTAGGAATTTGAAAGAAGTTTGAAAGAAGAAAACATGGATCTGAAAATCACTACGGTTGCAGCTTCTGATTAGTAGAATGTCCAGGATTTTTAACACAACTTTTGTTGAAAAGATATTTTAATTATTATATTTCGATTAAGACATCGGTATTGGAAATCTGTTCAGGGGTAAGCACTTTAAAACGATGAGAAAACATCTGTTGCAGCTATATAAAGCGAGCTCGTGATTGTTTGAAAGCTGCGAAACTGAACTAGAAAAAATGGATTTCAACTGAAGTTTTTACTAATTTACTGTTCAATGTACAATGTACAATGATATGCCAATTATTATATCATATGTTTTGGCAACCGTCGTCGTTCGATCAAAGCATTGGTGGTCAAAATTTTATCAGTTGTAATCACATATTGTATGCAACATCCAACATCGTGATATACTGTTGCGTACAGAATTATTTTATCCCCGGCCGCACAGCGTAGTGTGCAAACACGCACCACTGTACGTCGACAGCAGCTACATTGTTTCCACTTGGCTTGACTGCACACAAACGGTAATCGAGTGCTACTGCACTGACGACGAGCGACGGTCTTCTCATACATGGCTCGGTGCAGTACTGTTGCCTGTGCCAGCATCTTTTCCTTCAAGACATCAGTTTTAATAACATTCTCGCAGCAGATCGTTTAGTTGTCTGATAAAGGAGGTTGTTACGAACTTTCCGAAAAAGCTTCACTTCCAAGACATCAAAATAGTCTAGGTTCATAGAAGCAAATATTAGTTGACCTGTTGGGACGGGGAGATTCTGTCAAATTTTTTTTGCCACTGATATAGAGGTTGTCATAGCACGCAGTTGGTGTCCACTCATGAAGTCTGTGCCAGGAGTGCTCGCATGTGATTGGTACATTGTTAGTGAAAATACGACCTTGAAATTTTTCATCAATTTTCACTGTTTAACAATTAAGTAACAATAATATATGAAGAATCACAAAATTGTCCATTATTTTATCAATCCAACGACATATTGATTATTGTGATCCATCATGTGGTTACATCAGTATTACCGTTTAAAATCTTTCATTCTGATGTTACATCTAGGTTTTTAGTTTCCTCAGAATGTATCTCGATATAGTGCGGTTAGACGTAGTCCTACGTCAAAATATTTTGTGAAAGTGTATAGAGAAATGGTGAGTGTAAGTGTTTTTATACTTCGTATAGCTTACCTGAATGATAATGAATCCATACTTTACAATTCCCAGTAGTTTCATTTTTTACATGTATTATCATTTGCTTTGCCTTGCAGCCTTTGTTTTACAATATAAGTTATCTCACAATGCTCAAGAGACTATTATAACAGTAGTACTTGTGTAATCTGTGTGTTTGTTTTTTTTAGTAACTAATTTTCTTCATTCGTAAATAGTAATATAAATAGTTTTTCCATTTAAGTAAGAAAATTGATGGTTTAAAATTGGTCGAACATGTTTGTGTTTGATCCTTAAAAAATTTTTTTTACTCACGACATCATAATATATTTTTTCTTCCTGTTTTTATAGCCGCTGTGCGGCCGTTTTAGCTGAACCTTTATGTCGCATATTTAATCGATCATTCGAACAAGGAAGATTCCCGATGATTTGGAAGCAGTCTTACATGTGAGCCGTTGCGGTGGTCTAAAGACCATTTTTTTCGAAAATGAGTTTTTTGCATAAACCGCATCTACTCAAGAATCTGAAGTTGGGAGATTAAGAAAATTTCGGAAAATCGAATTTTAAAGCTGATTTATTCCGTGTTGAAAAATCGTCCGAAACAAAATGGCCGTTTTGTTTCGGAACAGAGTGGTCTATGTACATAAATGGATGTAATACTATCATGTAACACGTAACATGTAGCATATTACATGTGATAAGGAACATGCCACTTGTTTTGTACATGTCACACGTGATATGTTACATGTTACATGCAATGTAACACGAAAAATATAACATGTAAAATATTATGTTACATGTAACATGTTGTATTACATGTAATGTTACACGTGACATCTTACATGTGACATGCTATATGTATCATATAACATGTGACACTAGCCATTTTATACGAGTTATCGTCATTTTCATTGTCATTTACCAGGTTTGTGTACATAGACCACTCTGTTCCGAAACGATTCGAGGACTCCAGTATATATATATATATGAAGTCAGAGTGGTCTATGTACATTGGTGAGATAAAATCACCGATTTCGCAAAGAAACTGTTAATTTTATGTATCCCAATGTTAAACCACTTCATAACCTTTATATTAGAACATTTTGTTTGAAAGAATCCGTTGAACAGAATTTTATTCAGAGATTTTTCGAAAATTGCTTCTCCTGAACAATTTGCTCGATGACACATAGACCACTCTGGTTCGCAACGGCTCATGTTTCCTGTGTTTAAAAGTGGGGATCGACGAAACATAAGAAATTACCGGGGCATAACCAGTCTTTCCGCTTCGTCCAAATTGTTTGAAATTGTAGTAGGCTCAAGAATCCTCTCGTGTACGAAAAACTACATTTCCTGCGATCAACACGGATTTATGCCTGGACGTTCTGTCGCCACAAACCTTTTGGATTTTACTTCGACTTGTATATCGCATATGGAGCAGAAAGCACAGGTTTACGTAATCTATACGGATTTAAAAGCAGCTTTTGATCGGATTGATCACCGAATACTTTTACGGAAGCTCTCTCGACTTGGTGTGTCGCAACAATTCATTGACTGGCTACGATCCTACTTATGTGGTCGAATACTGCGAGTAAAGCTAAGTTCCTGTTTATCCTCAGATTTTACTAACACTTCTGGAGTACCGCAAGGCAGTAATATGGGGCCGCTTCTTTTTCTTCTTTATTTTAACGACGTGGCATTGCTATTAGGAGCTGGGTGCAAGCTGGTTTACGCCGATATTTGGCTGTGCGATCCGTAGATGATTGTCGTGAATTACAAAGACTGCTGGATGTTTTTATTAATTGATGTCGCAGAAATTGGCTCGTAGTTAGTATTGCAAAATGCCAGGTCATGACATTCCATCGCACTGCGAAACCTATTCAGTTCGATTATGTGATTGATGGACATGCACTCAAAAGAGTTGATCACGTGAATGACCTCGGTGTCTTACTTGACGCTAAGCTAAATTTTAACTTGAACCGCTCATCTGTTATTTGCAAGGCAACACCACAGCTCGGTTTTATTAGTAAAATAGGACGTGAATTTAAGGATCCGTACTGTTTAAAGGCTTTATACTGCTCACTTGTTAGACCATTATTGGAAAATGCGTGTTTGATTTGGTCTCCTTATCAACTTGCTTGGACTTTAAGGATCGAACGAGTACAAAAAAGGTTTATCCGGTTGGCTTTGAGAAATCTTCCCTGGCGTGATCCTGCTAATCTCCCTCCATATTCCGAGAGGTGTCGCCTTATAAATCTTGATACGCTTGAGTGACGCAGGAAAATTCAACAAGCCGTGTTCGTGGCCAAGGTTTTAAATGGTGAAGTCGACTCCCCGAGAATCCTCTCTTTGCTGAACTTTCGTGCACCGCAACGGTCACTTCGATCTGCTGGTTTACTTCAACCCAATGTACATCGCACTTTGTTCGGATATAATGAACCTGTCACTGCATGTGTTCGAGCTTTCGCTCCAGTAGAGGAGATCTTCGAGTTCGGCGAACCGTCACATAAATTTCTTCAGAAAGTGTACATGTCGAATATTTTATAATTGACCATATTGTTTAATAATAGGATTAATGTTTTATGTTGGACCCAATGTATTATTCATTTATTATTTGTCGTTTTGTTATTGACTCATTGTAACGTAAAATTTTATGTTTATTTAACAAAAGATGATGGGGTTTTGATGCCTACATGAGGATGGCCTCGAATAGGCTTTTCCCCATCCACTAACTTTCATGGAGACTTGTAAGGTCAGATGGAAATAGAATAATAAATAAATAAATAAATAAATGAATAAATAAATAAATAAATAAATAAATAAATAAATAAATAAATAAATAATATATTGTTTCTCGGTGATTGTTATTTATTTGGTTGCTGCTTGTAGATGATGATGTTACTGCTGCAGCTGTTTGATGACGCTGCTTCTGCTGTCTGCCGCTTGTTGATGACGTTGTGGCTGTTGTTGTGGATGAGATAGATTTTGATCGACTGCTGAATTTGTTGGTTATGTTGCCATAGGTGTTGTAGTTGCTGTTGTGGCGCTGCTACTGTTGTTTCTGGTTGCTAGTTGTTACCGTTGATTATCCACCGTAGCGAGAGGCATTTCGCACCCTCGTGCTGCTCCACTCGGTGCGAGAGGCTTTTCGCACCCTCGTGTTGGTTTTCGTTTTGGCCGTTGGTTATAACAGCTAGTCTTCGTCACCAACGCATCAAAAAGTAAAAAAAATATCACTAGCTTCTTCGTCTTCTTCTAGTCAGGAAAACGACATTTTTATTTGTCACTACACAAAGTTAGCACTGAATTTATCTCCAACGCAGAAACAACTAAATACGACCGTTTCGCACAGTATCAAAAACCACGTTAAATTTGAGAGATCATTACGCGATCCTGCGGATTAGACAAATTCGGCTCGAAGGACCAGAAATGTTTAGTATAATTAACTTCACTGTCCGGCAAGGCTCTCGCAGAATGTCCGAAGTGGAAACGCGCGCTTCCAAAAAACGTGGTTGGGTTCGAAATAATGAACAGTGAACTTTATTCGATTGCGGACTGTATATTTTCTCTAATCACATACGACTTGCACGACCGGTATGCCAAAGGGAACTGACTCATCAATCCTGACCTACCAGAAATCTACTACTACTATTCTAAATGGTATCTCGTTCGATACTTAACTTTAATGTATAAACGATCAATTGGATCTCAGCGAACCGACTGCAAAGCAAGTTCCTTAACTGACGTTAGTAAGTTAAGTTAATCTTTAGTTTGATAAACTTGGTTGTTCTTGAATGAATACTTAACCGGCGGAACGTTGGGGTTTCTTTTCTTAGTGGTGACGGAGTTGACGAAAGTCAAAACCGTTCGCAATGATAAAAACCTCTTTATGTTTGAACTTATTTCGGTGAGACGAACTGGAGTAGACCAGTCGCTGCGGAATGCTCATTGATTGATTCGATGTCTTTATTGAAAATCATTTGCTTTCATAGGCAAATGCAATTGCCAAAATATTTGATTCTATGTGTTACATGTGTGGCCAGCTTGGGCCCCTACTGGAAAACAGCTGGAGAGACGAGCATTAAAATTGCAACGCTGCATTTTGCGTGCTGTATGAATCAGGAACCAAGCGTTGCGGTACACTCAGCAAGGCCTGGTAGCGAGTGTGCTGTAACGCTTAGGCATAAGGCTTTCAGTAAGTAACGGAACATACTTGCGCGGGTCAGTGGTTTGATTCGAAATTTGGTTTTGTTCATGGTTTACGGTGCCGTACAAAAGAGTTGGTATACGACAATAGGTTCTAGAATATTGATGTTGTAATCTATACATATAAATATGCTGTCCGGTCTGTCTATGGTCCCTATGATAGCTTGTGACCCCTCCCTCTTCTGGAAGGGAGGGGTCATATACAAATGAAACATAAATTTCTGCACAACTCAAGAACAAACCAAGCAAATGAAACCGAATTTGGCATGTGAATGTTTTGAGGGGTAACAAATTTGTCCATAACAGTTGAACACCCCTCCCTTTTCTGGAAGGGAGGGGTGCCATATAAATGAAACACAAATTTCTGAACATCTCGAGAACTAACCAAGTAAATGGAACCAAATTTAGCATGTGAATGTTTATTGGGGTAACAAATATGTACATAGTGGTTTGACACCCCTCCCTTTTTTTATAAAGGAGGGGTCCCATACAAATGAAACACAAATTTCGCACAGCTCAAGAACTAATCAAGGAAATGCAACCAAATTTGGTATGTGAATGTTTTTAGAGGTAACAAAAATGTCCATAATGGTTCGACGCCCCTCTCTCTTCTGGAGATATGTTCCATAATCGACCTCAGGCAACATTTTGGATTGTAAGATGGCAACATCCGGTTTCTGGAAAAGAGCCTGAAATGAACGATTCCCATTAAATATTAGTATCTCCGAACCAGAAAGATGCACAGAAGCTAGAAATTGATCACAGACACAATCTTGACTTTTAAGATGGTGTCTTCTGCTGTCTGGCAAACAGGCGGAAATGACCAAAGACCATCCAATATGAATGTTTTCGGAACCATAATTACGCCGAGATGACAGAAAATCATTTCACAGGCAATTTTAAAGTTCAAAATGACGGCTTTCGGTTTCTGAAAACAGCCCAAAGTGAGCAAATACCACCCAATAGGAGTATTTCGGGAGCCAGAATGTTGCAAGAAGCTAAAAATCGACCTCAGACACCATTATGAATTGGTCGGCGTGCGACCAGACCGAACCAAGCGTCAAAAACATTATTTCGAGTAATCGGCGATCAAAGTTTAACCACCCCGTATGTTTCCTGCAGGCTGCTTGAGAGAAATTTTGTTATAATACCGTTATAAACTGTTCAAATGATTCCGTTTTTTCATGAAAGATAGATTATCAATTTTAACACCCACTGGTGGAAAAAAGTCAATTTTAAAAAAAATTGGCGACTTCCGGTTTCTGGAAACAGCCGAAAATTATCGAATAACACCCTATATGGGTGTTTCTTCAACCAGAAAGACGCTCAGAGGCCAGAAATTATCTTAAATACCATTTTGAAATCCAAGATGGAGACTTCCGGTTTTTGAAAAACAGCCTAAAATAACCAAATACCATCCAGTATGAGTATCTCTGGAACCAGAATTATACAATGAGCTAACAATTGACCTCAGGCACCATTTTGAATTGCTAAATGGCAACTTCTAGGCAACAGCCGAAAATGACCGAACAATACTCAATATGGATATTTCCGTAATCGAGATGATGCATAGAAACCAAACATTGACCCTGAACACCTTTTTGAATTTTATGACGACTACTTTTAGTTTTTGGAAAACAAGCAAAATAACTAAATACCTCCCAATATAGGTATTTCCGGTGTCAGATTGATGCCAGAATATGCTGCTGAAAATGACCGAATACCACCCAATATGAATACATTCAGAATTAAGGCGATGTACAGAAGCCAAAAGTCGAGGATGTTGTCATTCCGATGAAACAAATCATAATTCATCAGTTAACCCTTAACTAGCCCGCTCATGTGATAATAATATTGATCAAATCGGTTGTGTAGTTTCTGAGATAATGAAGTTTCGTGATTTTACATTTCGGTACATTACAGACGAAGATACAGTTCGATTACAGTAAAATTCAATAGGTTGTTTTGAGGCAGCTTTACTTATTAATTGACACTAATTCTGTGGAAATCGGGTCAGCCATCTCTAAGAATAGTGAGTGAGTTCAAGTAGTCTTCGGAATATGTTCCTTTTCACAGCTAGATTTCACATTATTAAACATAACAGGCAAAGTAATAGTCTGATTGCAAAACAAATCAATAAGGTCGTATGGGGCAACTAGACCTTCCTTTTGACACTGATTTTATGAAAATCGGTTCAGCCATCTCTGAGAAACATGAGAGAGATGAATAAATGGTCTCCAGAACACGTTTCTTTTCATAACTCTTAAACCACATGTCCAATCTTTATGAAAGTCAAAAGTTAAGAATTTTAAGGTAGCTCGTTTATTTGAAACCGATTTTCCGTTTCTTTTCAAAACTTTTAAACCACATGTCCAATCTTTATGAAATTCAAAAGTTAAGAATTTTTAGGTAGCCCGTTCATTTGAAACCGATTTTGTTAAAATCGGTTGTCGGTAGTTTTTGAGATAATGATGTTTCATGATTTTTACATTTTGATACATACCCTCTAAACTAAAAATTTGATTACAATAAAGTTGAATAGGGTCTTATGGGACAACAAGACCTTTCATTTGCAATTAATTTCATGAGAAACGGTCCAGCCATCTATGAGAAAAGTGAGTGAGAATAAAAAGTTGCACATATACACACACACACACACACACACATACAGAAAATGCTCAGCTCGTCGAGCTGAGACTAGTGATATATGCCATTTGGCCCTCGGGAACACTTTTATATCTTCGGTTTTGCAAGTGATTGCTATACCTTTCTAGGAGAAATGCAAAAAGATGATCAAAACAAATGAACATTTTTAAAAGCGTGGAAGCATGATATAACAGCTATATCAAATGATTATACCCATTTTCAGTGATATAAATTAGAGAAAAGCAATGCAATGCCAGATTATATGACCACGTCTTCAAATTAGTGTTAAAAAAGTGGTCGAAACAATGTTTTGCATCAGTAAATTTATTTAGCACGTTCTAGAATTATAGCTGTTACAATTTGCTGTTGTAAGCTTTTGGTCATCAATGATGTAGAAGCCTACATGAATTGAAGAGCGCTTTAACAATCTCTGAACAAAATATGGAGGACAATTATCAGCATAACAAATGGTAAATAGAGGAATCGTTGCTTGCTTCGATATGAGCGATTGAATTTGAATTATGTATTTTATAATGAACTAGTTGACTCGGCAAACTTCGTCTCGCCCATTTTTGTGTTCAATTTAATAATTCTAAGCATTTCGAAGCCATTGATTCCTTGCGATTTGTTTATAGTCTGCAAATGCACGACGAATCAGCCATAGGATATGATCAAAGTCAAAGGAAAAATCGTTTGAAATGATTGGTTTCATCGGAGTGACAACGTCCTAGACTTTTGGCTTTTGTACATCACCATTATTCTGAATATATCTATATTGAGTGGTATTTGGTCATTTTTATCTGTTTTTCTTGTATCAAACTGATTACGGAAAAACCCATATTGGGTGGTATTCAGTTATTTTCGTTGTTTTCCAGAAACTGAGAGTGGTCATCTTCGAATTCAAAACGGTATTCAGGGTCAATGTTTGGCTTCTATGCATCATCTCGGTTAGCCTTTGCACATTGCCAAGCTTGTTCTGCAATGACCTTTCTTTTGTTCTAGGCCACCGCACTAGCGAGGCATACGTTATTCTTGGCCTTATTATTGCCTGGTACAACCAATAAATCATACTTGGCCTTAGACTCTATGTTCTGCCAATAACTTTGCTACATGCCCAGAGGGCACTCGTAGCTTTACCGATGACATATTCAATATGTGCATTCCAGCTGAGTTTCTGATCAAAAACTACTCCAAGATGTTTAGTCTCAGTGGAAAGCTGCAGTGTAGTCTCGCCCAGCTTCAGGCTCTTAATGTTGTATTTTTTTCCGGGTGAAGGGAATAATGGTTGGTTTAGAGGGGTTAATGGTCAGCCCCTCTTGTCTACACCATTCTAAAGTATAGTTTAGAGCTAACTGCATTCTCTCCGATACTGTACTGTCGAATTTTCCCCTCACAAGAATCACAACATCATCGGCGAATCCGACCACTTCGAAACCTAGCTCAGTTAGGTTTCTAAGTAGCTGGTCTACAACCAATGACCACAGCAAAGGCGATAGAACTCCACCTTGCGGGCATCCCTTAGTTGTGTTCCTTGTAAGGGTAGTATTACCCAATACTGCAGTTATCTCACGACTATTCAGCATGGTTTTGATCCATTTTGAGGTATATGTATCAATCCCATGGTGTTACATGCGTTCAACATTGAGTGATGGGATACATTATCAAAAGCTCCCTCTATGTCTAAGAACGCAGCGAGTGCGATTTCTTTTGTATCTATAGATTTCGCTATTTTTGTCGTCAGCATATGTATTGCATTGACATGTTGCTTCGATATTCAAAATGATACCTACTCAGCGGAGATGTTTTTAGGTACGTTGATTTAACGTGACAGTCAATTAGTTTTTCCATAATTTTTAACATAATGTAGGTTAGACTAATTGGTCTAAAGGCTTTTGGAAGTGTTTTGTCGCGCTTCCCAGCCTTTGGTATGAAGATCACTCGCGTTTTTTTCCAGTTGGTGGGTATGTAATTAAGTGTCAGGCTTGCCCAAAATATCTCGGTTATGAATGGAATTATTACCCTTCCACACCGTTGAAGCATTATTGGTAATAATCCATCCAATCCCGGGGACTTATAGGGCTCGAATGAGTTGATTGCCCATTCCACTTTCGATTCTGTGAAGATATCGCAGGCTATGTAATGCGTATTTGTCCTAGCGATAGTCGAACCAGCACATGGCGCATTTGAGTCCTGCGTTTCTTCTTCTAGAATGGATCGTGATCCTGGGAAATGTTTCTCCATCATAACATTTAGTGTTTCAAGAGAATCGGCAGTAAAAGTACCGTCGTCCTTCTTTATTCTGCCCAAACCATTCGTGTGATCTTTGGACAGGGCTTTGTGTACTCTTGCATCTGCAGGAGTGCTTTCAATTTGTTCACACATTAATCTCCATCCTCTCCTGCGTGATTTCCTAATTTCTTTATTGTATTCCGTAAGGGACTCTCTATAAGCATCCCAATTTGAGGTTAACTTGGCTCTGTCGAACAACCTTCTAGTTAACCTCCTCAGTTTTTCTAGATTTTTGTTCCACCAAGGCGCGTCTTTGTTGGATACTCGCTTCTTGGTTGGACAGCTTTGGTTATAAAGGGCTATGATTTTATTCGTAAATTTTTGTGATGAATCCTCCAGTTCTTTTATTGTCTGGATTTGCCCTTCAAAGGTAGATTCATCACGAACTATTTTTGAATGAAAAAGCTCCCAGTTGGTTTTTCTAGGGACAACTTCTGTTAGAAGGTCCCATGCGTTATAGTCAAACAAAATTTGCTTGTGATCCGATAGAGAAATCTCATCAGATACATGCCAGTTGACGATTTTTTACCATAGTTTAGCGCTCGATAAGGTTGGGTCGAGCACTTCTTGTCGAATTGCATTTACAAAAGTTGGATTATTACCTCGATTGCATATATCAATACTATTAGATAGTATATATTCAAAAAGGCACTCACCTCTTTTGTTTATGTCTGTGCTTCCCCATATTGTGTGATGGGCGTTTGCATCACACCCAACGATGAACTGCTTATTTTGCCTCTTGCAGTGTGCTATAAACTCCTGTACTTCCCTGAGAGGGGCTTCTTTTAGTTCCCCTGGGAAGTAGGCGGAGGCCACCATTATTTCCGCTTTTTCCCGTGTCGTTGGCAGTTCCACTTGCACAGCAACTATATCCCGACCGATGAATTCTGTAATTGGCGTAAAGTTGGTATTACTACTTACCAAAAGCGCTGCTCTTGGTGCAGGCGCAGAATCATCATAAAGGAGCTTACCCTTATTTGTTGACAGTCCTAAGACTTTATTTTTGTTCACCCATGTTCACCTGCGACAAAGGATTCCGCTTGCCCCTTTTGCATGATGCAGGTTCACCTGGATGAACTTAATGTTCTTGTCGTCCATCTCGGTACAGCTTTGCACCCGCGGGTTTCTTTCGCTCTTCCTGCGTACGGTGATTATTCAAAGGTACCTTTGAGTGCTTGTTTTGCTCTCCCTCAGGTGTGCTCTCTGAACAGGCTGTTTACACCGGTTTTTGCTATCACTCGGTAGTGAAGGCAGAACTATTCCGGCGATTACAGCATTTTTCGTGGATTCAGACCTGGCGCTTTTGAAATTTCGACCAGCCCTGATTTTCCGTGGGTATATAATTCCGAATTTATAATTCAGTTTGTAGTTCCAATCAGCGTTTTTTTTTCGCTGACGCTTCGTCTACTGACAAGATAAGCTGCACATGATTCTTGATGGCTTGCGCTTTAACACCCTCCAAGAACCAGTGGCAATGTCGTTATGGCCTTCAACCAGAGCCAATATGGTTTCATTGTCGTTTTTCTCACTTTTGGGAAAGAAGACAGCTAAAATTTCTGGTCTCGGGATAGATTCACTATCAACAACCATCAGATCAGCTGTTTCCCATGGCTTGATACTCGGAACAATTCCTTTCAGCCAGTCTACAGTTTCCTGGTTCTGACACTCTATTACCATAAACCCGGACCCAAACCTGCAATTGGTGAATTTGGGCTTGAATTGTTCCTTTCTCTTATCAACGACTATAGCCATGACGGACTCTTCTACTAGTTCCATCATGGTAGTCGAGAGCCGAGACATCGGATAGTCCTTAGGCATCAGTCCAACCTTGAACTGGCTAAGGACTTCAGTGTAGGTAGGAGGCGCTTTAGGTTTACCGACCGGGCTATCTGCAGTCCCAGTGGCATTACTTCTGATCACCTCCATCCGCCTATTCACTGACTCCTTCCGAGTAGCAGTAGAAGTCTGACATTCCTTCTTCCTTTTTGGAAGAGGATTGCTTTCACTGCAGTTAGAGGAGTCGATCTGTCTCGGTCTCTTGACTGTCTGATTTTGGCTCGTTTTCGAAGGGTTAATTGCGAGAAGACGGGCCTCGTCTCTATCGTGCCCATCTTCAAGCAACTTCTTGAATCGCTTCCTTTTCGAGCCACATAGTCTTCTAGAAAATTTCTTGCCATGAAGAGCCCCTTGGACTTGCGCCGACTCTTCATGGCTTTCCATCGCTGTATCCTCCACAACAGTAGATACACCATCGGAAAAGGTTTCTGAATCAACGACGTTGACTTCCGGTGAGTTCAATATCGAAGACGAGCTTGATGCAACGTCTTCTAGCGAACGGCTTTGGAGTTGGTCAACTTCGTTTTCGATCTCCATATTTTCAGTCATGCTGGTAGCACTGGAATAGACAGAAACCAAAAATATTTAAAGTGGTACACATTAAATTGATTGCGACACATCGAACTTTCGTTATCTGTAAAACGATTAAAGGTTATCGAATAAATATCAAAACCTAAATATCGATTCACAGATATCGATCTTTAGTATCGCCCAATATGTGTATGCCCAATATGATCGGAGTTTGTATGTGAGATTCCGTTGGCAGGCAGGGGAAACGATCATTTATGTCCGTAAGCTATTAAAAACAATGCCCAGTGCAGACATATAGCCAAGCAAATTTTTAATGTTATTATAACATGCAACTCACATTATTCCACATGAGCTTAGATGCTCAGACCTGTGGCGATTTTACAACCACGTAATGTTTCACTTTATCTATACCACTTGCCAACGTCAATCACACACAAACACCGCCCGCAAGCTATCAGCCGCTTAATTGTTCTTTGTTTGGGAAACAATTCTTATTCGAGGCAAGACACAACACTAATCACTCAAATTTCTTTTTATCCGCGTACCGTGACACTTTGTTTCCCTTTAATTATCACTCGCGAGAAATTTTTCCGTGATTGAACTTTTTAAATTCGGCTCTTAAATCGCGCGATTGTTTACACCGGGTTTAAAGTTTGGAAGTGTTGCCAGGAAGTCTTAAGCTTAAGCCTTACTAATTGTGACACGACATTTTTAAATTGTTTTAAGTTTGTCTCGCCTTTTAATGTTGCTGGTAGCGCGTTGTATAGTTTTTTTCCATAGTACAAAAAACGTCTTTTCCCAAATTCGCTATTTACTCTTGCCATTGTGAGATTTGACTGGTTTCTAGTGAAGTGGTTATGAGATGCTCATTCAAATAGTCGATTATGATGGGTTGATGTGTGCCATAAAATTTTATGCATTTGAATCAGAGTTTGCTTTTCTCGAAGGGCTGCTACTGGCACAACAGATGCGAGTGCCTCTTCAAATAAACTAATTGTTGAGTACATACGAGGTTTCCGGTAAACTGCTTTCAGGCAACGGTTTTGAAGAGTTTGTAATGACCTTATTTTATACTGGCTTGCTGCCCCCCAGATTGAGATCATGTACTGTAATTTGGATTGTACGAAGGCATGATATAGATTAAGCATCTGTTTTGTCGGTAAATAGTTGGAAACTTATTACAGAAGTCAGCAAGTTTAACTGATTTCAGACTTCAGTTTACTTATGTGGCTGTACCATGTGAGATTTGTATCAAATATTAGGCCTAGATACTTGTAAGTCTCAACTTTCTCGATTATTTCAAAGTTTACTATCAAAGCATCGCTTGTGGGTCGTCTGGTACGGGTGGAATCGAAGATCAAATATTTAGTTTTTGATATGTTGAAGGATAGTAAGTTTTCAGCGAAGTATATCTGCAACTTTTCCATATCCTCCTTCATTTGTTGTACAATTTGATTCGAGCCAGTAGATGCGTCAGACAAGGACGTATCGTCAGCAAAAAGACGTGGTATTCCAGGCAGTCCAATTTTTGGCAGGTCGTTGACATAAATCAAAAAAAGGAGAGGCCCCAAGTTGCTGCTTTGAGGTACTCTGACGGTCGTACTTAGGTTATTACTACGAGAATCATACACAACTACAAATTGCCTTCTAGATGAAAGATAGCATCTTATCAAATCGTTTGCTGGACCCCGAATACCATAGTAGTCAAGCTTACATAACAAAAGTTCGTTGTCAATCGTATCAAACGCCTTTTTTAAATCCAGGTACGCCCAAAGCTTGTCGAGAATCCAGCGCACTGTATATGTTGTCAACTAATTCACTGGGTGCGGTAAGTGTGCTAGATCTAGAGCGAAAACCATATTGATGACTGCATAAAACTTCATTTCTATTGAAGAATTCATTTATTCGGACTACTAACAGTTTCTCGAGTATTTTACTTAGAACAGATAAGATGGAAATCGGTCTATAATTACTGATCTGCGCTGTATCGCCACCCTTCTGCAAGGGAATAACCTTCGCAACCTTTAGCAAATCGGGGAAAATTCCCGTAGTGATAGATTGGTTGAAGACATCTCGCAACAAAACAGAAAATACATTATGATGTGGCTCGAGAAAGAATGATGGAATTTCATCGGGACCACAGCTTTTGTTGGTGTCAAGATCCCTTATCAAGACAATTACTTCTTGCTCAGAAGAAGGTCGCAAGAAAATGGAGTTAATTAATGGAGACAGACTAACAATTTTGTCAACATCCCGAGAACTAAAAATTGTCGAGGCTAACTAGGGTCCAACCTTAAGAAATACTCATTAAAGCATTTGCAACTGTTTCACCATGCGTAACGACATCTGTTCCAATCTTCAGTTTTATTGTTTCCTTGCTTTTTGCCTTTCTCCTAGAAAGGTATAGCAATCACTGAAAAAACCAAAGGTATAAAAGTGCTCCAAAGGGTCGAATCTCGTATATCAATCAACTTAGTTCGACTAGCTGAGCATTTTCTGTATGTGTGTGTGTGTGTTTGTGTGTGTGTGTATGTATGTAACGGTCTCCCAATCTCACTCGATTTTCTTAGAGATGGCTGGACCGATTTTCATGAAACTAATTGCAAATGAAAGGTCTAGTTGCCCCATAAGACCCTATTGAATTTTATTGTAATCGGATTTTTAGTTTCGAGGTTATGTATCAAAATGTGAAAATCACAAAACTTCATTATCTCAGAAACTACACAACCGATTTGAACAAAATTGGTATCAAAAGAACGGGATTATTTTTTGAACCATTTGTGAAATAATTTTATAAAGATTGGACATGTAGTTCAAAAGTTATGCAAAGAAACGTGTTTCAAACACTGTTCAAACTCACTCACTTTTCTCAGAGATGGCTGGACCGATTTTCACAAAATTAGTGTCATATGGAAGGTCTTGTTGCCCCATAAGACCCTATTGAATTTTATTGTTATTAGACTTTCACTTTGTCCGTTATGTATAATAATGTGAAATCAGGCTATGACAAGAAACATGTTTCGAAGACTGTTTGAACTCACCCACTTTTCTCAGAGATGGATGGACCGATTTTCACAAAATAAGTTGCAATAGAAAGGTCTAGTTGCCTGATAAAATTCTATTGAATTTTATTATAATCGGACTGTAACTTTGTCTGTTATGTATCAAAATGTAAAAGTTATGAAACTTCATTATCTCAGAAACTACACAACCGATTTGAACAAAGTAGGTATCAACTGAACGGGCTGTCTTTAAAAACCCTAAATAACGTATTTTTTCATGAATGAATATGTAGTTCGAAGGTTATGAAAAGAAACGTGTTCAGAAAACTTTATCAAATTCACTCGTTTTGCCAAAGATGGCATCACTGATTTCAACAATCTTAGTTTTAATATGAAGGTTTAGTTGCTTTATGACAAAATAACAAAATCGAAAAAAATGCTGCTCTAAAGCTCATAATAGTTGCCCTAGAAAGAAAAAAATTCACAGGAAAAGCAATAATTTTTCATTTTTTCTTATTTTGACCTTCGGGGCAACACTTGTGTTGACCAATGTAATCGGACGTTTATTTTATCCATTACGTGTTAAATTGTAAAAATGTTGAAAATCTCTTCTTTCAAAGGTTACACGACTTATTTAAAGAAAACAGGTGTCGCAAATTCGGATTTCAAAATGAAGTATGAAGTTGATTCCTAGTCTCTGAGCATCATCCCGGGTACTGAAAAACTCACATTGGGTAATGTATATCCCTTTAAGACTGGTAGAAACCGGAAGCTACTGTCTAGAAATTTAAAATGGCGTCTGAAGATGATTTCTGGCCTCAGGGTATCATACCGCTTCCCCAAATCGTATTGGATGATATTTGTCATTTTAGGCTGTTGATCTGAAACTGTCGCCATCTTCGCCATAGAAATACCCAGAATAGGCAGCTCGGCAATTTTATGATGGATTTTATGATTTTATGATTATCAGGCAACCAGAAGTGGTCATCTGGATTGAAAATTGGGTTTTAGGTCGGATTCTGGCCACTGGGTATAATCCAGGTTTCAAGAACCCATATTGATTGGTATTTGGTCATTCATTGGATGCCTCTCAGAAACGATCAGTAATATCAACTGCGTTAAAGAATTTCAATTTCACTGATAAGATCATTCAAATTAATGTAAAAGGAACAACAATTTATACATTATTTGAAATCTACTGACTAACGTTGACTTAAAGAATCTGAATATTCATAGGCAATATATGAGTACAAATCGATTATACCTCGATCAAAAACAAAATCGCATCATATATTTGAAAGAATTTAATGTTATTTGTATGTATATGTGTTAATTTATATTCATATCGTCGGTTTCGTGCAACACTGGCACAACTCAAAAAACATAGTTTCGTGAAAAACGCGTTTGAAAATTTGCGTCAAAAATTTATTTTTCGATTTTCAAGATAACTTTGAAGTTTAAGATTATCAATTCTTATCAAACACCTTTGGGTCTATTATGCACATATTACGTGCTCACGTTGTCCAAGTTAAAACCTTAGTTTTACTAACTTTATGGAGAAATTTCGATTTGTGCAGCAAAGGCACTTCTACTCATAACTCTGGAATTTGTGATTTTCGAAATGGGATTTCGTGTGATGAAACTTAGCAGTATTTGGCATCGTTTGCCATCAAAAACTCAAAAATGGAAAATTTTAGTTATGCCAGTGTTGTACGAAGCCGATGATATGTTAAGTTTTAAATGTTCGGTATAGTTGTGCTGTTGGCTACCAAAAACTTGTTGTTTAGAATGAATAAGAAATCCAACAGAAATAATCAAGGTGTATTTTTTAAGTGTTGAAGTAAATCTATTTTAACAAATTATTAGTTCGAAGGAGAAAGGCTGGGTCTCACCGCTAGGTGGATTAATTAAGGTTTTTTATTGAAACCTACTACCTTTTTTAGATTTCTCCACATTTCAGTTTGATTACCATTGGAAAAAAGTTTGGAAAAGTAGTTTATCTTCGCAAATTTCTTGGCTTGCTGCACTTTTTTGGAAATATGCAACCAAAGTCCGCGTAGATGGATGTCTGTAGGATGCCTCTTGTAGATCCGTGATACATTTTCTTTAATTCGAATTAACTTCCAAACGTCGAAAGTCATCCAAGGACAGTAGCCTTTAATTTTAGCTTGGACGGTAACTTTTCTCGAAAATTTCTCCTTCAGCTGCTGATACAAAATCACAACGTTCTTCAATCTATTCTCCGGCGAGCTCTGTGGCAGAACAGATAACCCACCGATGAAAGCTTCATTTAGCTTGATATTGTCCAGTATAATTTTTTCTAGTGTTCGCAAGGTCACGGTTTTTCGCAACTTGAAAGCCGATAAGATCAAGCTATGATCACTCTCATCTGTATGAATAGTCTCATTCATTACAAAGGGTTGTGGACTCTCGGAACACACAACATGATCTAAAATGTTATCGCTACTAGGTCTAGTTGTATACGAATTTGTCACGTCGAAGTTATAACATTTTAATTGACCCGCAGATTCTTGAACAGTCGTATTATCCAAATGGTTGAATGGAATGTTTACATCTCCAACAATTACACAATCATTGCGCATATGTGACGACAAAACTGTCTCTAATCTATCTAGGAACCCAGCATGACCGAAAGACGGTGGTCGGTAAACTGCATGTATATGAAACTCGGTTCCAACATGTAGGCGAATATGAATGTGATGTAAACCCTGATCATGAGTGTTACAAACCGTTTCATACAAAATTAGTTCCCTGATGTAAACTGCTAAACCTCCTCCTCGAGCCCCTGGTCTACAGGAAAAAATACTTCGATAACTATCGATTTGCGAGTTCTTGATTGTGTCTTTCTTTATCCAGGTCTCACCAACGGCAACAACATCGATTTTATGAGAATACAATGTTAAAATTTCTCTGATGTAGTCCAACTTCTCCGATTCATTCATGCCTCGAAATTTGAATTGTAGAATTTTCAAAGAACGGTCGCTTCCTTCCGCAGTACAACGGTTTAACTGAGAAAGGTTTTCATAGTAGTAATTACAATATTTATTTCGTGTACAATTCATTACAAAAATAATTAAAAAACAAAAAAAAAAACACACGTATCATCATACTTTAACGTTTCGCTGAAAGCTCTTCAGATGGCGAACTCATCAATGAACTATTGCCCGACTGATCAAGGGATCGCTTGAAAATGGTTTGCATGATGTTCTCTAAATGTTGCTTGCTTTCTACTCGGTAAATTTTAGCCCCGTCGCTTCGTTTCATAAGCACCACACCGTTTCTACCAGGCCAGACATATTTTATGTTATTCGGCTCTTGTACCTTCCTTACTTCACGAAGAAGATTTCTACCGAATGCTGTCATTTTATCTCTGATTGTAATCCTATTTGCAGGGTTGTTACAGTCGGCGCGGATTTCGCGTTTTTTGCGGATTTTGCGTTTTTTGCGGATTTGACGCGTTTTTACTACTCCATGGCGCGGATTTTGCGGAAAGCCTTGCAACCTTGTTTTCAATTACCTGAAAATCAGGATATCGACTGAGGGGCTGGCAACACCCTTTCAGAGTTCAATGAAACATGGTGGGTGTGTAGTAGGGTGCCAATCACTTGTATGAGAAAAAAAAAATCAAAAAATTTAGGAAAAAAACCTAACAAAATATTTACCTACTCGAAAAACACTCTGTGCAAAATTTCAGGTCAGTTGGATTCAAATTGGGTGGCACAAAACAAAGTTAGACCTTCAGAAATTCGAAAAATCTCAAAAATGATGATTTGTTTTCAAATGATACCAGATCTAGATGTTTCATTCATTTTTTAGCTATTTGTTGGCGACAAGCAAGCCATGCACGGATAAGTGGTGAAAAATTTTCATTCCTTAACAACCACTGTAACAAACCAGTTGATAAAATAAAAGCTCTTCAAGATTTGTTCAAACTTTACTCGACGAGTGAGAAATAGTTTCTGGTTCCGATTTCGTCCTCTTGTCCGGATCCTATATGGTCGTGAACACACTGGTTGCTGACAGTGGTCCGTTCTCTCCGGCAGGTACGTCTCGCCCCGTCAAGATAGTCCATCGCAACACACTGGTTGCTGACAGTGGTCCGTTCACGTCTCGCCCGTCAAGATAGTCCGTCGAAACACACTGGTTGCTGACAGTGGTCCGTTCTCCCCAGCAGGGACGTCTCGCCCCGTCAAGATAGTCCGTCGCAACACACTGGTTGCTGACACTATCTGACACCAAAATTTTTTTCGAAAATCGAAATTTCATGCAGCCAACCCCGCTTGGATGAATTATAGGATTTTTTAGGCCAAACTTCTAGACTGAGCAACTTTGCATATACTTTTTTTTTAAATTGTCTAGACTTACATTTAAAAAGGACTGAAGTTTTTTTTGTAAATCGATATATCTGAATAATGTCGAGAGAAAAAAAGTCGTCAAGGAATGACTTTGAGAAAGTTGTCTGAATTTCCATTTAAAAATGTTGAGAAAAATAAATAATTGAGATACTACAACAACAACATTTTAGCATAACCGTTATGTGCTCCACAATAAAACACCCTTACGTGCCCCCAAAATGGTCCTTCCGAAAAGATACTACTGGGGCTTAACTAATAACATAACTCTTTGGATGTTATGTGGTGGCCCTGAATAGGTTCAAAATGGCAACTGTGGTGGATTTACGGCCTATGAATGTCATCCCGGCTCCGAAAATACTCATATTGGGTGGTATTTGGCCATTTTTGGCTGATTTTCATGAACCAGGTCATCAGGTCATCCTGATTTCGGAAATACCCATAACCGTTTATATTACTTTTTAACGAGTTCTGAAATGTTTTTAGAATTTGGCTTTTAGATAGACAATTGAGTTGCCTGTAGATCTTCTGAACAAATCAAAAAACTTTTTCATGACCAGAAATTTTTATGTGTTTTGCATCTGAACTCACATGCGTCTCATCGACGTCAGTAATGACAAGAATTAGAGAAAAGTTGTCAAGGAATGGCGTATAAAAAACCGTCTGAAATTCATTGATCATTTATTGAAACTCTTCTGAACATTTCAACATGTTCACTCTTAAGAAAAAAAATTTCTAACAAAAACTTCTCTATTTGAAAATCTCAAATTTGTTCAAAATGCAAATATCCAATATTGTTGATGAATTATTTTTTAATAATTTCAAACTGTTTGGTCAGGTACAAAAGTAAACAAAGCTACCAAAGCAAAGCCTTGGTGCTACAATCCGATTCGAAACTTGACCTTCTGTTTATTATGCACAAACATCGCAGCCGACTATTAAGCGTACAGGACAATTGCGGGGCTAGCGTTATGATCCTACTGATACTAACAGTCCCATCCCGAGACTCGAGCCTACGACAACTGGCTTGTTAGGCCAGCATCGTACCTCGAGACCAACTGAGGAGACTGGCTACCACTATCTTTGAAAAAGTGAGATTGAAAAGTGAGAAGCGTTTGCCTTGCAACCCACGCCCACTTAGCAGTTGCATCAAATCGTCGTTCGAAGCTTTGTTTACAAAAATGTTTACGTACATTAAAAATCAGGGTGGCCACTCTACCGGGAAAAGCGGGAAAAAGACGGGAATTTCAAATCACCGGAAAAAGACGGGAAAACCGGTAAATTAGGCTTCACATCAGGAAAATCATCCTCCTGCATGGCTTCTACTAATATTGCCAATGAACGAGTTGTAGTAAATTAATTCCTAGATTTGAAAAATATAAACAATTAAAGAAAGAAAAATTTTTGAAGGAGAAATATTTTTCATAGTTTCAATAAAACTATTCTCGCAAGGATATAAATAAACATGTAAAATTGATGTTTTTCACATATTTTTTTAAAAATAAAGCACCGAGAAAATTAAAAACCTATCATCGGGAAAATCGGGAAAAAAGCAGGAAATCGAAAATTGATTTTGAGTGGTTACCCTGCAACAAAAAACTCTTACTTGAGTCTATTCCGTGTTTCCACAGATAAACATAAGTTGAATGTTAGACCTGAATTCGAGTTGAGGGATTCTTCTACTACGTGAGTAATATATACTTAATCGTATTAATAACCGGTTTTTTTTTTATTTTCTAGCTAAAACCTATCTCGTCCTTTTGAACTATCTTCAACAAGATTTTTTGCAAATTTTAGTAAAACTTCCTATGGTTTGCAACTCACGAAGATTTTTAATTACTTATTAAATCTTACTTTACGAACTAATTTCATTTTTGTCATATGACTTACAATTTCCCTCGTCCAGAAGTTTTTCCAAGTCTAAAGTCACACCCGTTCATTTTCGCATTCTCGCAAACTACATACATTGCCCGCTTTACTAAAACTTAAAATACTTATTGAATGTTTCCGGCAATATACGGGATTAAATGGTTATCTATCACTTTTCATATCTTAAGTCTTTATCGAACCTCTCAACCCACATTTCTCAAATCTGGTCATTCAATTCTCACTTCTTATGTCTAACTTATGTCTCACAGGAATTTTACTTGTCATAATCATACTCTTTTCAACGAGAAAAAATCGCGAGAGAAAAAATCAGTGCTACGGGCATTTTACCTGTGTATATAAGAATTTCCAAACAACATTTTTGGTCAGCATCATTCCTAAACATGGCCGCCGTAAGTTAACTGTCCTGCGTTTTAAGCTAAATACAAACAAGTTATACATATCAGCATGATATTTTAAAGATGGTATTAATTTTACCATGTTGAATCATAATTTTTTTTAAGTTTTTTTCGGCGCGGATTTAGTATTCACGGCGCCGATCTTCAAAACCCGTGGCGCGGATTTTGCGGATTCAAAATTAAGGTTTCTGTAACAACCCTGTATTTGTCGTTCCAGTGCAACCGTCTAACACAGCAGAAGCCAATAAAACACCATACTGCCGCTTGCGCTCGAAGAACTGTTCTTTAACCTTTTAAGTGCAGATCGTGACAAGAATCGGAGCATTTTTTTTATCTGAGTTTTTTGCAAATAACCGTCTGGCATCGACCATTGCAGTGCCCTCGAGTGAACAGCTGATAACTTCACCAACTTTATGGACCAACTTCAAAGTGTTTTCGTTTTCGACCAACGGTACCCCAAGCAGCATAGCATTTTTCGACAGTGTTGAACGATTTAATTTATCGAAATCCATTTCCAAGCGAACTACAGTCTGCGATAGCTCGCGGTGTTTGTTTTGCCAATCCAGTACCTCCTGCTTAGAACTGTTACATTCAGCCCTCAAGTTTGACAGCTCACATTTGAAAGCATCGAATTCAGACCGCAATGCATCAAATTGACTCGATAGGAACTCCTGGGATTTTTCAATTTGTCGGGTTGTCTCAACTACCGCCATCATCTGCATTTTCGTATTTTCAACGGCGATACGAACATGCGTAGATTCCTGCTTGACTTCTCGTATAGACTGACCAAGCACCTTTAGCTCGGAAATTATTTCATCGTCATGGGTTTGTTGATGGTCCAGCTTAGAAAACATCTCAGCACAATCACTGGTGCAGAAGGATAGCTTTTTCTTCACTCTTGCAATCGCATTCCCATTAATCTTTTTGCACCTGTAACGGGCACTTCTGCAGCAATTTACGCACTCTATTACGCGCGCTCGATCGTTTTCTGCTTTTTCGCAATTGAATTTCATTTGTATGGCACCACTTCCTTCTAGAAGGAGAGGGGTTCATTGGGAGGGGTGTCAAACTAATGTGGGCGTATTTGCTACGCCTTGAAACATCCACATGCCAAATTCAGTTCCATTCAGTTCAGTTCCAAATGGGCACTTCTGCAGCAATTTACGCACTCTATTACGCGCGCTCGATCGTTTTCTGCTTTTCGCAATTGAATTTCATTTGTATGGCACCACTTCCTTCAAGAATTGGGAGGGGTGTCAAACTAATGTGGGCGTATTTGCTACGCCTTGAAACATCCACATGCCAAATTCAGTTCCATGTGCTTGATTAATTCTTGAGTTGTGCAGAAATGTATGTTTCATTTGTATAGGACCCCTCCTTTCCAGAGAAGGGAGGGGTCTCAAACCACCATAGGAACCTTTCTCGGCCTCAAAAACCCCTACATACAAATTCTCACGTCGATCGGTTCGATAGTTTTCGAGCCAATATGGATCAGACAGACCGACCGGACTGCATTTTTATAGGTATAGATTATCAGCAAATTATTTTGAGTGGTCAACCACAAATGTTGACTTTTAAACACTGTCTTGTATAATAATTCCTTTCGATTCTGTATATATTGGAAAATTAGTTTAAAAAAAAAAACATGCAAACGATAAAAAAATTTAAAAAACATAAAAACCATAAAAAACGATAAAAACCAACGCCAAATCTCTAAGAGACTGCAAGAAATTAGTGAAACTACATAGAAAAGTGCATTTTTATTAAAAAAAAACGTCATAAACCCTATGAAAAAGTTGAAAATATGCTTGAGGCAAGTTCGGCAGAATGATGAATTTTTCAAGTATAAAAAATGTGTAGAACACCTAGTACACGGGTAGAAATAAAATCTCGAAAACGGGCTAAATGACTCATGATTTCATGATTTGGATGTATTTTCATGGTATGAATATACACCATGAGTAAAGACTCATGGAATCATGAGCCAATTGTTCGTAACGCACCCCGTGCGTTACTGTTTTGCTGACATCATGAGCAATTTGGATTGAAACCATGATTTATGGGTCATGAAATTTGACTCATTTGACTCATGAAATCGGGCGTTCAATTTATGAAATCTCCCTTTCACTCATGGAACCATGATTGTGATTTATGAAATCATGAAATGCGAGTCATAAAATATAGCATTTGGCTCCGGGAATCGAGTGTTAGATTTATGAATTTTTGCTTTGGCTTATTCTAACCCATGAAATTATGAGCTGAACTCGTAAAATCATGAGTTACGAGTCATGCAATTTAGCATTTGACTCCAGGAATCGGGTGTTCGATTTATGAATTCTTGCTTTGGCTACTGGAACCATGATTTTGATTTATGAAATCATGAGTTGCGAGTCGGGACATATAGCATTTGACTCATGGAATCGGGCGTAAGTTGCGAGTCAGGACATATAGCATTTGACTCCGGGAATCGGGTGTTCGATTTATGAATTCTTGCTTTGGCTAATGGAACCATGATTTTGATTTATGAAATCATAAGTTGCAAGTCAGGACATATAGCATTTGACTCATGAAATCGGGTGTCCGATTTATAAAACCTTGCTTTGATTTAGGAAACCTTGAATTGAACTCATGATTGATTGGGCTAGTTTCATGAAATCATGATTTGTGCGATCCGATTCACGAAATTGCCCAATCCGCACGAGAGTCACAAATAAAATAAGACTATTTTCTTACAATTGTCCCCCGAATGTTTTAAAAATAATATGGAAATAGTTTTTGGACGCGAGTAACCATTACTTTTTATAGAAAAACTTGTGTTAGTTTTCTTACAAAAGACACTAGCGCTATGATTATAAAACAAATTTTTCTTTTATTTTGTCTCTGTGATAATTGAACTAAAATTTATTTATTCTTCTCTGAAGGGTCACAGGCGAAATCATTCCACTTGTGAAACGAAATTATTTTTTCCTTTAAGTAGTCACGGTGATAATTTGAAGTACAAATGGTATGTTGTCTTAGAATAGTCACTAAGTCATTAAAAGGTACATTTAATTATTCTGATAACTTCATGGTGACCTTCATAGGAAAAGTTTCCCCTGTTAGTCACTGTGATTTCTGTGAGAGAATATTTGTCAAAAGTTTTGTTCAATAGAATTTGTGACCTTTTGAAAAAAAACTTATATGTTATTAACATCGTCGCAGTGATTTTGGTAATCATCTCTTCTAGTTTAAATAAATATCAGAAAAAGTGAACATCGGGCTTCAATCAACAAATGTTACTTATTAGTCACCGTGACTTTTGTAAAGAATATGTCAAATGTTGTTATGAATATGTGGTCTTTTCAGAAATTTCGCGGAATTTTAGTAACTATCCTTTTTAATCAAGTAGCTTCGAAACGATTAGTTGAAATTAATAAAGTCACATATTTCTTGAAACTAACGTTCGATTAGTCTCAGAAGAGTCCCCGTATTACCTTACCTTACCAAACAGTCCCAAGCCGTGGTGTGGCCTTTGCTGTACGTAAGAGTCGTATCCATTCCACTCGGTCCATGGCTGCAGTTCGCCAGCTCTGCAGTCTGCGTAGGGTCCGCAGGTCGTCTTCCACCTGATCGATCCACCTTGCCCGCTGTGCACCTCTCCGTCTCGTCCCTGACGGATTGGTTTCAAGAACCATCTTTACCGGGCTGTCGTCTGACATCCTTACAACATGCCCAGCCCACCGCAACCTGCCTATCTTAGCGGTGTGAACGACTGATGGCTCCCCAAGCAGCTCCTGCAGTTCGTGGTTCATTCGCCTTCTCCACACTCCGTTTTCCATCTGCAGTCCACCGAAGATGGTACGCAACACCTTCCGCTCGAAGACCGCAAGGGCGCGTTGGTCCTCCACAAGCATAGTCCATGTCTCATGCCCGTAGAGGACTACCGGTCTGATCAGCGTCTTGTAGATGGTTAACTTGGTGCGGCGACGAATTCTACTCGATCGGAGCGTCCTCCGGAGACCAAAGTATGCACGAATTCCTGCCATAATGCGCCGTTGAATTTGCATTGATGACCAGTCCAATCCGTTTGGCTTCAGCCTTTAGTCCGATGTACGTATCCGCCATCTTCACAAAGGTCCGAGCTAATGTAAATATCGTCGGCGAAACCAAACGGTTGAACCGACTTTTGGAATATCGTGCCACTCGTGTTAATCCCCGCTCTTCTAATGACACCTTCTAGGGCAATGTTGAACAGTAGGCACGAGAGACCATCACCTTGCCTTAGACCTCTTCGGGTTTCGAAGGGGCTCTAGAGTGCCCCCGAAACTCGAACTACACACATCACTCGATCCATCGTCGCTTTGACCAACCGCGTCAGTTTGTCCGGAAATCCGTAGTCGTGCATAATTTGCCATAGCTTGTCCCGATCGATTGTGTCGTACGCCGATTTAAAATCGATGAACAAATGATGTGTGGGCACGTTAAATTCGCGGCATTTCTGCATAACCTGCCGAACCGCGAATATCTGATCCGTGGTGGTGCGGGCACCCATAAATCCCGCCTGGTAGTGCCCCACGAACTGCTTCGCAAATGGTGATATTCGACGGCAAAGTATTTGGGAGAGTACCTTGTAGGCGGCGTTCAACAGAGTGATTGCCCGGTAATTGCAGCACTCCAGTTTGTCGCCCTTTTTGTAGATGGGACACACAATACCCTCCATCCACTCCTCCGGTACTCGTTCTTCGAGTCCCCGTATTAATTGATGTTTATTGAAGAATAAAGAAATGATCCATAACCGTTATTAAGAGGAATGCATCTTTTTTACGAAGGTCACCAAGAATTGGTGACGAGCACCTAAAGTTTGTTGGCTGGAGGCTGGAGGCAATGCTTGAAGAAAGTAGTACATATGTTATAAAATTAAACCATAATATGATTTAGAAGTTTTCCTTGATAATTTTCATATATTTTGTAACAAAATTACAACAAGAGTGATCCATTAACAGACAGACGTTTAAAAAAACAATAAATGTGTTTCTAAAATATTTATAATTTTACGAATAGTATCTAAAACCTAATTTTTGGGAAGGCGCGCGAAAATTTTAAGGGGTAGGCGACACACTTTCTCCATGAAAATGGGATTGCATTTGAAAATAGCTTTTGGCATTCATCGCAAATTCAATTTGCTCTATGTTATTGCTAAAATGTACGCGTTCAATCATTTCTAAAAAAAAATAAAAAAAAATAAATAGCAATGTTCGGGAGTTGGTCACGAACAGTATATTTTTAACTTTGTCACGAAAAATATTCATGAATGTGTTGCTAAAAATACGACTCGCGATGACAACTTAAAACAAAATTAGAAACGTTTCTGGTTTCTCCTATGAATATCACACAGTTGAAAACATGTAAATGCAGAAAATTGTATAAGCCCCGCCATTTTGACGCTTTTTCAGCATTCCTGACCATTTACAGAACATATTCGATCGTCCAAATTCGATCGTCGATCGCCCAAAAAACTAGATCCCGCGACTTTTTTCTCGACTAACGTTTCGACTGCTGTCCACGAGCTATCTACCGTATTACTGCATGCAGATTCGACTACAATTGACTCATCAAAATTCACTGACGACCACCATGTATTCTTTGGAGCCAGCCCGGGACGCACCGAATCAAGCAACTTGGAAGCCCCTGACCCACTCATCACAGTCGCACTACTGCAGCCTGCGTTCATCAGCCGTCCCGGTCCTGTGTTTGAGGATGGAGAAGGGGTCTTCCAGCTTGCTCGTATTGGCAAGTATTTTACTAATAGCAACATTTCACCACTTGACATTCCCGCACGTTTTAGTCATCTACCAACGAATCAACCAATCATTGATGTAAATTCTGGACTATGTCCTGTGACCAACCTCACTGGACAGTGCGAAATCACTCGCCACTTAATACCTGCTTCTGCGTCCCCTCCACGACGAGCTCTTCCACTGGGCGACATTAGCGAACAGCAGACAGCTAGTACTGTTTTATTTTCAAGCAACAGTGCCACGCGAGTCGGCCGGCAACAATGCGATTCCCCGTGCAATACTGACCTGCCATCTCTACTCTGCTACTATCAAAACGTGCATGGCCTACGCAGTAAAGTAACCGAGTTTGCTTTAGAAGTTTCCAATTCGTTTAACGACTGCATCATTCTCACCGAGTCCTGGTTGGATGCGCAAATTTCTTCTACTCAATTGTTTGGCATTGATTATACCGTGTATCGGACCGATCGTAGCTTGTTGAATAGCACCAAAGCAAGGGGTGGTGGAGTAATTATCGCTGTGCGACGATTGTTGGCATCGGCATTATTAATTGAAGCCATGGATGAGTCGCTTGAACAGCTGTGGGTTACGGTCAAAAATGGTGCATTTAACATTGTAATCGGCGCTATTTACATTCCCCCGAACATGCGGAATGAAGTTGAAATTGTTGATCGGCATATTTTATCAGTTGAAAAAGTTATCAATTCAACTAGTATTAACGACGATCTGCTTATCTTTGGCGATTATAATCGTGCTGGCCTATCCTGTTCGATGCAGTCGGAGGCTAGTTATCTCTTTGTTGACGCTTCGCGCTCATCTGTGAATGCTGGTAGCACCCGTTTATTAGACGGTATGACTTTTCACAGTATGTATCAGATTAATTCTGTTTGCAACCTGAATGGCAGGTTCCTTGACCTAATTTTTGCAAACTCACATGCTTTGCCAGCATGCTCGGTCACTACCGCACCCGATCCCCTCTGCAACATCGACGTTCATCATCCACCTTTGATGGTTACTTTAAATAGGCCCGTTAAGGCTCAGTTCCTAGACGAGTTCGATCCGTCCAGTTTTGATTTCCGGCGTGCAAACTTTTAAGCAATCAACGCAGCTTTAAATGATATCGATTGGACCTTCATTAACCGGTGTGCTAACTTGGATGAGGCCGTGAATGGATTCACTGAAACAGTTCAGGAACTTATACATCGGCATGTTCCAAAAATTCGTCCTCGCTGCAAACCTGTTTGGGGAAACAGGCAGCTCACAAAACTTAATCGAGTTCGAAAGTCTGCTTTGCGCGCATCATCAAAAAAAAAAAAAATAGAAACCCTATCAATCGGATCCGATTTACTTCTGCCAGCCGTTCATACAAAGCACTGAATAGAACTCTGTACACAATGTACGTGCGAAAGACGGAACACAACTTAATTCGAAGCGTAAGGAGGAAGGGTTACCTTCCAGTATGTTTTTGCTGAACAATGAAGCTTCAACGAATGACAGTAAATGTGACTTGTTTGCCAAGCACATCGCTAGCGTATTTAATACGCGGTGTGCTTCACCCGATGAGATTGCCACAGCTTTGGCTCCTGTTCCGGCCGACGTATTCAATACCGGAATCCTAACGATTACTAACGAAGAAGTTGCCAACGCCATAAGAAACATAAAACAGTCCTTCTCCCCTGGACCTGATGGTATTCCTGCTGTACTCCTGAAGAAATGTGCTGGAAGTTTAGAATTACCGCTAACCGCCATTTTTAAACTCTCCTTGTTGAGACATCAATTCCCTCGCAGCTGGAAAGAATCATTGATGTTCCCGGTGTTTAAGAAAGGTGACAAACGAAATGTGGAGAATTATCGTGGGATCTCGTGTTTGTGCGCTTGCTCCAAAGTTTTTGAAGCTATAATTCACCATCATCTTATGTTCAGTGTAAAAAACTACATTTCTACTGCGCAGCACGGGTTTTTCCCGGGTAGATCTGTATCTACTAATTTGTTAGAGTTCACCTCTTTTTGCCTCCGCGGTATGGACCGAAGCCTTCAAATTGATGCTGTCTATACGGATCTAAAAGCTGCTTTTGATCGCGTTGATCACGGGCTTCTTTGTGCCAAGTGCGACAAACTTGGAGCTGCAACTGGAATGGTAGAGTGGCTAGACTCTTACCTACGTAATCGTATGATTGCTGTTAAGCTGGGCTCGTCGCAATCCACTTGGTTTAGCAACAACTCCGGTGTTCCGCAGGGTAGCATACTTGGACCGCTACTTTTTTCATTATTCATCAATGACGTTACAAAAGCTCTTCCACCTGGCACTCGATTGCTGTACGCGGACGACACTAAAATTTTCCAACTTTTCGAGACTGTTGAGGATTGTCGCAGGCTTCAATCGCTGATTGACTTGTTCAATGACTGGTGCCTCCGCAACTACATGCTGATAAGCGGTCCAAAGTGTACCGTAATCAGTTTCCAGCGCAATAAGCAGCCGCTGTTGTTCGACTATCGCATTGCTGGCATATCTTTGCAACGTAGTGATTTTGTCACTGATTTGGGTGTTTTGTTGGACTCTCATTTAACATTCAGGCAGCATTTTACGATGATCATCACCAAAGCTAATCGACAACTAGGTCTTATCTTCAGAATTGGAAAGGAGTTCATCGATCACGGCACCTTGCTAACTCTCTACTGTTCTTTGGTGCGCTCAATTTTGGAAACGGCGTGCGTGGTGTGGGACCCGCACTTTGATGTTTGGATTCAACGAATCGAGCGCGTTCAGAAACTTTTCATCAGAAGGATCTGTCGTACATTGCCTTGGAGAGACCCTGATAATCTGCCACCTTATGAAAGTCCACTTCGCCCACGACGTAGCCAGCATTTACTGCAAACTAATGCGCACCGCACAAACTACGGCTTGAATGAACCTGTTCGCCGAATGACTCTGGTATACAACCGGTACCACGATAATTTTAATTTTTAGGTTCAGTAATTTATTGTGCTCGATGAAATGTTTGTTAATTTATATTATTTTCGTTATTGTATATTAGCCATGTAATACTCGTAAAAGATGCTGGGTTTTTATGCCAGCTTGATAGTTGCCTTCATGGCTTCTCAAGGCGGCTTTTCCCAGCCACATATATATTTTTATTCATTGAGACTTAAGTCGGATGAAACAACCAAGAAATAAATAATAATATTCCTAATACGAATATTAATCTTCTCTTAAAGGTCACCAACATGTCATTTGAGCGGACTGGGTGTACATTTAATTTATGAAACTTCACTTTGGTTCATTAAATCTTAATGTCATGATTTATCGATCACGAAACTGAAAATATAATTTATGTGATCTAGCGTTCCACGAATGAAATTAGACATTATATTTGAATTCGTGTTTTGGTTTATGAAGTCAGTAATTTATTTCATGAAACTACAATAAAAATTCATTAAACTTAGGATAAAGTTCATAAACTTTGAATTGGATTCATCACTCTGATAAGTTGGAATTTGATTCATGATTATAAATTATTGAAATTAAAATTTTTCAACTTTAAACTCAAAATCGTAAAAAATCAGATTTTGTTCACGGTCTTAGATGCCAAACCGTTAGGGGTTTGAGGATTTGCGTTTGTAGTAACAAGTTCGACAGTTAGTGCTATTTATGATTTGCACGGCAAAACAAAGTAAAACATAAATTAATAAATTTTCTTTGGTAGCTTTTCTGCAGCAGTATTATGCAAAAACCTGCCAAAGACGTTCGATACCCTAATCAATTTATAATAACATTTCAACCATTTTTGATCGTTTTTCCTAACGGATTTTATTTTTTCTGAAAAAAGTACTGTAAATCTTTATCGATGACATTAGAGAACACAAAATGTTCCTCATCTATTTTTTTTAAATGTCATTTGCATAGCATTGTTTTTGCACTTTGCACAGATGTTCTTATGGGCTGAAGATGTCATTTTGTGCTATTATTATTTTTTTGTTTTTGGTCACGAATAATTTGGCGGCATCCATAAATTACGTAATACCTATAGTAGGGAGGGGGGGTATATTTTTTTGGCATTATGATTTATTATATAGGGGAGGGGGAGGTAAGATCAGCGTTACGTAACAAAAAATCCATGGGGAGACATTCCAAATATGAGCATTTTTATTTGGCATATTCTTCTACAGCGTTACGTAATTTTTATGGGGGGTAGGTTTTGGCGTTACTTTTCGTTACATATGGGAGGGTGGGGGTCCAAAAATTGGGTTTTTAGCGTTACCTAATTTATGGATGTTGCTAAGGCAATCGACGAGACAGGTGCGGTCAGCTGATTTCAGTTAGTTTTCAACTTTTGACAGCCTTAGGTATGTTCGAACGGTCGCAACTTGGATGCAACCCGGATCGAAAAGCACGAAAAACAAACGATCGGTTGCTCCAGTATGGTTAGTGACAATCCTTTACCCAATAATAAAATATCACTTTAGATTTTTTTTCCGGCATTAAAAGATTTTGTGTTAGGTTGTGTTTTGGTTTTGCAACTTGAAAAAACAATTACAAACGTACAAGCAGTGAAACGTCACCCGTGGATTGCCTTATGGATGGTTAAAAAATATTTTTAGAGACAGAACGGTTTGTTTAATCGGTGTGACTTCTTCAGAAAAGTTGCAGATAACAGTTTTATCTTACCGATAAAAGTATACACAAAAAAAATTATTTTGCAACACAAAACAAGGAAAACAACTTGTTTTAAAGTTTTTTTTTTACTACAAATGGTTTATGGTTGCATGCTCCAGTGTTGCTGAACTCGCTCTAAACAAGCATGCGATACTCCAAGTAGTGTTCTCACCGCTACCGAAATCACACACACAATGGAGTACCTCCACCATTCGAACTGTCTCTCGTTCTTTCACACTTCCTCCATTTCACACCACCGACTGTTGACGCTTGCGAGTTTTCTTCGCTCCCGAAACCATGGACACACACTCCTATTTACGGTCTTATTCGCGTGCACTCCCCTACTCGCGAGCACGATCAGCCAAAAATAATTGTTTCAAGACGCATCGGAATGGCGTGGCGTGATGCAGAGGATCGATTATAGTTAGGTAAACTGTGTAAATGTAGTAGAAGCTGTTTCTATCAAATGCTTAAATGTTTATAAGTTGTCGTCAAAATTTCGCCTCAAATTCTCTCAGAAAGCAATATGTTGAACATCATGGACATCCTGAATAGTAGAACTAATGTTTGACGTTGATGGTTGCTCTAAACTGGGTTCCTTCGCATTGTTGTGGAAAACATCAACAGGGTCTACTTATAAAAAAGTTGGTCACTCAGTTATTTGTTCCTTGGTGCACATTTAAATTTCGAACTCGTACTGAGACATGAAGATCATATCGAATTTACAATCGTCTATATCAAGGCACACCAATATTTTGATTAAGGTGTAATATATGAACGACAAAATTTTAACTCTTCAATTGACTATTTAGTTCATCCTCTAAAGGACAATTAGTTTTTTAATTCGATTTAAGATATGATGCTGATCCCATCTCTGTGCTATTCCTGACATTAAAAGCTGTTTTCGGACTAAAAATTTGACGACAGACAGATTTTGATTGCCAACACCTCCGTTTGTGTGTTGCCAAAATACGGCAGTTTTCCACTGGAGGAATTGTCGCTACCGCACATAAACAGCTTTTTACTAGAAAGGTAATACCGTTACACTTACCGCTGACGCTGCTACTACTACCGCTACTGGTACTCGCTATCGCTGCTGCCCGCTGCTACATAGTTAGCACCCATCCTTCACTAGTAAACTGATTGCTTTTTCAAGACTTTTTAATAAATTTTGTTTTATTTCTTGTTATTTTAACACTTTTCAATAACAATTTTCAATACTAGGGTAGTGAAAGGTTTCGGCAGGTTTTCTGCAGCAATCTTAACCACTGCCGAAGCCGTTCGCTACCTACAATAGTTCAAATAATCAAATTACAATTGTCTGTATTTGGGGGCTCATGTGTGGATAATTTTCAATTGATTGCTACAAAAACGACGGGAATGCGTTGGAAACTAAGCGGCTTATAAGCATTAAAAAACACAAATTTTGTCCCCTTCTCCGTTTTTATATTTTCATTTTTACCCCAATGTAGCCGATCTTACTGAGAAATGTAGTTCTACGTAAAAAAAACAAGTCTTTATTATGTTCAACTTCAGTGATGTGTCAAGATAGTTTACAGTTCCAAATTCCCACTAGCGAAATTTGTCAGAAAACCTGGTTGGAAAACACACAGGTATTTCACCAATCTGCAGTTTACAGTTCATGTGAAGCGAATACAACCACCACCTAACTGATTGGGGAGCGGGGGTGGAAGATGCAACCGAAAGATCATTCAAATCGATCGAGTTACTGCTGCGGCTTGCAGAATTACGTACACACACAGTTTCCGATGGATTTCCTTCGTTTTTGCAGCAATCGATTGGAAAATCTTCTAAGAATCCTCTCAAAAGCAGAAAATTGCAATTTTATTATTCGAACTATTCTGCCTATAATCGCATACCAGTCCCATATGGATTTTCATCGTTTTTGAGTTAAATATCAGGTTCCATCTATTTCTTGCTTTACTATTGATTAAGGAAACAAAAAAGTATGTTTAATATGAAAAAGTGAGAAAAAAGTGTGAGGCAGTCCCACCAAATGTTTTTTCTGAGCATGGTCATTTTTTTCCTTCAATCCATACAAAAAATACTTGGTACTGTTTTTTAAGCTTTTTACTTAAAAAAACATCAAATTATTAAATAATGCAAGGTTGTTTCAACTAAATTCCACCCAAACGTTAATTTTAAGTTAACACTGAAACTGCAACTTTTTCTGAAAGTTCGTTCTCGAAAGGTTATTGGTTTCGTCAATCAGGAGGATAATAGCCTTGAGCAATGCTGCTCTCTGTTGGTTGTTAATTTCCTGTGGCTGATTTGCTCACTTTAAATGATCGTTCAAGTTGAAATAGTCAGAATTCAGAAAAAAATTGTTTTTAGTTGCTTAGCTAAAAGCAGCTTGTTTCTCATTTCATCGCCGCCGTCTTCCGTCAAATCACTGTTGTAGTGAAATTTGAAACTTCCCTTTTTCAATACGGCATTTCCAATTTGCTAAACGCACGGGGTAATGCAGAATAGTTTTATAATATAATAATTTATAATTTATAATTTATATTTTTATATATATATTTTTTTTTATTCTCGCTTATTTTCCGTCGGTCTAGTTCCGCCACTGTTGTGGCCAATCACCGACGCCCAGGGAGGCGACTCCACACCCAGGACCCTAACTCACGACCCGTTTATTAACGGACCGGCGCCAACGGCTTTACTTCCTCATGCGATGGAAGGCGTGATCCCAGAGATTTTTCGCCTCAGAAAATCTCCCGGTGTCGGCTAGAAATGAATCTAGACCAGTTGGGTTGGTTGTAAGTAGATCACGCCACCGCACAACCATCGACACCTATGTCGGCGGTGGGATTCGAACCCAGGCGTCGAGCGTGGTTGGCGGAGACGTTACCAACCACACTAGGCCCCCGCCTATATATTTTGATATATAATCGGAATATATATAGTTTGCTTGTCTTTCAGTCACGCGCACGACAAACGAAAGTTACTCAAATTGCCTTTTTCCCAAGCAAACTCTGAAGCTGAGGTACACTGAAGTTTGTTATTTTTTTTGTAGGTAGCAACGCAAACACTCCTGTTCTGACTACAAGTTACCTTTGCTTTTAGTCCTCCACTCACCTGGTATGAAGCCAGTCGTAAGGAAACCAAAGCTAACTGCGTCTTAACTAATATTCGGCACACGTGTTGAATTAGCACATGACTATAGGTTCTGAAGCAGGTGCATCGACAGAAACCGCCAAAAACGAAGGAAGGCAATTTTAGGATGTAGAAAAAACATCGTATCAAAGATATCAAGCATGTAAATTAAATCTGAAGTTAGCCAAACCACTGTCGGTTAATCATGAACGTTATTTTATAGTTACATGTCCAATAAGTTCGGTAATGTCATGGCATTACCATCAAAATTAGGTTGTCAAGTGATGGAATAAAGCAGTACCTGTTGTAGTTCATTGAGAATAGACTATGAAAAAGTCAAGAAAATAATGGGGATTATAAGCCTTTTTGCTCGAGACAATAAGCAGTTTGGTTTTTTAAAGTGTGTAGCAATTTTTATATGCATTGAATTGTAATTTTTCAATAGTACAGTTATTCGATAGCAAAAAGTTGACCGAAGACGTTAATAACGAACATTTTTAAAAAATTGAAGAAAACCGGCTGTAACTCGCCAAAGCCATTTTATGCAAAATATCATATCGAGTTTCAAGTTTAGCTTATGGCGCGTGACAAGCCGCACTTGAAATCTATCCAACTTTCTCCCTATTACTCAAAGCTATAACAAAATTTACAAAAATGTTCTCAAGAAGTTGTACTCAAAGATAAAGCAATATAATTTTTTTTTCGATATTTTTAAAAACAGAAACAACATTTAACCTACACAAGACATGCTGCATATTGTACCCCAAATTGATTCTTTAAGTATACTACGACGTTCAAGATGCACGGAGAAAGGGATAACTATTTTGCTGATACGTGAAAATTTTAGCTGTTTCAAAAAAACTATAAGAGTATAAGAGTATAAGATGAACCCATTCCCGACGAGAGACATTCAAACTTTGACTCAAGTTCAACAATTATACTTGAAAATTTTCACGATGAAATTATTCAGTAAGGTACAGATTAATCTTTAATTTGCAATTCAGTTTGTGTTAATTATGTTTATAGTTGATGAGTAATAAGAGTTTGAAGATCATTTTTTGAGGTAAAAACTGATTTCTCTCCGCCGGGATCGGTTTAAGCTATTGGCCATTATTTTTGAACATTATGTAAAATCTGATCAACAGTTTTGATTTAAGATATTGTGATATATGGACATAAAATTTTCAAAGTTTCAAAAATCAAACATAGGTTTATCTACTATCCTGCAAATGCGCTACAGTAAGCCATCCTTTTTTATTTTTCATCAAATAATATAATTTATCGCAGTTGGATAATTAATTAAGTTTTAAACCAGCGCTGGCCATCTGCATCGAATTGTCGATAGTGTCTTAGTTACATATTGAACTTCAACTCGATATTTCAAAAAAAAAAAAAATCATTTTGGATTAAATACCAACTTTCAATAGTTCAAAATGCATTTGAAAGTGGCTAGCCAGTACGGGCCAATTAGTAATATAATAATTTTAAAGGAAATTACTTAGTAGCATATCCAAGACTTCAACCTTAAGTTTTGCTTTTTCTAAGACGACCTTAAAGTCGGGGTAAGTAATGGGTGGACATCTTCGCCATTCTTTATGCAGCATAGAAGCTGTCTGCGGCCATAAACGTCTGTCCATATTCGAAATACTTGAGATATATATGACTACTCCTACACCGAGCGCTTGAAAGTGAGACTGGTTTGCGATTATTCTGCTTCTCGATGGCCTAAATAATCAAAAATCACTAAACTCATTGCACAGTGGTACAGTAAGGCAATTTAGGCGGACATAAGCTCTTCGTTGCGATTTTGGTTTGCGGTTTAAAGCCATAGTTTTTGTAAAAAGTTGTTTCTTATACATAGTCCTCTATTTATGTGCGAAAAAACCAACTAACTTTTTTTTATTTGCATAAATAATTGTGAGCATTCTTTGGCAAACTTGTAGACCAACTAATTCTAAGTAACTTTGTAAAAAAACTTTTTTGTAGACAGTAAATTTGGTTTCCAAAAACAGCCTTTTCGCTCTATTTTTTCAATTCAAATTTAAAAACAAAGTTTTCTTCGGTAACTTTAATTAAAAATACGCCAATTTTGATGAAAAAGCATTGTCGATATATTGTACAGATGAAGAGTTTTCACTATTTCTATTTTAAAAATAGGCCCTTTTGATATTATGATGTCTCCGTTAAAGGCAAACATAAATAATATTTTTTGGTATCATTTGGAAGAACGAATATTGTATAAATATTGTGAAGAAATACCGAAAGTTGTTTAAAATTAGTTGATCTAGAACTGTGCCGATGAATGTATACTTTTATTTCTGCAAATAAAAAAGTTAGTGTTTTATTTAGTCGATTTCAGGACCACCCTAATTTTCATTTGCACATTAAAAATAGACTAAATATAAAAAACAAGTTCTTAGAAAATCTTTCGAGTCGAACCACCTTGGAGTTCGGACGCGTTTGCGCAGCGCTCCTGTAAATATTTTATTTAATTCTAACTTTATTTTCAATAAAATTAACTGACCCGCGCGCGTTCGTGCATCAGCAATTTTAAGTATTATTCTGTATGCCTGAAGGGCACTGGGTACTGAAATGCCACTGCGACTTTCTTGCTGATTGTCTTTTGTGGCGGGCCCCGATTGCTGTGCACAGGTTACGGATTGCTCGTACTCATTGATGGAGTAGAACTGTTTTGTTGTAAACCTGTACCCCAATTAGGTACAACATAGTTGATGAAACTAATGACCTGTTTGGGATTAGAGCTCCACACTTGTTATGGAGTTGAAAGGTAGCTTCCTAAGAAGTTGTACCTAGAGGAAGCAAGAGCAAAGCAAGAGCAAAGCAAATGCTCTGAACTCTCTGGTTCAGATTTGCAGAATCGGCAGGTGTCGTTCAACACTACGCCGATTTCCTTTAAACGATAAAAAGCGGGACAGTGTCCGGTGAGGAGTCCCGTGATTATCCGTAGGTCACTACGATTTAGACTAAGTAGCTTTCTGGCGGTTCCAGGGTTCGGATAGATAAACTGTTTAGCTTGTCTACAACCCAGTGCCTGTTGCCATTGGGATACTATTTCTAGCCCTTCCCTAGTTAGTAGTTCACTTTTGATAGCGGAAATGGACGTACCCAGAAACGGCTCGGGGCCAATAAACCGCTGAGCTGATCCCTGTCTTGCTAGGTAATCAGCGTGTTCATTACCCTTGACTCCGCAGTGTCCGGGCACCCAAAACAGAAAACCTGAATTCTGTCGGAAAGTTCCCGTAGAGTTTCAATGCATTCCCAAACAAGTTTGGAAGCGCATTTGACGGACTTAAGTGCTAGTAGTGCTGCTTGACTGTCCGAGAATATACTGAATTTCGCATGTCTGTAGTTGCGTTGCAGACATATTTTTGCGCAGATATATATGGCATATACCTCTGCTTGAAAAACGGTGGGCCATTTTCCCAGGGAAAACGTTTCCCTGATACCGGGTCCGTGTATATACCAGATCCCGTTAGGGATCCCATTTTCGAGCCGTCCGTATAAAAACTGACGATGCCAGGTGGAAGATTAGGCCCTCTATTGTTCCACATAGAGCGGTTTGTCTCAATCACTCTATATGGAATATCCATGTTGGTCCTAACGTCCATCCAGTCGGAGACTGTGGTTAATAGCGGAGTTAGTTTGAACTCCCTAAGTATGCGAAGGTGGCCGATTTGGTCCCCTTCAAGTATAGTTTTCCTCCTTTGCAACCTTAGAGCGCCAAGCTCTGCTTCCTTTTTCACATGAAGATGTAGAGGTAGTAGGCAAAGCATAGCTTCCATGGCTGCAGTAGGAGTTTTTCGCATAGCGCTGGTAACCGAAAGACATGCAAGTCTTTGAACTTTTTTGAGTTTGGCTTGCGCAGTCACTTCGTTCACCTTAGGCCACCACACTAGGGCAGCATAGGTGATTCTTGGTCGGGCAATGGTCTTGTAAGACCAGAGTGCCAAGTCTGGTTTCAGTCCCCAGGTCTTACCGAACAGAGTTCTGCAGGCCCAGATCACTGAGAGTATAGTTTCAACACCGTGCAGAAATTAATCGTGTCTTTTACCTATACCGTATCTACGCGCAACGTTAATAACAAATTTATCATGCATTGCTGTATCAAAACATGCAGTATTGGTGACAATCGATTCCTGTAGAAGTGTGAGTTCTGTGCGAAGTGTTTTCACGCGGCTTGTGTTGGGGTTCAACGGCACCAGGAAAATTATATAACGCGCTACATGATTCCGCTCTGCGAGGACTGCCAGTATCATTTGAAAGCAGGAATAGATACAAGTAAGGTACTGAATGACCAGAAGGAGTTAATCAGCTCGATAAAATCACAAACCGACGCTAATTTAAGAATTGCGGCTGACCTCAAAAAGCTCCATGCAATGAGTGAGCTGTTTGGTCATATGGAGCTACAGCTGGAAGAATCCGTAACGGCGATAAACAAAAACATGGCAACAAAAGTCGATAATGCTGTGTCCGCATTATCGTTGGACATGGAAGCCAGTAAAACGGTGCAGAATGCTGAGCTCATAGATGTCAAAAATTACGTCACGAGCCTCTTTGATGTACCAATGGCTGCTACGAGGGATCGGATTGAATGCTACGTAAAAGACCTAACAGCTGGCCTCATTGCAGATCTTATGCGCATCAATGATAATTTACGGAACTTAAAAGGCCTCGGAAATCCAATCATGACGACTTGTTGGACGAGATTCGACATTTATCGATGCTTGCTGCCAATTAAAATAAAGATCAAGTAACGAGTGAAGCAACGAAAGGGGTTTAAGTTTGGCTGATGAACTAGCTGTACCTTAAACGTCATCATCTGCCTCGTCTAGCTGTACCGGTTGGAGAACCATTGGAAATAACGAGTCTGGAAGCCACGAAAGTATTGGGACGATTACGACCGACGCGTGAAAGTTCGTGCCGAGCAACAGAAAGCTGCAGATAAAGCAAAACGTAGGCGTCAACAAATATTACGTCAGAATAGGAAACGAACAATTTAACAACAATTTCAACTTTCAACAATTTAAGAAAAAATCATGTCAGTAGCAATCTGAACAATAACCGTACATTTCTGTCTGACAGGGAGGTGCTTGCAGAAACGACAAATAACACGAATATCAACAGCCGGTCCAATAAACCAATCAGTAAAAGGCAGACCGACAGAGAACTGCTTGCGCAGCAAAAGTAACGTTTTCTGGTGGTGCCTCCAGAAACAACCTCCACTCATCTACAGGAACCCGCTTCATAGCTTTCCAGCAAGGCGACTCGCCGCTTCAGTATCAACGTGCAACCATTTCGAAAAAACCGTTCTCACCCCAGGGATTACGTCATCAACCTCCGCTGCAAACGTAAACAACACATCAAATTCCCCGGCAAACGTGTGTCATGTTTCATCTCAACGATCAGCTGGAGGTGAGTGTAACTCTTGCCGCCAACTTCAAGGGCCTAATTTTCTCCTGTATTGACGCGCACCGATAGCGTAAGCGAAAACTTAACAAGTAATTCAAGACGTGGCTCTGAAGAGTTTGAGATTTATTGCCAGAATTTTAACAGAATGCGTAGTTCAAAAAATTGATATTCTTAGTAAAAAGATTAGTAGTTGTATGTATTCAACGGAACGGAACGGAACAAAGTTGGTCTGAAAGTGTAAAGAGTGAGGAGGTTTTTGGAAACAGTTATCAAGTATTCAGAAGCGATCTTGATCTTTTGTTAACTGATAAAAAATCTGGTGGCAGTGTACTAGCAGCCGTCAAGACAAAGTTCGATGCAGAGTTGGTCCCAACGATGAAGCATAAAGAATTTGACGATGTTTGGATCAAAACTGTGTTGAACGGTCAATGCCACATTTTTGCATCAGTATACTTCCCTCCCCAATTTGAAAAAAAACAATATTATGAATTATTTTTAGAAACCGCCAACTCAGTAATTTGTAACTCTGACCCGGAAATTAAAATTCATATATAGGGCGATTTCAATCAAAAAGATGCAGACTTTATCAGGGACTGCGATAACGGATCACTGTTGCTTCGTATAGTAGGAGATAGCACTATACGGCACTACAGCAAATTTTCGACACGACCAGTCAGTTAGGATTATATCAAGTAAACGGAATACGAAATGAACTGAACTGTTTTTTAGATCTCTTATTCACAAACTGCACTGAAGATTTTAGCGTAGATAAAGCCATAGATCCACAATGGAAAAATGAGAAATTTCATACAGCCATTGAGTATTCATTAAGCATAGATAGCACTAGATCACGTCCCAATGATAGTGAATTTGAGTATATGTATGACTTTAAAAAAGCTAATATAACAGAAATCGACCGTAAACTCAGTGTAGTCGACTGGCAATCACTTTTGCGAGGCGAAGAGGATATTGAAAAAGCCGCGAATACGTTTCTCTCTCTATTATACGAAATTATAAATAATACAGTTCCTAGGACGAAAAAACGCACTAACTTTTGTTTCAAAGATCCCGTATGGTACACGCAACAGATCAAAAACTTGAAAAACAAAAAACAGAAATCGGGATTTCATTTGCGTGATGTCCCGGCTTATGTCCAATCACTATAGATTTGACGCGCATCTCCGTCGTGTTGGGCTCGGGGAAAGTGGTATCTGTGCCTGTGGTGAAGGTTATCACGACATAGAGCACGTTGTTTGGTCATGTCCTGTACACCGTGACGCCAGGTCTAAATTAATAGCTTCCCTGCAGGCCGAAGGTAGGCAGTCGGCTGTTCCTGTTCGTGATGTCTTGGCGAGCCGTGACCTATCCTACATGTCCCTTATATACGTTTTCCTGAAATCCATCCACGCCCCAGTTTAGTCCTACCCCCTTCCGCCTGCATCCAGCCTAACGACAAGAACACGTTTAGACCCCGGATCCGGAAACAGCAATCAGACCCGCACGATACTCACAAGGCCCGAGGGAGACAACCCAATATGCCAGTCCGTAATATCTTGGCCCAGCAGCGGAACATGTGCTTACCTATGGCAATGAAAACCATCATACAGTAAACCAGTGCTTTTAATGCAAAATATTATAGCTTTAAGTTACATTTAGTTTCAGCTCGTAGTCGGCAGCGAGGATAAAAAATTTGCTTTTAGTTATTAAGATACTTTAGAAAGTAAGCTACCAGATATAATTGGCGCCGTTAAACAATCAATTGTATTTGTGCCGTGTCAAATAAATTATAGATGAACAAAAAAAAAAAAACAGAAAGCCCATAAAATGTACAAACACCATAAATGTGAGACCAATCTGGAACGATAAAGGAACATATGCAGCGAACTAGATGCAGAAATCTCATTAGCTTATGAGAATTATAACTCTAGGGTAGAAAGTAATATTAAATCTGATCCAGAGCAGTTTTACCGTTTGGCAAAGGACAAAATGAAAACTAATAATTTTCCATCACGCATGCATTTTGAAGGTAACGAAAGTACCGTGGAATGGGGTGAAATTTATCAGTGGGGTGAAATTGATCACCAGAAAATTCGTGATAAAAAATACTAATTAAAAGTTATTGTTCTTACAACACAAGGCAATATTCATGGAATTGTATAAATGTCCAAAACCGTGTTACTATGAAGATATCTCGTTCCGCTGAAAGAAAAGTACGCAAAACTACGAAAATGTTTAACGCTCTTTCTCAAAATCGTGACGAGTTGGACGAGTAACTCTTCCACCATTTTGTAGTACTAACCTGAAGCTTTAAAATGGCGGTGAGTGTGTACTTCCGGGCGTCCCCCCTTTTCTCTAATCCACAGTTAAAAATAGGGTAAATTATTGTTACTATCGCTTTTATCTTTTTAACCAAAAGGAATTTTAGCATAGTGTCCTCATGGAACTTTTAAAATATGATAAGGCCTAAAATTCTCTAGAACAGTGTGTTTTTAAAAAAAATCAAACCAAAAAGTTAGAAGCAAAAAACAGATTTTACGGACATAGTCACACGAAACTTAAGTTCTTTCAAAAAACTACAGTATAAAGAGCAAAAATCTTGTAGGCAAAGTTGTTTGTAATGAAATTATCTACAACTTTGCCGAAGACAACTTTTAGTTCCATGCAGAATGGCTATTGTTGCATAGCGCCATCATATGTGGGCAATTTCAATACAAACAATTGCTTCGAAGACTCTATAGTCCTAAAGTAAAGCACTTAGGCACTTTAGAATTAAGTTCGCGACATTGCTATTTTAAACCACTGTGGATTGCTGTGAAACTGGGTTACGCGAGGTAGAAAACAAATTAAAGATTCTGAGAGGTTTTCTGTGAGTTTTGATCGGAAAAGTTCGAAACAAGTTTACATCACCGGGGCGTACTTAAACGATAGCCTTCATTTTTTTCTAAAATATTTTATGAAATAGTTCTAAGCGATTTTCGTATTGGTTTCTGTTGGTTCCACTTAAATTCAACGTCGGTTTCTGTGAATTTTTGCTGTGACTGTTTTTCAAGAAAGAAGAAGACACTGTCGGTACGTAATAAACATAATAGATTAAAAATAATAATGTGTTTTTGCAAGAATTCTGAGGTTTCAGTTGGTTTCGATTATTTTTCTTTCACATGTAGAGGGAATGTTTCCTAACGAAGGTGCCGCTAAGGGTATGTTATAAAAGGAATGTTTCCTAATCTACATGATCAAACTGTTTCTTGCATATCTTTCTGTTGACTTTGACAAATTTCTGCTGTGGTCGAAGTGTTTTTACTTCAGTTAAAGTTGTTGTAAGTGGAATGTTCAAATACTTAACATGCCGTTGAATTAAAATTAAATTCGTTGTTTTTGTTCCAGTTTTGCGAGTAAGACACGAGTAGTAGCAGATCAATAAAAATGCCAGGCTTCGCAACACTGAAGATAGAATATTAGAAAGTCAGGAAATATACGAGTCCCGAAGGGAAGTTGATCGGTTAAGAACAAGACGAGCTCGAAATGCGCCGACGTTCGACACCCTATATATCTCAGAATCGTCCGTTACACACTTAGTTTCCATTGTCTTAAACAAAAGAAAAATAAAGTATAGGAACTTAAACACTCAATTGAGAGAAAAAATCTAATCAAATATTTTCAAATACTACTACTTTATAGATTCAAGGTCAAATTTACCACCGAACAGATGCATTGCTGCCACTACCCGATGGCAAATGTCCTTGAAGCGACAATTCTTACAGGAAACTACAAAGAAGAAATCGTAATCCCGTATCCCGTATACTCCGACCGATTTGCCGTTTAATTTCAAACGTCTGCAATTTCCCGTGCGTCACGCATTCGCGATGACTATTGATAAAGCCCAAGGACAGTCACTAAAAATTTGTGGCATAAACTCCGAGTATTCATGCTTCTCACATGGACAGCTCTATGTCGCATGTTCACGTGACCCGGACCCTGACCTTGTGGAATATATAGAATTTAGTGGCTAGGACCGCCTTGTCCACTTTCACATGTTCCGTATATTCCGAATTTTAAGCTTGAATTATTTAGAATTCTGAAGCTTTTTATAAAATCTGTTCCAGTGAGAATGGCCAGGTAGATGGGTATTACTATATTTGCATTAAGCCAAGCTTTTGAATAATTAAATTACTAACGTAATAATTTCCTTTAGAATATTTAAAAGACTGACTGTTTATTTGTATTGAAATAATTTGATTATGGTTTATGGTGCTTCATAATGTTCAATCAAATAAAAACTCAGAATTTTACGAGCGCTGGATTAAAAAAAAAAATTAAAAACAAATCAGAGCTAAAACATATCTTTTTTTTAGCAGCAGTTAGATATTTCAGTTTTTGCAATACAACAATCAATAAAACTCAAGGCGGCGGTACGAAGTTTGCCGGGTCAGCTAGTTTTCTTATAAAATCGGGTGAGTTTTCGTAAATCACCTTTAAAATAATTTTTGTGCTCGCTTGTGCATTGGATTAGTAAATATGCTGAGGCAATAAATAAAATCCCAAGTTCAGTTTGAACTTCAATTCCTAAAATTTCAATGAATTTCGTTTCAAGATGGGGAAGAGCACGATGTTTGATTTGGCGATGAATTACAATTGCAACTCCACCGCTGGAACCCTGAATTCGATCATATCAATGAACCATTTAATTAAGATCATATTTTAATTTGAAATGTTTCAGTTATAATTGCAATGTGCACATTATTTATTGTTTAAAAATTAAAAAGCTTATTCTCATTGGCTTTCAATGAGCGAGCATTCCAATTTAAAATTTTGATTGATTTATTAACAATCATTGTTAAATTATAATTTGAAACGATTGTAATAGTAAAATTTGTTTCAATTTGAATGACTTCAAACATGGAATTTGCCTGCAACATGGCGTTCATGAGATCGAACATTGCCTGTTGCAGGAAAGAAAGTTTACCTGTCGTAGTAGGACACAGGCAGTTGACATTAGAAAAAATATTTTCGGCAGCAATATTAGCTGGGGTTATCAATGTATTTTTATCTACCGTTTTTTGCTCACACCTACAATAACGGTCATCTTCGAACTACCAACATTAGGCGGTAGAATGTTCGAACTACCTGTTGCCTGTGCATACGTAAAAAGGGTATGCAAAGGAGTAGAAAAATTGAGCGGTACCACTGATATGCTTTAGGAATTTTGTTTTGATTGGGAAATTGAATTTTGTTTATCATGCCTTGCCTTAACAATGGTTACACGGACAGGGCATTCGTAAAAATTTCACATATGGTTACAGTTACAATTGGCACAGTGAAAATTTTCACTCTCTTTCACAGGACATGTGCCCTTTTTGTGAGAAGAGTCTCCACAAATGAGGCTTTTTGGTCCATGGTACAGAATTTTGAACCATGGCCATAACGTTAGCAAATACGGCATTGGGTGATATGCTTTTTACCTCCGCCAAACTTTCGATATTAGTGAAGAAAAGAAAAAAACTTTCGATATAATTTCCACTTTATTCGCACATTATAGATAGCATGTGCTTTTTCAAAAAATTTCAAACTATTAACCTCAGTGCGGTTAAAGTGTATTAAATAATTGACAAGAGAATTTCAGCTCTCTGACTGTTTTCGCCTCGTGATTTTTGTTTCATTAGAATTACTTTGGTAGGGGCTATGCCAAATAATTCTGTTATAGTAAGTTTGATCTCATCAACGGTTTAATCGTTGGTGAGCCCTTTCAATACGACCTCGAAGGGCTTGGCGCTCTTTGTGTCATATGTAAAAAAATTATACATCTTTTCGGTTAAATAATGAATAAGACGATTCCGATCTTTCAATGTTTGGGCCAGTAAGCGGCATTCTCCTCTTCGGCCAATTAGATAGGTAATAGATTTGACGTCGGAGAAAAAACGTTGGAAGTTCTATTTTAAAAATTTTAAATTCGGAAACAATAATTACCACATTAGGTGGAGTTTTCTCCTATTTTAAAGAAATCTCACCTTAAATTATTTTTTTTTCGACCATTTCAATTTCGTCGGCTTCTTGTTCAAGCAGAATATCAAATAAATTCCCACTGCCTAAGCCAGTGTCAGAAAGAGATGCCTCTCTTTTCTTCCCCGTAGCGATGCGTGGTTTCTTTTTTCGCCCTGCCATTTCAGGTGATACGAAAAAAGTTGAAAAATAATATCAAGACTGATGTTAATTAGCTTTCAGGTAATCTTTAAAAGACGCACTGACAAAACACAAACTTTGAAGCTTTAGGCAGTCAAAAACCAGTCCAAAAGCTACCGAAAATACTACACACGTGTAGTAGACAAACAAAAGGCTCTTATTCTGCGCTGTATTAGTGCACTCACATTCGAACACGCAGAGACGACAAATTTCGTCATTTGACTGACCAATTAGTTTTAGGTGATGCTTACTTGGACAGTGTCCTGTAAACAGTCCGGTAATTGTTCTTAGTTCCTTTCTATTTAAACTAAGCAATTGCTGGCTTTTCTTCACGCTTGGTTTTATAAACCGTTTCGACTGGCGTAGCCCTACTGAGCATATCCAGTTCTTCTGTATTGTCCGATGTTCCCAGGTTTTAAATGCTGCTTTCATGGCGCTGGATAACACCCCACAGAACGGTTCTGGGCCAATGAAATCGGTACATGACCTTTGTCTAGCTAACGTATCGGCTTTTTCATTGCCTTCCACTCCGCAGTGACCAGGAATCCAATACACTAAGCTAGTCTAGAGACCAAAATTAAATATTTCAAACTTTGAGTATTTACACCAAAAATTGCGATTTTTTTTTGAAAACTGATATATGATTACTCGTGGCCTAAAACGAAAAACGTGATTGAAATGAGGTCGATATCTTGTACCGTTTATGAGTTATGGAGAAAAGTGAACCCGCGTAAACAAAAACCGCGTAAAAAGCGACCTTACTGTATAACCATACTTGATTCCTTTCTGCCAGTTGTTTCAGTGAAAGGATGCACTCCCATACTAGCTTAGAGGCTTTTAGTGCGTTAAGTGCTGCTTGACTATTAGAAAAATGCATATGTTAGCATGCCTGTATTTCCTAGCCAAACAAGCTTGCGCACATTCATGAATTGCAAATATTTCGGTCGACCTTCGAGATACTTGTCCCAGGACCATGTCCTGTCCATTGACCGACAAATGCCACTGCTTGGCCACCGTGACTTTTGTGAAAAATGTATGTTGTCACATGAATTTGAGTAATTATTCTTTTTCAATCAAGCAACAAAGAAAACATTAGTTCAATATCACACATTCCCTCAGTATAACGTTCAATTAGTATTGTCACAAGAGTCCCCGTATCAATTAATGTCTATTTAAGAATCTAGAAAGGATCTATGATCATTATCGAGAAGAATGAATCTTTTTACAGAGGTCATTAAAATTAATTGGTGACAAATACCTGTTTTTTTTTTTGGTTCATCAAGATGGGGGTGTTGAATAATAAAAGCCATAGATGTATATATTACAAAATTATAACATAATATTATTTATACATTTTCCAGGAAAATTTTCATATATTTTGTAATAGTATTGAACAGAGGTTGCATTAGAACAGACATATGTTTGAAAACAAGAAATGAATTTATTTTTTTGTGTTTCAGAAATATTCAAAGATTTCCAAATATTATTTAAATCCTAAATTTTCTGAATGCGCGTGAAAAATTTAAGGGATAGACAATTTACTTTCATCATGAAAATAAGATTGTATTTAAAAAACCTTTGGTTTTTATCGCAATTTCAACTTTAAGGCGACTACTTTATTTACATTCAGTCATTTCTAATTTCTATCGATCGGCGAAATAAAACAAAAACTTAAAAGTAATGTCCAGGAGTTGGTCACGAATAAAATATTTTATTCTAGAACTTTATTACGAAAGACATTTATGAATATATTGATGATAATACGACTCGCGGTGACAATTTGAAAAATAAGAAACGTTTCTGGTTTCTCCTATAAATATCACCAAGTTTTTAATACGAAAAAGCAGAATATTTCTAACAAACCACCTTGTGACAGTTACCAGAAGTTTGTATGAGGCTCTAAGCCCCGCCTTTTTGACGCTTTTTCCGCATTCCTGACCATTTACAAAAAATATTCTTCGTGCGAATATGAATTTTCTCTTAAGGCTCACCAACATGTCATTTGTGCGGACTGGGCAGACTTCCCGTTCGGTCTCTATGATTTTGAAAGGTATTTCGAAGTTTGCTTTTGTATTCATCAAGTCTTCGATACCTGGTGTATGTTTGCTAAGATGAAAATCTTTGAGGATTGCCAGTTGGCCTCTTTGATCTCCATCAGGTACCTCTTTATGGCGTGTTAGTTTCAACGCACTTTTTCCGCCTCTAATTGTACTACTAGATGGAGTGGTAATATATGCAGAATTGCGTCTAAGGCTTTTGACGGAGCACTATTCATTACTACTGAAATTGCATTACAAATCAGCCTTTGCAATTTGCCAAGCATAATCTGCGTTGACAGTACCTATGCTTCCGTCATAACAACACCGTACTTTCCTGTAAGACGTAGTCGTACGTAAAAAAATATTACGTTTTTTGAGAATCATTAAACAAAATTCACGAACCAATCCACAAGTAAATCCTAGAACAATGAAAAAATTGCTACTTCTCGCAATGAATGATATAATATCCATCTTGCTATGAAATATTTGATATAGACTCTGAGAATTTTCGAAAATTTTTAGAATTTCTCAATTTAGGTTACTTAAAATATAAATTAATCAATTAATAATTTATTCATTTGCAGCACCAGACAGAACATGAGTTATAGGAATAATTCCTGATCCGGCACTCTAGCAATGTTGTGGTTGGTATCTATTTAAAATGCCCTTTAAAAAAATTCAAAGGAGAGTTAGCGGACCGGGAGCGTATTGCAACAACTATTTACAAAACAGGTACGTATTTTTGAATGAAATCTAAAATAAACCCAAATCAACCCAATGATGCTACATGGCATCATTCGATACATTGAACATCTCTTGGTTTAGAGAGAAATTCAATGGCATTCACAACATTTGGCAATACTTTCATAAACACGAATAGTTGGCACTCGACAGAAGAAAATCACATCATGGTAGATTGAGGGTTGTGTGCAAAGCCACGACCACAAGGTTGAAGTAGATTACTTTTACAAGAAAGATAACCCAGACGCTTGCGTGCCAGTCATTTTTTCTAGTAAATAAACGTTGACTAATCAGATCAATCGAATTTTGCGCTTCAACAAGGATTGACCATTTTCAATAATGTAGTAAGTTGCTTGTCATGGTGGGAGCTTGACAATTTTCAAATTTTGAGATATTTTTTTTAGGATGTCGTGCTCATGACTGAAAGTAAAGATAATTCAGTACGTTCTGAGACACGGAAATAAAGTAAAGTTTATAGCTTTTACAAATTTAAAAATGTAAATAGCTCAAGAGAAAACATTAACGCTTTAATCATCAGGTTTTTATTTAATCCTGAAAAGGACAATTTGTTGTTCAATTTGGTATCGGATAAGAAGCCGATTACATCTTCGCGTTATCACTGACAGGGCAAATAAAGTATTCCTTGTGATAAAATAAACAGTGAAAAGCTGATTTAACACTCAAAACTAGACGGCTCACGTGTTGTCAAAATTAGTCAACTTTTCATTGAATGCATTAACTAGTACCCACTATCGCACAGAGACTGCATTTCACTAAAGTGCCTCACTACATCAGCCGCTATTGATGCTGAGATCCGCTGCAACTAGTTCACTATCCATAGCCATGCCACAGTTGTGGCCGCTTTACGCTGCCATTGATATCCACTGTCCCTGTATCAGCTGGCCCAGCTGCTATCGTTGCTGGAATCCGCTGCAACTAGTGCGCCATCCATTGCTACACCACAGCTGTGGCCGCTTTCCGCCATCGCTGGTATCCACTGCACTGCTAGTGCTGCTGCTAAGGGTGGATGACTACTCTTGTCGCTGTCTAGAACTATTATGAGCGGCTTCGTTTAACTCAAAGTATATTTATTCATATTTTTATATGGTTACATATGGTTTACATATTAATTATTAAGCCTTTCAAGGCTCTGCATCTTTGTTCTGAGGTTTGCTGGTTACTTATTTCTATAGATTTACATTATTTGTGTAGAATTTTACAGTTCTTCCTTTATAGGACTTGTTTTTAATTGAAAAATGAATTTTTATAACCTACTTAACTACGAATAACTTAAAATTAACTTAAAACTAAGGTACCAGCTCACGAATGATCTGATGAGGTGACCTGGCGCAGGACTCTCTGAACCTAGTTAACGATTTTGTTCTCCGTTCTTCCAGCACCTGAAGACCAGCCAGGCGATGGATCTCAGAGTTTCGTGTCCTCGGAGGGGTGTTTAGAATCATACGTTATATTTAATTCTGAACAATCTGAAGTTTAAGATGGTGGGTTTTAGCGCAGCCCTCCCAGGCAGGTAGAGCGTACTCTATGACCGGTAAAATTATTTGCTTGTGAACGGCAAGCTTGTTAGTGAGGGAAAGAGTGGATTTCCTATTAATGAGAGGATAGAGGGATTTGGTCAGTATGTTGCACTTGGTAACAGTTTTCTCTACGTGTGAACGAAATAGAAGTTTTGGTCCAGGGAGAGACCAAGATAGACAACCTCACTTGACCATTCGATGGGAGTGTTATTGAGATGGATTCTCACATTGGTAGGTGGAACAAGTCGAGTTGATTTTGAATGCGGGAATATAATAGCTTGGGTCTCAGCTGCATTGATGCAGATCTTCCAGCTGTTGAAGTAGTCGGACAAAACATCCAGACCCTCTTGTAGTCTACGCGTCAAAGCTCTGATCACTCGACCTTTGTAGATAATGGCAGTGTCGTCTGCAAACATAGACAGGATGCCACCACCCGGAAGGGGAGGAGCATCTGAGGTAAATATGTTGAACAGGATGGAACCAAGAAGGCTACCCTGTGGGACCCCAGCATCTACGTTAAACGTATCAGAGGGAATGTTGTTGAGGAAGACCTGGAATGATCTATTCGACAGATAATTCTTGATGATCTTCACGAGGAAGATCGGGAAGTTGAATCGCTGCAGCTTAAACACCAGGCCATCATGCCAGACATTATCGAACGCTTTTTCGATGTCCAACAATGCCATAGCAGATATTTTACCAACGGACTTGTTCCGCCTTAGGATTTGAGTAACTCTAGTCAGTTGGTGAACGGTGGAGCGACCCTGTCTAAACCCGAACTATTCTGGGAGGAATATGTTATTGTGGTTTACGAATTCTAGTAAGCGACTAAGAATCAATTTTTTGAACAACTTCGAGATGCACGATAATAGGCTGATGGGACGATAGTTTTTAGCGTTGGGAGGGCCCTTACCAGGTTTGTGGATGGGGATCACTTTAGCTCGCTTCCAGCGAGACGGAAAATAGCTGAGCTCCAGACACTTATTAAAGATCGCTGCCAGGTGTTCGAAAAATTCTCGACTCAAGTTTTTCAGCTCAAGGTTGAGGACCTTATCGACGCCGGCAGCCTTCATGTTCTTGGTGCGCTTGATGGCAGCTAACACCTCATCAGCAGATGTTTTAGATTCATCGGGAATGACTGAGGGAAGATCGGCGACTCTAGTTATTACTTCCTGGACGGCATGCTCGTGCGGGCTAACCATGGCATGACCCAAATTGTGAGAGTTGACAAAATGCTGACCAAGTGCATTGGCTTTTTCAGATGCTGTTAGAAGGAAATGACCGAGGATTGGTGTTGGGGGTAATAAAGGGGGAATAGGTCTCGGTTTGGTTTTCAAAATTTTGGTAAGTCTCCAGAAAGGCTTTCCACGCACTGGGAGGGAGCGAAGATGTTGAGAAAAATGTTTGTTTCTTAGATCCACCAACCTGGCTTTGATGATTTTGTTAAGACGATTGATATTAGTCTTCAGGTGAGGCAGGTCAGAGCGCTGGAACTGTCGTCTAATAGTATTACGGAATTGGATATATCGTTTGGTTGTGTTGTCTAGGTTCAGAGAGTTACTCACTCATTACAGCCGGTACATGTAGATCCCGAGCCTGGGATAACGCCTCATCGATGGACTGAAGACACTGGTCGATGTTTTCTGAGGACTCAAGCTGGACGCTGTAGTCTATTGCGTTGTCCACATATCGCTGGAACCGCGCCCAATCGACTCGATGATAGTTACGCCGAGAGACTTGGAATCGATTAGCAGAGGATCCAACTTCGACTACCACTGGGAAGTGGTCCGAGCTGAGTTCTTGGTGTACAACCGGGTTGGTGATGGTGCTCATATTGGAGATGAACAGGTCGATGGTTGCGTGTACTCCGGATCTGCTCAACCGGGTGGAAGCTGCCGGACCTAGGATGTTGTAGTGGCCTACTTGTAGATCGTTGAAGAGGAACAGGCCGTTTTGGTTGCGTCGACTGTTGCCCCAGGCTTGGTGTTTTGCGTTGAGGTCACCTGCAATGATGAACTGTCCCTGCCTCCGAGTCAGTTTGATGATGTCGCTGCTTAGGTTCGTTGCCGTCTCGTCCCTTACGTTGACTTGCTTAGGACAGTAGGCTGCGATGATGGTAATGGGACCGACTCCAGTGGTTACTTCCAATCCCATGGCCTCGATGACTTTGAGTTGGAAACTTGGTAGCAGATGACAGCTTATTTCACGCCGAAGAGCAATAGCCACACCTCCTCCAGAAGAATATGCTCGAACCAGCCGTACCAATCGGAAATCGGGAAGAAAGATGTTCACCTCAGGTTTGAGATGCGTCTCCGTGATGACTGCAATGTCTATTTTGTGTACGTTTAGGAAGTCAACAAGCTCGTAATTCTTGTTCCTGATGAAGCAAGCGTTCCAGTTAGCAATCTTGATGATTTCACGGTCCATATTTGGAAGCGATCATCACCGCAGACTGCAGTTGTTCAGTTCTACTTTTGCAATTGCGAAAAGTGTTGATGCATTCCACGACCAGTGAAACGTATTGTTCCATGGTGAGCATGGGTTCGTTTTCAGTTGTGCCAGTTGCAGCTTGGGAGAAAGTCATTGCGGACGAGATCCCTTGGAGACCTGGTGGGGGTGAACGGCTGCCGTATTTCGTTGCTTCAGCATACGTAGAGGCAGCTGTGACTGGTTTGGTGGTTGGATTCAGCGGTAGCGGGGCGAGCAAAGGTATGGGGTGCCGGGAGCCAATGGCAGGAAACTCCTTTGTGTTGTTTGGGGGCACCTTTTGGCGACCTGTTTGATTGTTGGTGGAGGCCCGCTTAGAAATCTCGATGAACTCTGCGTGTTTCGGGCACGTTCTACTGGTTGCTTTGTGGGCAGCCCCACAGTTGGCGCACACCGGATCGGCGGTCTCCATTAGCTGGCAGGCATCGGGGGCGTGCGATTGGCCACACTTGATGCAACGGTACGCCATATGGCAATTTTTAGTCCCGTGTCCAAACAGCAGGCAGTTAGAGCATTGGGCGACATCACGATGCACTGGTTTGTAGCGCTCCCAGGCTACGATAATGTGAAAAAGTGCTTGAATTGATTGCAGGTCCGCCAGGCACGTTGAATTTTTCTCCAGGTGTACCAGATATAACTGATCACGGTACTTCCGAGCTTTGTTGTGCCGCGTCATCTTGTGGATCTGGATTGGTTGGAGTCCATTTGCCTTCAGTTCCTCCAACAGGGTGTCAGCTTCCATGTCAGGAAGACCGCGGAGAACAACCTTGAGGGTTTTTTTCTGCTTCAATGTCAGGGGAGAAGTATTCCACTTCGTGTTTCTGCAGTATTACTTGCACCGCCTTGTAATGATTCAACGACGGAACCATCAGTTTGTATCCCTCAGTGCACATGCGGATGGTGCATTTCAGTCTTTTGTCGATATAAAACACAATTGCTTCACTTAGTCCTTCCGGGAAGCCTTTCACATAGAAAGGCGGGATTTTCTCCTTCTTCACTACTTCAGGATTCGTGCCGTTTTCCAGGACAGCGAATCTGTTGTTGGCCAATAGCTTTTTAGCCGCAGGATCAGGCGTATTGTCAGGCCGAGGCCTTTTTCCCCTACTGGAACTGGTTTTTGATTTACCCATATTAGGGTTCACCGTAGCGTCGGTTTCCAACGCGAACACACAAACTTACGAACGAACGTACAAATTGGACGGAGCGAAAATAAACTACTGTACTGCTCAACAAGCTAGCAGAGAATGATAAGCGGCTTCGGCTAAAACAGGCTTTTATATAGGCCAAATAGCATGTTTTAAATTGCAAGGTATATGATTCTGTAGACCGTGCTTGGGAAGCAATCATATAACGACCAATCAGAAGTCGAATTTTTCGTTTTGACAAGGCTTGTCTATTTTCAGTAGTACAATAGTGTGAATAATAAAATTACAATTATCTTCTTTTGGGAAGAATCTTAGAAGATTTTCCAATCTATTGCTGCAAGAACGAAAGGAATCCATCGAATACTAACCAATTTATTAGCATTTGAAATTGGATATATTTTTCACTTTTTCGGTTTTAGATTTTCATTTCACATCCCTATGTAGCCGAATTTCGTGAGAGATGTATTCTACTTCAAAAAGTAGATGATTTGCGGGAAATTCTGGGCTGATTCGGGTTAATTCATTTCAAGTTTCAAATAATCACTCAGTTAAATGATTGCGTTTGGCACCACAATAGGGCATAATAGACCCTTTACCTTACTGTGAACAAATTTCGATCTTTTTTCGCGTTGTGCATTTTTCACTATACGGGAAATATATAAATGATAAAATATGAGTCTTTGTCTTTGACTTCGGAAACATATTCGTTATTACTACCAGCTGAAAAGTAATTCATTATTCGACTTTTCTGAGAAACCACTCATTTCTTCATTCGATATTTTCCCACCAACTCGACATTTCAACGGAATATTTTTTTTCTTCTTGCGAAATAGTGCTGATAATAATTCTTCCGGAGTAAACAACAGAACTACAATGAACTATGGAGTGTCATATCCATGATAATCGCACATTACATTATGACGGGTCGAAAACGACTCTCTCTAATCGAAAAGTCCCAAAAACAAATAGTATTCTGCCATCTTGCGGAAAACATTCGAAGGTGTTTTTTCGATGCGTTAATGTTCAAGAAACAAAGTAAAGAAATTTCAGCCAAATATTATAACCGGTTCTGGACATATCGATTCCAGAAAAAAAAGTTGAAGAGGTTGTTTATAAGACACGACTGCAGAGGTAACGTAGAATACGACAGCCTGTCTTATTTCAATGTCTTACTTGGAATAGGCTTGGGAATACACTCAATTGGGGTTAATTCATTTAATAGTCTCTTTGCTCCAGATGACGTTTACCTCTGTAGCCGGCACCGCGGTTTCACTTGCTGCTGTATCCAAAACAAGAACGAAATTGAATTGTTTTGTGGCTGTCTTTTGTATCAAGTTGCACTAAGATATCTTAATTTAGGCAGTGGCTACGAAGAGGTTATCGACAAGGGCAAATAGTGCATTCTCCATCAATGATATAACAGTTCAAATAACAATTTTCTGCATTTTACTATAGCGTAGATAATTTTACAACTGATTGCTGCAATTAGCAAGACTTGCGCAAAAAATTATGTGATTCAGGCTCACCTGCTCAGAAATTCTTCAGATAAACTTTGAGGTTCATTGTGTTTGTCAATGCCATTTATTGACAAGTGAATATTTTTTCAACATGGCAAATTTTTTATTTAGTTTTGGATGATTTACAGTGATAATTAAATTCTACATGAGGTGATTCATCAGCAATTATGTATATATGAAAATTTCAATCGCTATACTGCTAGCTACACACGCTATATAGCAAGCCACACATGCTATAAACTATATAGCATATATAGCATGCCACGCACGCTAGTCGCACGTTATATAGCAAGCCACACACGCTATACAGCAAGCCACGCACGCTATATAGCAAGCCACGCACTCTAGCCACACGTTCTATAGAAAGCCACACACGCTATTAAGCAAGCCACGCACGCTAAATAGCAAGCCACACAAGCTATAGACATGCACAGACACGCTAGACATGCACACGCTATATAGCAAGCCAAACGCGCTATTAACATGCACACACGCGCTACAGACATGCATACCCGCCATTAACATACACACACGCTATATAGCAAGCAACGCACGCTAGCCACACACGCTATATAGCAAGCCACACACCTTATATATTAAGGACATATGGTGGTGGTGCCACACGCGCTACAGACATGCATACACGCCATAAACATACACACACGCTATATAGCAAGCCACACACCTTATATATTAGGGATACACGCTACAAATATTCACACACGTTATGTGCACACACCCTACATACGTTGGACTGGATGATGGTGGCTTCTCAAATCTCCTGGCGGTGCGATTCTCTTTCAGTTTCGGGTTGTATTCACCTAACGATATCTGAATCGGATTACCGCTGGTGGGGTCCAAATCAGATCGAAGGGAAGCCGAACTGAAAGAGGTAAGAACTGCAGCTAACCCCACCGTCGTTGTTGCCCGCTGCTGATCCACTTCGCCTACTGCCATCGGTGTTGTTGTCCGCTGCTGCTGCCTGCTGCTAGTAAACTGATTTGCTTGAGGAGAAACAGTCTCTTATATAGCCCTAAGAGTGCATTCCCGGCTAACTAGATATTCCATTCTGTCGTCCTTTTTAGGGAAAATCAGCAAGTGACCAATCAAAAGTCGACATTTGCGTTTCGATAATGTTCAACAATTTTCAATATTACAATAGTTTGAAAAATCAGATTACAATTTTCTGCATTTGGACGGGTGCTTAAATGATTTTCCAATCGATTGCTGCAAAAATGACAGAAACCGGTTGGAAACTGACTGGATTTAAAACGTTTCAAATTGGACAATTTTTGTGACGCTCTCGATGTTATCGGTTTTGAAATTGGATCCCTGTATTGAAATTGGGTCCCTGTAATTGTTGCCGTAAGACGTTTTCTACGTCAACATTAGGTCGAAAACGACCCAAACGTAGGTCTACGGTAAAGCATCATTTTTCGAGATAGCATATAAGTTAGGATTGTCGATATTAAAAATAGAATATCGATATTTGTTTTATCGATATTCGAGGTAGCACCAATTTTGAAATCGATATTACTTGCCAATATTGATATTTTATCGATATTTTTTTCATATATTTTTTGTTTGGCTTCCAGTTAGGCCTGAAACAAGCTAAACGCCAACGTGAGCGATCGGGCGAGATTCTTGCCGAAGGTTAATAAACAGCCGTGAGTAGAGTTGTTCATTAACCTACGGCAAGAATATCCCCGATCGGTCGCGTTGGCGTTCAGCATGTTTCATGCCTTAGTATTGCATATTCCGGCGAAGTGTTTGCTATTTCATCTCGTCCGTTAGGACAGCGGGCCGATTGCTAATCGCTTTACGCAAGGTGCATTTTCCAATCAGATTAAACCGACGTTTCGTGAGCCGCGTCTCCTAATTGATTCTAATACCAAAAATTCTGGTACCTACTTTTAGTTGGTTTGCCCTAAAATAGCTGAAATAGAGAAACGTCCTTTAATTGCTATTGACCTATTTTCGAATAAATATATTTATCAATGGAGAAACCAAGCCTTAACGTTTGTTTTCAGTATAATGTGCACTTTCAATGAATATCTTATATTGTGTGTAAGCATTTTAAATTAAATTTTGATGCCATGATAAAATTTATGATTGGTAGACAAAATTTTGACGGCAGCATTCCCCTGATGGCAACCGAGAATAACGGACAGCAATATCGAGTCGCAATATCGAAATATCGATAATATCAAATGCACCAATATCGGTCGAAAATATCGATATTGCGACGAGCAGATATTGATAATATCAAATATCGATAAAATATCAGCAACCCTAATATAAGTTTTAACAGGAGAAATTTGGAAAAAAGAACGGTGGCATATGTTTTCCCGAGTGTAGCTAGGGTAAAGATTGGGAGGAGGAGAGTTATATATATGTGGTAAAACTACTTTTTGCTTCCATTCTCGCGATCAGAGATTCCAGATATATGAATTCAATGCTCAAATCTGCCGATTTTCTCTCTTTGGCGTGTAGAATAAGGAACGGCTCAAGCAGTGGCATCTATTTTGATCAATCGAAGGAAACGTCCCTCAAACATCTTAATTTTGATCATTATCGACAATTTTCATGACTAGAACAAACATTCCGATTACCTAATTGTCTTACCAATACATAAAATACTGTTTAACACAGAAAAATCTTTGAATAAGCATCAATCGAAAAAAATCTACCAAAATTGCAGCCATGCAGGCGCCGCTTCGGTGCTGAAGAAAATCTTCTGCAGAACAGATGCAAACTGCTTAAAGTAGGTTCGGGGTGATTTGAATAGTGCCCTTCGATAGAGAACATTAATTAATTATTGTTAAAGTTTGCTAACTCAGTTTTACAATCTGAAACTAGTACTGACAGAGAAAAAAAAAGAGAATAAATTGATATACTTATATTTGAATTTCACTCAACACATTTCGAGTATTTCGTCTCAATGCACAGGTAGCTCCTAAAACTGCTTAAAATATATGTCCTACCCTATGAGCGAAATGAGAAGTGGAGAACACTGTATATAATAACAAATTTCTTTATTCCATTGGGTCAGCGTAAATCCACTCAGGAATAAGGGAAAGACATCGCGATTCATGACGCAAGTAAGAAAGAGATGCCAGATAATTATTCACGAACTAAGCACGTGCGGTGTTCGACTAAAACTGAAAAATTTACGGTGCGCTTCCCAGTAGCATGCCAAGTCAGTACTGGGTCAAAATCAAGCGAATAAAGAAGGGTTTTGAGAGCAGTTATGTTGGCTCCAAGTCAAAACTAGGTGAACCTATGGAATAAAGAAATTCGCTATAATAGGAGTAACAAGACGCTCACCGTTATGGTGAATGTCACACCAAAACGGCGCGCTGTACACTAAGTTTTTTTAATGCAGGGGATGCGTTCCAAATTTGTATGGGTCGCGTTAAAAAAAGACTTTTTGAGCGTAGCGTAGCGTAGCGTAAGCATGGTATATTTCTTAGATTGCAGTCTGATGACTAACGCTTCCACTCGGATTGTGTCAGGTATAATGTTTTGGAGTAACATTTAAACCAATCTGAGTTGAAGTAGGCCCGATAGTCATCATTGCTGGCCACGCCCATCTTTACCGTAGCTTGGGGATATCAAAAAGGATATTGATGATGTAATACTTACTTAATGAGAGGCCACCGACTCAGTGACACTCCCGTAAGTACTACGGAGTTGGATTAAGGGGCTTAGGTAAAAAAGCAAAGCCTTGGTACTACATTCCGATTCGGAATTCGACCTTCTGTTTATTATACACAGACTTCGCAGCCAACTGTTAAGTGTACAGGACAATTGCGGGGCTAGTGCTACGATCCTACTGACATAAACAGATTATCTATCAAAATTGAAAAACTGGCAAAATTTCATGCATCCAAAGCCCTTAAAATATCAATCAAAGAAATAGTTATAGGTTTCCGTTATACTCTACTAAATTAAAATATATAAAAATGCAAACATGCACTTGAGCCAAAAAATGTTCCTAAATTCGATCTCAAACCGCCAACCTTATCATAGTACAGTTGTCGTGTATTCATGTCACGCTGCTACAACGATTATTCATAATTATAAAAACTATTCAGCTGCAACATTTACCCAAAAGCTTGAAAAATCGAAAAACAAAAGCTCACAGAAACTTTGTTCTGAAAAATTTCGGGAGAGCATCCGAACATATTGTCCCATATCGTAATGAGCAATGGTATGAAATTATATATCAAGTCAAATTTTTCTCGGCTTGCTCAAAACACTAACGGGACCGACCCGCCATGCGCGGTTGAACAGTTCAAAACATATATCACAAACACTTAAATCGCAATTTAAAGTAAATGGTGTTATTCGATACAATTCTACGAAATGTCAAAAGTGTTATTTTGTGTTGCGTCCTGCGCCTCAAACACGAATTGAAACAACATTTCAACACATTATCGAAAAACGCACTTGTCGATTACTGGAAACAAACGCGCAGCGCCTAATTGAAAAAAGTAGGAGGTTGTATCCAAGACACGACCGCATAACTGACGTAGAACTACGCACACTATTAACAAGTACATTGTTGTAGGAGTTTCATTAATGAGTCAAAGTCTACTAATGCTTGCTTTGTGCTGCCTCAACAGTGGGGTAATAAAGACACTGAAAACATGAGCTGTAAAAGCTGTTTCACATTCTGTAAATTAGACGGCTGCTACAGATTTAAATTGCTACTATCCAGCACAGATTGCTCCCTTGAGTTGTCAAAAATTATTAACTTTCAATGACTTGTTTATTTGCCTTGAAAAAGGCATTTTGCTGTTAAAAATTGGATTAGCTGATGGCAATCTTTATGCTGCCCCAACAGTGGGGGAATAATGGCAGTCTGGCGAGACACGCTAAGAAGAATCGCGCTGCTACTGAGACATGGTGACCAAGCGCAAGTGATTTGTTTATTTTGAAGGCAGCCACAGGCGCAACACGCTGTTACTTCTGAGTGCTGTATCTGCTTCTACTGCTGTCAACGTTGTGGACGGTCCATCCAGCTCACCTTCCGACTAATGAATGTAGCTAGTGTTCCCAGAAACACTCTTTTATAGCCAAAGGGTGCTACGTAATAGGCCACGCCTTTCAGTTCAGTTGTCACATTCTCTAATGTTCTTTAGACGAATTATTCCACAATTCGCGTTTGATTTTTGTATCCAGCTAGTAAACACCGATGGTGCTCTCACACACGCAACGATATTACCCCTATCGTATTACGGCTTGCAATATCAAGCAAGCGATTTCGTTTGTCGCTGTCGCGTGTTGCATCATGTTGCAACTGAGCAGTTGAGAGACGACGCAATTCTGTTCATGCTGATTGATAACATCGACTTTATATCAGTACTGCATATTCGAATTAACTGCCTTTGTGAATGCGTTCTAACAGGGCAGTTTGTTATTCAAAATCGGTTATGTTGATCGCAGCCTTTGTGCTGTCCCAACAGTGGGGGTATTGACTAAATAAACTACAACGGAATTTGATTGCTAGGATCCCGCGAAAAATGTTTGCTTGTGTTGATGCTAGGAAATTTTCACCCTTCAATTACTTGTTTATTTGCCTTGAAAAAAGGCATTTTCAAAATTGGATTTGATGATGACGATCTTCATGCTGCCCTAACACGGGGGAATAATGGCAGTCTGGCGAGGCACGCTGAGAAGAACCGCGCTGCTCCTGAGACCAACCAGAGGGCTAGTGCTGCTGCTGCGGGAGGACGACTGCTGTTGTCGCTGTCTAGAACTATTATGAGCGGCTTCGGCTGAAACAGGCTCTTATATAGGCCAAAAAGCATGTTTTCAATTGCAAGGTATATGATTCTGTCGACCGTGCTTGGAAAGCAATCATATAACGACCAATCAGAGGACGTAATTTTTGTTTAAACAAGGCTTGACGATTATCAATAGTACAATAGTTCGCATAATCAATCAACAATTTTCTACATTTGGGTGGATGCGTGTATAATTTTCCAAACAATTGCTGCAGAAATGAAGGAAATCTGTTGAAAACAAACCGATTTATAAGCATTTAAAAAGGGACATACTTCGTCCCCTTTTCGGTAATAGTTTTCCCATTTACATCCTTATGTGGTAGGCTAAAGAAAAACGTAGTTCTACGTCAAAAAAAACGAGATTCATCGCACCCGACAACCCAGCTGGCAGCTCGGCAATAAAAAAATGTTCTACATGCCTAAAAAACTTCGTACACCAAACAGATCATTCACACATTCTCACATTCATACTCTTGCCAAAAGGGCAAGCCGAAAGCCGCTATCAGCTACCACACAAAACCGAGTGCCTAAGCATTCTTAAATAGTTGAAGAGGTTGTTTATAAGACACGACCGCAGAGTTAACGTAGAATACGACAGCCTGCCTTATGTCAATGTATTTCTTGGAATAGGTTTGGGAATTCACTCAATTGGGGTTAATTAATTTTATAGTCTCTTTGCTCCAGATGCAGTTTACCTCTGTAACCGGCACCGCGGTTTCACTTGCTGCCGTATCCAAAACAAGAATGAAATTGGATTATTTTAAGGCTGTCTTTTGTATCAAGTTGCACTAAGATATCTTAATTTGGGCAGTGGCTGCGAAGAGGCTATAGACAAGGGCAAATAGTGCAATCCCCATCTATAGCATAACAGTTCAAATAACAATTTCCAGCAATTTACGATAGAGTAGATAATTTTACAACTGATTGCTGCAATTAATGAGACTTGCGCGAAAAATTATATGATTCAGGCTCACTAGCTCAGAAATTCTTCAGATAAACTTTGAGGTGCCCATTTCAATGCCATTTATTGACAACTGAATAATTTTTTTTCAACATGGCGAATTTTTATTTAGTTTTGAATAATTTACAGTGATAATTAAATTCTACATGAGGTGATTTCCCAAGCAGCAAAATTTGTTTCGATTATGAATTTTGTGCATCACAGCAGCAAATTCTTATGCGAAACTAAGTTGCAGCTGCATTTCAGTTTCTAATACAATGACAAAAAGCGCAGGAGGCGGAGCCAACTGCAACATTTACGTTGTTTCAACACAAGTTACAAGAATGAAACAGTAATGTGTATGAACTTATGCGTGGAATTTGATAACAACATGGTAACTGCTGCATGGTCAAATTTTAGCAACGGAGATGTATCGTAGCAGCAACTTGGGCGATATAGCAATGACACGGCGTTTTGGTAAACAAAAGATTTTCTGTATAGCGATTGATCTTTGATTATTTCCAGAAATTTGATTAGGATTCAACTCCAGTTATCAATTTCTATTCAATTTTCACGTTTCTACTATTTACGTTGTTTGCTGTAGAAACTCTTGCAAGTTTATGGCTCAATCTTTATTTTGCTTCTAATCATGCTCATGCTCATTCTCAGTTTTTAATTTTGCTTCTTGTGCTGATGAATTACAGCACTTCAGCGTGATTGTGAAATTCAAATCAATTTATTTCATTTGGTTTTAGAGACCAGCATTTTTCTGCCAAATTGTAAAAATGGTCTTGGATGAGTCCAAGTATCAGAGGCGCGATAAAATAAAAGGTCATTGGTTAGTCACCTGAGCAATGTTATTACTCTATTTACTTTTTTCGCCTCGAACAGTCATCGGGCGCGGACGCGTTTGCTTTTCGCTCCGCAATTAACTTGTATAGTATACATTTTTTTTTGTTTTTTTTTTCACACCTTGACAACGTCGCGTGTTTTTGCTGACCGTGTCGTAACTCTTCCGCTTAGTGTATTAACGTAAATAACCATGCCGTGCGGTGTAAATTCGTGCAGCATAAACGACGACCGCTTTCTTTGGAAGTGCGAGTTCTGCAGTAGAACTTACCATGCTGCGTGTATCGGCGTACAACGACACCGCGAACTTTTCATCACATCTTATATGGCGCCAGTGTGTACGGAATGTCAAGAAATTCTCCGGAAGGAAGCTGACGTACGGAAGCTGCTTCATCAACAGGAGCAGCTTGTGGAGGCAATACATCGACAGACGGACGCCAATCATCGAATTGCCGCGGATATGAAAAAATTCTACTTAGTGTCAGAATTGTTCGACAGTATTGAGCACCTGCTTAATGATGTCAAAGAAACTTTGTCAGCGATTAACAAAAGCAATCAAAACATGTGCAGTGCGGTCGGGCAGCACATAAAGTCGTGTGACAATAAATTGCACACGACATTGACCGGCATCAGCGAGTCGTTTTCAACGATGCCACAAAAAATACATAAATATTTTGACGAACGGCTTTCAAGCCCGACTAGCAATTTTATTAGTTCAATCGCAGAGGCTGAGTCATTGAAACCTAATACAAATAACGACTCAAAACTTACTGAAATACTCGAGGAGGTGAAATTTGTCTCAGGTACTGTCTCCAATCTTCAGGTGACCAACACATGCAGTACAAAACCTCAAAAAAATCTTCAGGAAGAACTAGCTGAAAAATCTTACTACCCGAAAGCGGACCACACATCTCCAGGATGGAGATTTCTGGGTAACAAATGGCAATGGAAGCAGGACTGGTCCACTTATGATGCCAAGCAACGGTCTCGAAGACTACAAGAAAAAGCTGCCGAAAAAGCCAAAAGAAACCGTAAAAAAAGAAAACAACAAATCACTCATACCAGTAAACAAAACAACCAGCACAACGGTACGCAAAACTATCAACGTATCAACGCATCAGACAAAGAATTACTAGCCACAGCAAAAGTTCAATTCGCCGGGCCACCCTCATCAACCGACCATCCGATAGCTGCACTTTCTGCTCCAAAACTCATCAACTTCAGGAAAGGAGAAACTATCAACCCGTATCGATCTGAATAAGGTACAACACAGAGCACTACTTCACAGTCAGAACCGGAAAATACTGCTCCGCTGCTAGATCCTATGCGTCCACCGATTGTCAGACTAACGGAGCAATCCGCTGCTGGTGGCAAACGCTATCTGAAAGCACGGCTGCTTGATCACAAAATTATGAATACGGTACGAACTTTCCTTGCTTTCCTGCATGAGCAGCCAATAACGGTATGCATTCGAGGAATCACCAAAATTAGTGCATCGGTGATGCTGGCAGCTGAAGGACTACCAACTGACTTAAACCTGCTACGTGAAATTTCCCTGGACGTACATGAAGAACTGGGAATATCACGCGATGACGCTTTAGCAGACCTGCAGTCTCATCGGACATCGTTATCCAGTGAACGAACACACCGCCTACAACAACTAAGAGAAAGCACCGACAAATTTTACAAACCGAGTTTTCGGAAATAACGACCCCTTTCGATGAGAAAGAAGAAGACTTACAGGTAACACTCACCAACCATCAAACATCGTCAACCACCATATCCCCAAAAATTTCTTCACCAATACAAAATGCGACTGAAATTTTGGTTTATTGTCAAAATTTCTGTCGCATGAAAGGCCCAGCCAAAATGAAACAAATTTACAACAATCTTTTAGGCTCATCTTTTCAGTCATATTGGCGACTGAAACAAACTGGGATGAAAGTGTCAAAAGTGAAGAAATTTTTGGAAATATGTTTAATGTATTCAGGAATGACAGGAATCTTCAAGAATCCGAAAAGAAGTCAGGCGGAGGAGTCCTCATAGCGGTCTCTGTGAATTTTAATTCAGAAACTGTTGCTGCACCTAAATTCAAAGAATTCGAGCACATTTGGATAAAATCGCACATAGCAGGTGAAACACACGTATTCGCCTCTGTGTACTTTCCTCCACATAACGCTAATAAAATTACGTATGAAAAGTTTTTTAATTGCGCAGAAAAAAATTTATCTGAACTACCTCCAGAAGTGAAAATTCACATCTATGGGGACTTCAATCAAAACACCGCTGACTTCATCTTGGACCCTGAAAACGAAAGCATCCTACTCCCAGTCGTTGGAGATAACATCAGTTTGCACTTCATGTTTGACGAAATTGCTAAACTAGGTTTGAACCAGATTAACCATGTAAGAAACCGTGAAAATTGCTATTTGGACCTACTCTTAACGAATATCCATGAAGATTTCTGTGTGACCGAATCAGTTAACCCACTGTGGAAAAACGAAAATTTTCACACAGCAATTGAATATTCTTTATTTCTACATGAATATCAAAGACCCAACGACTGTGAATATGAGTCCTTGATTTCAAACTCGCGAACTATGCAAATATTAAAAACAAATTAAACTGTGTCAATTGGCAACAAATTTTTAGAGATAAAGGAAATGTCGCATCATCTGTTAGCGTCTTTTACAAAATTCTGTACAACATCATCTCTCAAGAGATTCCATTGAAGAAAAAACGACGTCACGCTAACACTAAACATCCAGTCTGGTTTAACAAACAGATAAAAAATTTGAAAAACCGCAAACAAAAAGCCCACAAAATTTTCAAAAAACACAATAGCAGTGAAAATCTAGCAATTTACTTGGAAATATGTGATCAACTGAACTTTGCCATCAGTGATGCATTTGAAGAATTCAATGCAAAAACTGAACTAGAAATTAAGTCTTGTCCAAAGAACTTCTTCAATTACGTCAAAACAAAACTAAAATCAGACAATTTTCCATCAATAATGCAACTCGATGGACATGTTGGTGATAACTCGGAGAAAAATTGCAATCTCTTTGCAAAATTTTTCCAGGAAATCTATACCACATTTTCCGAAGAAAATCGCGACCGCGAATATTTTGCATTTTATCCAGAATATCCAAGAAACATTGGTGTCAACCAACTTCAGGTACAGGATGTTTTGCAGGGTCTGAGAAATTTAGACCCTTCCAAAGGACCTGGACCTGACGGAATACCTCCAGCACTCATGAAAAACCTTTCGAAGGAACTTACATCTCCTTTGTTCTGGCTGTTCAATATGTCGTTGGAAACTGGAGTCTTCCCAAATATATGGAAAAGCTCATTTTTAGTGCCTATTTTCAAATCTGGGCGTAAATCTGACATACGTAATTATCGTGGAATCGCTATTATCTTTTGCATACCTAAACTCTTTGAGGCAATTGGCAATGAAAAGATATTTGTGTATCGTATTAATTGATATTTTTCGATGAACAATTACAAAACATTTCTTACTTTGCGTGACGTTTCGGCCTACTGTTGCGTTTCAGCCATCTTCTGACGCCTGCAATTTTATTTAAAAAACAAACATTTTTGAAAAATACATGAAAAACACATAAAAACGTTTTGTCATAATTGTCGCTTTTTTCTTTCACAACTCACAATTCGATCGCCGCAGCTTTTCGTCACCTCTTTCAGCGCCGCACGATCAGGTATCACTGTCTGGCGGGTGTGCTGTGATGCTGTTTCGATCGTCGCATTTGTTTCCTCTCCACCGTCCGCTGTTTGTTTCTTGCCGTAGCTTTACCACAAGCGCATTGTAGTTGGTGTTGAACGTTCCGCACTCACGCTGGAGGTTCACCGCGTTGCGTTCGCCAACCAACTTGATGTGGAATGTCTCTGCTGTGATTCTGCTTTCCTGGTCAACAAAACGTTCTAGGATCGTCACTTTTTCGAAATCAAACACATGTCCGTCACCTAGCGTGTGTTGTGTCAGGCCCGTTCGGTTGTCTTTGCGTTTGATGTCATTTTTATGCTCTCCTATTCTTGTGTCCAACTTTCTGCTCGTCTGCCCAACATACATTTTTCCATCTCCAGTTCCACAGGGGATAGAATATACAACATTTTTTTGTTGCCCTGGTGGAATGGTATCTTTGAGTTTGCTGAAAATAACGTATTTTACTTTATTTTTGGGTTTGACGGGTAGTGTCAACCCGTTCTTTTTGAGCGTTTTTTGCAGTTTCTCACTCAAGCATGGAACATACGGCGTCGTAACATATTTGGTCTCCTCTTTTTCACCATTATTTTGCAGTCCGTTGTAGTGTTTGTGTACCCTTTGTACCAGAACATTTTGGACGAACCACTCAGGATAGTTGTTGCATTTAAGTATATTTTTGACCTTTTTTATCGCCTGTGGACGATTTTCCGCATCAGTCAATTTAATTGCTCTGTCCACAAGGGCCACTGCCGTGTTGCGCTTATGCGTAAATGGGCTTTCAGAGTTGAAGTCCAAATACCGTCCTTTTTACTGCTTGGGTAACCAGCTCTTCTCCACAATTCCGTTTCTTCTAGTTAACATCGTGTCCAGGAATTTAAGCCGACCACTTTCCTCCCTTTCCACGGTAAACTGAAGCCTGTCGTGAACATGATCATTAAATGTTGCCAAAATTTGGTCAACATGATCCTCCCGTGCGATGCAAAAACAATCATCTACGTACCGCCTATACACCAGCATACCTATTTGTTTCTGCTCTGCCTTGTACATACACTCCTGTTCCAGGCGCTCCATCACAAGGTTGGCTATCACCGGCGATAGAGGCGATCCCATTGGTACTCCGAATTTTTGCATATGGTAGATTCCACGATAGGTGAAGTACGTTGAATCCAATACCAACTTAACCGCTGCCAGGAAACTTCGTCTGTCGATCTTCGTGTGCTCCTCCACCTCACTCCACCTTTCCCCTATACACTCCAACGCATATTGTACTGGAACATTCGTGTACAGCGACTTGACATCCAAAGAGAATAGGACATGCTCATCGGGAATCTGCATTCCTGCTACTTGTTGGGCAAACTCGAAGCTGTTTTTCGCATGGTGTTCGGTTTTCCCAACAATGTTACCCAATATGCTCGACAAAAACTGAGCCATGTTGTATGTTTCCGAACCGATTGTTGAAACAACCGGTCTCAACGGTCTGCCTTCCTTATGAATTTTAGGTAATCCATATATCCGGGGTGGGTTGCTACTCGTCGATTTGATGCTTCGGTGGATGCTTTTCTCTATGTACTTATGTTGCAGCCACCCATCGGCCATTGCGTTGATGGCTTTTTGTACCTTATTGGTCGGATCTTTTTTCAGTTTCTGGTATGTCTCCTCATCGTTACGCAACTCCATCATTTTCATGTGGTAGTCTTCAGCTTCCATTATTACTGTTTTATTGCCAGTGTCCGCCTTTGTGATGATCAGATTTGGGTGTTCCTTCAGGTACTGTTTTGTCGCCGAAATGTCCTTTTCCATCCATTCCAGCTTGCCGTGCCTGGGTTGTCTCGTGTATTTTATATGGTTCGTTATTGCTGTAGAAATTTCCCCCCGAATCTCGTCCGCATTCTCTTTTGATCGTATCCCTTTCTCGATCCCTGCCACTATTTCCACATATGGGATTTTTGTTTTATTCTGTACGTTGAAATTTGGTCCCAATAACAACGTTCTTATCACGAAGTCTAGTACTTCGTCAACACCAACTACAATGCGCTTGTGGTAAAGCTACGGCAAGGTACAAACAGCGGACGGTGGAGAGAAAACAAGTGCGACGATCGACACAGCATCACAGCACACCCGCCAGACAGTGATACCTGATCGTGCGGCGCTGAAAGAGGTGACGAAAAGCTGCGGTGTGAGTTGTGAAAGAAAAAAGCGACAATTATTACAAAACGTTTTTATGTATTTTTTAAAAATGTTTGTTTTTTAAATAAAATTGCAGGCGTCAGAAGATGGCTGAAACGCAACAGTAGGCCGAAACGTCACGCAAAGTAAGAAATGTTTTGTAATTGTTCACCGAAAAATATCAATTAATACGATACATATGAAGTAACGGTGATTATACCAACAAATATAACAAAATTGATCAAGGAAAGAGGAAAGATGGGGTTAATACAACAAGTTCGCAACAAATACGGTCCTGCTGGTGAAACACTGCTAAGGAAGTTCCAGAAAGTGATGGTGAAACTAGCCAAAGAAAACAACAGCATGAAATTCCTCCTCAACTGTAGACGATGCAAGGTAATACCTAAGTGTCTCAGCTATAAAGTCCAAATACAGCTCAACAGTGGACGGTCCATCGACGAATTGAATAAGGTCTTATTCAAACAAAAGGTACGAATCCTGAGCATCATGATCGCCGACGCTAAGCGGTCCATCGCGGATCTACAAAAAAATAAAATACGTTTGCTGTCCAGGATCGATGAAATGTTTGAGCGAGACGAGATAACGAAAATTAAGAAAATGGTGGAAAACAAGAGCCGGTCAGTTCATAGAGTGGCGAAAGAGAGAGGTGGGAAAAAAATGGAGAGATTAAAAAACAGGAGAGTTGCTGAGCTGAACACAGAAAAAGAATGGGTAGAAAACATCACATCCACCCAAGTACCAGACTTCGTGATGAGAACGTTGTTATTGGAACCAAATTTCAACGTACAGAATAAAACAAAAATCCCATATGTGGAAATAGTGGCAGGGATCGAGAAAGGGATACGATCAAAAGAGAATGCGGACAAGATTCGGGGGGAAATTTCTACAGCAATAACGAACCATATAAATTACACGAGACAACCCAGGCACGGCAAGCTGGAATGGATGGAAAAGGACATTTCGGCGACAAAACAGTACCTTAAGGAACACCCAAATCTGATCATCACAAAGGCGGACACTGGCAATAAAACAGTAATAATGGAAGCTGAAGACTACCACATGAAAATGATGGAGTTGCGTAACGATGAGGAGACATACCAGAAACTGAAAAAAGATCCGATCAATAAGGTACAAAAAGCCATCAACGCAATGGCCGATGGGTGGCTGCAACATAAGTACATAGAGAAAAGCATCCACCGAAGCATCAAATCGACGAGTAGCAACCCACCCCGGATATATGGATTACCTAAAATTCATAAGGAAGGCAGACCGTTGAGACCGGTTGTTTCAACAATCGGTTCGGCAACATACAACATGGCTCAGTTTTTGTCGAGCATATTGGGTAACATTGTAGGGAAAACCGAACACCATGCGAAAAACAGCTTCGAGTTTGCCCAACAAGTAGCAGGAATGCAGATTCCCGATGAGCATGTCCTATTCTCTTTGGATGTCAAGTCGCTGTACACGAATGTTCCAGTACAATATGCGTTGGAGTGTATAGGGGAAAGGTGGAGTGAGGTGGAGGAGCACACGAAGATCGACAGACGAAGTTTCCTGGCAGCGGTTAAGTTGGTATTGGATTCAACGTACTTCACCTATCGTGGAATCTACCATATGCAAAAATTCGGAGTACCAATGGGATCGCCTCTATCGCCGGTGATAGCCAACCTTGTGATGGAACGCCTGGAACAGGAGTGTATGTACAAGGCAGAGCAGAAACAAATAGGTATGCTGGTGTATAGGCGGTACGTAGATGATTGTTTTTGCATCGCACGGGAGGATCATGTTGACCAAATTTTGGCAACATTTAATGATTCTCACGACAGGCTTCAGTTTACCGTGGAAAGGGAGGAAAGTGGTCGGCTTAAATTCCTGGACACGATGTTAACTAGAAGAAACGGAATTGTGGAGAAGAGCTGGTTACCCAAGCAGTAAAAAGGACGGTATTTGGACTTCAACTCTGACAGCCCATTTACGCATAAGCGCAACACGGCAGTGGCCCTTGTGGACAGAGCAATTAAATTGACTGATGCGGAAAATCGTCCACAGGCGATAAAAAAGGTCAAAAATATACTTAAATGCAACAACTATCCTGAGTGGTTCGTCCAAAATGTTCTGGTACAAAGGGTACACAAACACTACAACGGACTGCAAAATAATGGTGAAAAAGAGGAGACCAAATATGTTACGACGCCGTATGTTCCATGCTTGAGTGAGAAACTGCAAAAAACGCTCAAAAAGAACGGGTTGACACTAGCCGTCAAACCCAAAAATAAAGTAAAATACGTTATTTTCAGCAAACTCAAAGATACTATTCCACCAGGGCAACAAAAAAATGTTGTATATTCTATCCCCTGTGGAACTGGAGATGGAAAAATGTATGTTGGGCAGACGAGCAGAAAGTTGGACACAAGAATAGGAGAGCATAAAAATGACATCAAACGCAAAGACAACCGAACGGGCCTGACACAACACACGCTAGGTGACGGACATGTGTTTGATTTCGAAAAAGTGACGATCCTAGAACGTATTGTTGACCAGGAAAGCAGAATCACAGCAGAGACATTCCACATCAAGTTGGTTGGCGAACGCAACGCGGTGAACCTCCAGCGTGAGTGCGGAACGTTCTTGGTGTTGAACGATACAATGCGCTTGTGGTAAAGCTACGGCAAGGTACAAACAGCGGACGGTGGAGAGGAAACAAATGCGACGATCGACACAGCATCACAGCACACCCGCCAGACAGTGATACCTGATCGTGCGGCGCTGAAAGAGGTGACGAAAAGCTGCAGCGATCGAATTGTGAGTTGTGAAAGAAAAAAGCGACAATTATGACAAAACGTTTTTATGTGTTTTTCATGTATTTTTTAAAAATGTTTGTTTTTTAAATAAAATTGCAGGCGTCAGAAGATGGCTGAAACGCAACAGTGGGCCGAAACGTCACGCAAAGTAAGAAATGTTTTGTAATTGTTCACCGAAAAATATCAATTAATACGATACATATGAAGTAACGGTGATTATACCAACAAAAAAAAAGAAAAGAAAAGATATTTGCTCAAGTCAAAAATCGAATAACTGACAAACAACACGGCTTCTTCAAAGGCCGCTCTACATCCACAAATTTACTTGAATTCGTAGATTACTCATTGAATTCAATGGATAATGGGAACCATGTTGAAGCTCTCTATACAGACTTTAGCAAAGCATTTGATCGTATTGACATACCAATGCTACTTTTTAAACTGCAAAAAATTGGAATTGAGTCTGGTCTCCTGAAGTGGCTTGAATCATATTTAACAAACAGGCAACAAATAATAAAATTTAATGGAAAAAAGTCAAATCCCATTCAAGTTACTTCAGGTGTTCCCCAAGGCTCCCACTTAGGACCACTTCTTTTTATTTTGTACGTAAACGACATTTCCTTCATCCTCAAAAATGTTAAAGTTCTAATATATGCCGACGACATGAAGCTCTTTTTGGAAATAAAAAATCAAGAAGACATCAATGTATTTCAGAATGAAATCCACACATTTTACATCTGGTGTAAGAAAAGCCTACTTGAAGTAAATGTAAAAAAATGCAATGTAATATCCTTTAGCAGAAAATTAACAACGCCCAAAATTGTAATTGCATTAGGGGATCAGAATGTGAAGAAATGTGATAAAGTTAGGGATTTAGGAATAATCTTAGATTCTAAACTTAATTTCATCGACCACTATAACACTATCATACACAAGGCAAACAACATGTTAGGGTTTATCAAACGCTTCTGTTACAATTTTCAAGACCCGTACACTATCAAAACTTTGTATATTGCCTATGTGAGGTCAATACTGGAATATGTAGCATTGTGTGGTCTCCTCGTCCTGGCGTACATGAAGAAAGAATAGAATCAGTACAAAAGCAATTTCTACTATAAGTTAGCAACGAGCAACAACGTTATCGCAATTTCACCAGACGAGTTGAGATCATTCCGGAAACCACAACAATCTTTCCCAGACCACCCAAACGATATCTACAGGAAATGCAACATAAGCATAACACCATCGTCTAGCTATCAGCAATGCATACAAACACCCCCTTTGTTCTGGACGGAGCTGACCACAACGCGAGGTTTCTTCGTAGGTTAAGAGTCAATTGTAAATCAGTTCTTACTAAGCACCAAATAAAGAAGGAGCTCAGCTCCGATAAAAAATATATTTTTTCGACTTTCCCTTAAGGGAAGTCTTAAATGGCGCCCGAATAGGGACCCTAGTGTGAAAATAAGTTCAAAAGTGTTAAAGTGTCGAAACCAAAAAGAAGTATCACAACGTTAGAGTGAAGTGAACATCTTGTACCATCAAACACCGGATAGTGAAACTGTAAGAGGATCTCACATCCGCACTTTGAGCGAAACCTATCCCAATCGCAGAAGCAGCCGTACGAATCGGTCCCCAAGTATCCGGAACAGCTAACCACTCGTCCCGGCAAAAAAGGAATCTACCGACCGTACCGAGAAGGAAGGAAGTCACCTATCGGTCCCAACTCGACCTGGTTTCAATTGCAACCCGGCAATTGGTCGAGCTGAGGTAATAGGACTCGATAACAATCTGAGCAGGCGCTCAAGAAGATCTCCAGATTTTCCCTGTAAGAAGGATCGAAAACGGAGTCTACGTGTCCCGCAATCCCGTGGCATACCCACAGGATGCTCAGGCTAGTACTGTAAGTAATAAACCTTTTCTTAAAAATAAAAAACAAGCAGTAAAAATAAAGTGAAAGTGAAAAAGTGAAAGTAAATTTATATATAAGAATATTAAGCGATAGTAACCAAGAGTAAAAAAAAAAGCCTTAAACAAACTGGAAGAATTGAACGAATTGTTCAAGAAATTAAATATAAAAATAAAAATGGCTCAGAATCCCATAGTAGACAATATCCTAAGCCGACTCGCAGCTCTCGAAACGGCAAATATCCCTCCAGCGTCACCTGACTACAGCGATCCACCGCTAATATTCACTCGTCCCGATGGATCCGCGGTAAACCCAGAATCTTTTGAGAAGATTCCAGATTTAGTAAAGGACTTACCATTTTTCACTGGTGAGCCAGGGGAATTAAACAATTGGCTCTGTGATGTTGACAGTTTGGTTAAGCTATACCAAACCAACACATCGCATAGTATAGAACAGCAAAATAGATTTCACATGGTCTGCAAAACAATACGCAGAAAAATCAAAGGTGAGGCAAACGATGCGCTGGTAGCCTCCAATGTTAGCATCAACTGGAATGTCATAAAAAAAACACTTCTCACATATTATGGCGAAAAACGAGACTTAGAGACATTAGACTACCAACTGATGAGCGTGCAACAAAAGAACGATTCACTGGAAACGTATTTCGACAAGGTAAACCGATTACTATCCCTAATCGCCAATCAGGTTAAAACGGACGACAGATTTACACACCCAGAGGCATCAAAGGCTCTGATTGAAACATATAATAAGAAAGCTATAGATGCCTTCATTAGAGGTCTCGACGGAGATGTCTATAAATTTATTCGCAATTACGAACCGACATCTCTGGCAGCAGCCTACAGCTACTGTATTGCATTTCAGAATGTAGAATGCAGAAAAATGTTAACCAGACCTAGGCATCATGAAATGGCAACACCACCCAGAAATTTGATTCCGCTCGCTCCACCTAGGATACCACCTAGAATGGCACCGAGACGAGACCCTGTACCATTCAGACCAGTACAAGTATTTCCCAACCACAATTTTAGACCACAACCAATTTTCCAGAATAACAGACCACCTCCACACTTCAATAACTTTAGGCAACCCCTACAACAACATATGAACCAACCGCCTAGAGTCCCTCAAAGAAATCCATTTAGACCCCCACCAGAACCTATGGAAGTTGATCAGTCAATTAGAACAAACCAAGTTAATTATGGTAATCGACCCCAACAACCAAACCCATCAAAACGTCCGAGACTTTTTAACACGGTAACCGGAAAATACGAAGACCCACCAGTTGAAATCGAGAACGACGAAAGAGCAGACTGCTGCCCATCAGAAGATGAAGAATATTATCCCGAAGAATCTAGTACTTACCAACGCTACATGAGACAAGTCGAAAACCAAGAACGCGATCTTCCTGAAGAGGACATAGAAAACAATGCCGAGCTCAATTTTTTAGGATAAAATCCACCCTACCATACTTTCTTTATTATGGCAAAGCCAATAAACCACTCAAAATCTTAATCGATACAGGTTCAAACAAAAATTTCATTCATCCAAAACACACTAATATTTCACACAATGTGAAACAAAAATTCCATGTATCCTCAGTGGGCGGGGATATAAAAATAGAGAAATATTCAAGAGGAAAGTTATTTTTACCTTATTCAGACGCCTTAATCAAATTCTTCCACCTAAAGGAACTAAAATCCTTTGACGCAATAATAGGACACGACACCCTGAAGGAACTCAAAGCAGTCATAGACACTTCAAATGAAAGATTAATTTTGGAAAATCAATTTGTAATCCCTTTACTCCAATACAAACTACAAGAAGTAAACAAGATCAACATCCGCGATAGTCACCTGGACGAATACCAGAGAAATGAACTCAACAAAATACTTAAGAAATTTCAAGATTTATTTCAACCTCCAGACGAAAAATTACCCTTTACTACCAGAGTAAAAGCAGACATTAAAACAACAGACGAAAACGCAGTATACAGCAAAACTTACCCATATCCACAAGCATTAAAATCAGAGGTCAACAAACAAGTGGAAAAATTACTTCATGACGGTATAATCAGACCTTCCCATTCACCGTATAATTCTCCCGTGTGGATCGTCCCAAAAAATTGGACGCTTCTAACGAAAAGAAGTACCGAATGGTGATAGATTACAGGAAATTAAATTCGAAAACAATAAGCGACAGGTACCCTATCCCTGACACATCTGCAGTTTTGGCTAACTTAGGAGCAAACAAATATTTCACGACATTGGATCTGGCCTCAGGCTTCACCAAATACCAGTGTCAGAAAAAGACATCGAAAAAACAGCGTTCTCAGTCAATAACGGGAAGTACGAATTTATTCGCCTACCGTTTGGATTAAAGAACGCTCCTTCTATTTTTCAAAGAGTGATGGATGATGTTCTCAGAGAACACATCGGAAAAATTTGTCACGTATACATAGATGACATTATAATTTTTAGCAAAACATTTGAAGAACATCTGAAAAATCTAGAAATAATCCTCCAAACATTACGAAAAGCCAATTTCAAAATCCAACCAGACAAATCAGAATTCTTGAAAACAGAAGTCGAGTTCCTAGGATTCATTGTATCAGAAGACGGACTAAAGCCTAACATGAAAAAAGTGGAATGTATCCGGAAGTACCCGGAACCCAAAAACCTCAAGGATTTGAGAGCCTTTCTCGGACTCTCTGGCTATTACAGACGTTTTGTAAGGGATTACGCTAAACTCGCGAAACCCCTTACAAAGCTTTTAAGAGGGGAGGATGGCCACCGCCAAATTCCGAAGAATCAATCAAAAAACCATGCAATCAAACTGGACGAAGAAGCAATCAACTCATTTAATACACTTAAAGATACATTATCATCTAACGACGTCTTAACCTTTCCAGATTTTGAGAAGCCTTTTATCCTCACCACAGACGCATCAGAAATCGCACTGGGAGCAGTTCTGTCTCAACAATTTCCAGATGGAGAACGACCAATAACTTTTATTTCTCGAACTCTTTCCAGCACAGAAGAAAACTATGCAACCAACGAGAGAGAGATGCTTGGTATCGTGTGGGCACTCCACAACTTAAGGAACTTCATATACGGAGCAAAATTAAAAATCTATACAGATCATCTCCCACTCACATTCACATTATCACCTAAAAACAATAATGCTAAGCTGAAACGTTGGAAGGCATTTCTTGAGGAACACGATTACGAAATGTTCTATAAAGCCGGAAAGTCCAACGTGGTGGCTGATGCACTATCCAGAATCCAAATTAACTCATTAACCGTAACCCAACATTCAGCAGAAGACGACGACAGCTCGTACATACCCTCCACAGAGGCCCCAATTAATGTGTTCCGCAACCAGCTGATTTTTCAGATCGGACCGAATTCATCATATGAATTTAATGTCCCTTTTGAAAAATTCACCAGACATATATTTGTGGAACAACAATTCACTATCGATTTTCTAAAAGACAAATTGCTAAGATTTCTTAATCCCGGAGTCCTGAACGGTATATTTACAGACGAACCAACTATGGGAACCATCCAAGAAATTTATAAAACCCACTTTAATCCTAAAATAACTAGAGCAAGATTCTCGCAATTAAGAGTTGAAGATCTTGAGGACGAAGAACGCCAACTTGACGAGATAAAAAACATTCACAACTTTGCGCATCGTAACGCAAAAGAGAATTCACTACAACTCGTTAAACGATTCTTCTTCCCTGGGATGCATAAACTCATCCAAAATTATGTTAAAACTTGCGAAATCTGCAAAACAGAAAAATATGAGAGACAACCACAAAAATTCATACCGGTTAAAACACCCATTCCCCAATATCCCGGAGAAATAGTTCACATAGATATATTTTTGTACAACGCGAATAACCTTTTCATATCGTCATTAGATAAATTCTCAAAATACCTAAAAATGCGACCCATCAAATCCAAAGCCATCTCAGACATAAAAGACGTTCTCTTACAACTTCTTTACGATTGGGACTTGCCTGCCCATATCGTTATTGACAATGAGAGCTCATTCGTATCAAATGTTGTAGAGCAAATGATTCTAAATTTGGGGGTACAAATTTTCAAAACCCCAGTTAATAGATCGGAAACAAATGGCCAAGTAGAAAGATGCCATTCTACAATTCGAGAAATAGCTAGGTGCACTAAAGCACTAAATCCAGATATGCCCGTGAAAGTACTTATTCAAGAGGCAACACACAAATATAATAACACCATACATTCCTTCACAAAAAATACTCCAAAAAACATTTATATAGGTGAAAGTAGGAACAACGCAACATACGAGGAGATAGCCACAATTCGAAACAAAAATAACGAAAAAATATTACAACTTTATAAAAACAAAGACGAGAAAATAATACCAAAGCTCTATCAGCCATACACTATTGACTCTTACGCATATGAGAAAACGTGCTCCAATAACAAAAGGAAAAGTAGATATAACATAGTCAAAATAAAAGAGAATCACAGCACATATATTATAGATTCAAAAAACATAAAAATACACAAATGTAACCTAAGGAAGGATCCACAAGAATAATCATCCTCATAATATCTTTTCAGACTCGCCCTCTGCGTGTCTAATATGCAGGCATCCATACAAATTCACGACTTGACAAATAATCCTCTGGCCATTATACCACTTGGAAAAGCAAGAATAAAGATAGGACACATACGTATTATCCATCCAATCGACTTGATACAAATCGGAAAAACTATATCTAACGTCAATCGCGACATTCAAAACAATCCTTCCACTAACCCGTTATACGAATTAATACAGATAAAAAACTATAAATTGTATGAAACATTCACAAAAATCAAACCTCTGACAAGAAGACCAAAAAGATGGGATACTATCGGAACAGCATAGAAATGGATCGCCGGAAGCCCGGATGCCGAGGACCTTCGAATGATCAACTCATCTATAAACTCCCTCATCTTTCAAAATAAGAAGCAAATCTTAATCAACGAAGCCATGGACAAGAGAATTCAAGAAATAACCGATATCACCAACGAAGTACTAAAGATCGAAAATGAAAGAACGAAGAATCATTCATTAGAAATTAATCAACTGATAGTCCTCTCGAATCTAGGCTCTCTCCAAAACCAAGTGGAAACATTAGAAGAAGCAATACTGATGGCTAAACACGGAATCCCGAGTAGCAAATTACTATCCATGAAGGACTTCACAAAAATAGCCACATTCCTGCAATTTCACGAAATAGAAATGAATACATTCGAGGAATTATTGTCACAATCACAAGCTCAAGTGATGTTAAACAATACTCACATCCTCTACATACTAAAGGTACCACAAATATCTACAGTATCTTTTGAATATGATTACATAGATTCCATAATAAGATCTAACAAACGAATAGCACTCAACAGAAATTACATCGTTAGGAACATCACGCACGTATACGAGATGAGCCAACCATGTGAAGATCAAAATAAGTATTTCCTCTGCGAGATGTCACAACTCGAACACGCCAACGATTGCATACACAGATTGACCACGGGAAGACATTCCAATTGCACCTTTGAAAAGGTATACTCAGGAGGACTTGTGAAACGAATAAACGACGGAGCAGTTTTAATTAACAACGCAGTCGTAGCAGTCTCATCAAATTGCACCAATCTCAGCCAAACGCTAAACGGATCGTTTCTAATTCAGTTCGCCGACTGCAATCTTCATATCAACGGAGAACTATACTCAAACCCCGAAACCACTATACCTGGTCGAGTTTATTTCCCAACAACAGGACTATTAGCCAATGAGATAAAAACGATAGACGTACCACCAGCCGAATACCTCCAAAACCTGACCATTCAACACAGGGATAAGTTACAGCTACTCAACTTACAAAATCATTCCATAAATTGGAAGCTCAATCTTTTTGGTTCCCTCGGCCTATCAACAATATTTCTTATTGCAAGCATAATAGCAATATTTTGCTACTTTTCCAGACATACCTATAAGAGTGACATCACAGTCCAATTCGACAAAGCAGACGAGGTCATCACAATAGAAAAACCAGAGCCGTCATCTCCAATAACCAAACACACGCCACTTATCACCGAGACGGAGGGACTATCAGAAGAAAGAAAAAAAGAACTCCAGGCATTCTTCGACACACCAACGCCACTACGCCCCATCCATTCGTGAACTTTGAGGACAAAGTCATTTAAGAAGGGAGGAGTTAGCAACGAGCAACAACGTTATCGCAATTTCACCAGACGAGTTGAGATCATTCCGGAAACCACAACAATCTTTCCCAGACCACCCAAACGATATCTACAGGAAATGCAACATAAGCATAACACCATCGTCTAGCTATCAGCAATGCATACAAACACCCCCTTTGTTCTGGACGGAGCTGACCACAACGCGAGGTTTCTTCGTAGGTTAAGAGTCAATTGTAAATCAGTTCTTACTAAGCACCAAATAAAGAAGTAGCTCAGCTCCGATAAAAAATATATTTTTTCGACTTTCCCTTAAGGGAAGTCTTAACTTATATGCTCTTCGTAAGCTAGGTTGGACCGCACATCGTCTTCCGTCATATAAAGCACGCTGCATGTTGATTGACATTCAAGCATTAAAAGAACGGCGAGAGTACGCGATGGCTTCATTTGTAAACGATATCGTTCCGCAGAACGTTGACTCAGCAGTACTACTTTCTAAATTGAACTTTTATGCACCCATTCGACAACTTCGACACCGTAGTTTATTTGCTCTTAACCATCATCGTACGGAATACACAAAAAATGGACCTATAAATAGTATGATGAATTCTTATAATCAACACTGCGAAGCCATTGACTTTACGATGTCCCGGTATGTATAAACTAAAACAGTATTTCAAGTCCTTGAGGCTGAGGACACAAAATTAATTTGTTTTATGTTCGTGTATAGTTTAGACATTATTGTAACCAGTCTACATATATGATTGACGAAATAAATAAATAAATTTAACATTTTAAACATTACAAAGGTGTAATATTTCCCTCTCATGTGCTGTGAATATAATAATATTTGCATGAAGCGCTGTAAAGAACCTGGGTTTATCATCACAGCAACATTCCCGTATGTGAACTGTTCGCCTTGCCTTGAAGACATGGACATCAGTACGAACCTCAGCAAAAAGTTACAACGCAGTACATAATCTCATCTCAGAAACAAATATAAGGCGAACGATCGACCAAAAGTTGCTGTTACATGACTTGAGAACGTGACAGCAACTTTAAGGAGTATTGTTGTGTGTTTGTTTTGTGTATCTCGCAAGCATCACGTTAGCAACTTATATGCTCCGCCCACTAGGTCTATCCAGCGAAGGTTAGATTTTCAAATGCCGTTTCCACGTTTCAACAACAAATCTAACATCGCGAATTACGTTGTTGGTGTAAAGATTTTTGAAGCAGCGATGCAACTTTAGTTGTTGCTTGTATCTTTACAATTTCATCGTAGTAACAAAAGATGTTTCTTTAAACCTCAGAATTTCATTAGTGCAACAAATGATTACAATTTATTATTTTATCATGTTTCAATTGTTGCTTGGGTTATTAGCAATTATATACTAGCCACACACGCTATATAGAAGGCCACGTACGCTATATAGCAAGCCACACATGCTATAAACATGCACAGACACGCTAGACATGCACACGCTATATAGCAAACCACGCCCGCTATATAGCAAACCACGCACGCTATATTGCAAGCCACGCACGCTAGCCGCACGCTATATAGCAAGCCACACACGCTATGTAGCAAACCACGCAAGCTATATCGTCGGCTTCGTGCAACACCGGCACAACTCAAAACTTTGCATTTTTGAGTTTTTGATGGCAAACGATGCCAAATACTGTTAGGTTTCATCACACGAAATTCTATTTTGAAAATCACAAAAATTCCAGAGTTATGAGTAGAAGTGCCTTTGCTGCACAAATCGAAATTTCTCCATAAAGTTAGTAAAAATATGGTTTTAACTTGGACAACGTGCTCATAATATATGCATAATAGACCTACAGGTGTTAAATAAGGATTGGTAATCTTAAACTTCAAAGTTTTCTTGAAAATCGAAAAATAAATTTTCAATCGCGTTTTTCTCGAAACTATGTTTTTTGAGTTGTGCCAGTGTTGCACGAAACCGACGATATAGCAAGCCACACGCGCTATAAACATGCACACACGCGCTACAGACATGCACACACGCCATAAACATACACACATGCTATACAGCTAGCACGCTATATAGCAAGCCATGCACGCTAGCCCCGCACGCTAGCCACACAAGCTATATAGCAAGCCACACACGCTAGCCACACACCTTATATAGCTAGGGACACACGCTACAGATATTCACACACGTTATGTGCACACACCCTATATATACATACGCTGGATGATGGTGGATTCTCAAACCACCTGGCGGTGCGAGTCTCTTTCAGTTTCGGGTTGTATTCACCTAACGATATCTGAATTGGATTACCGCTGGTGGGGTCCAACTCAGGTCGAAGGGAAGCAGAACTGAAAGAGGTAGGAACTGCAGCTAACCACTACCACCGCCGCTGTTGCCCGCTGCTGATCCACTTCGCCTACTGCCATCGGTGTTAATGTCCGCTGCTGCTGCCTGCTGCTAGTAAACTGATTTGCTTGAGGAGAAACAGTCTCTTTTATAGCCCAAAGAGTGCATTCCCGGCTAACTAGGTACTCCATTCTGTCGTCCTTTTTAGGGAAAGGCAGCAAGCGACCAATCAAAATTCGACATTTGCGTTTCGACAATGTTCAACAATTTTCAATATTACAATAGTTTGAACAATCAGATTACAATTTTCTGCATTTGGACGGGTGCTTAAATGATTTTTCAAAAGATTGCTGCAAAAACGACAGAAATCGGTTGGAAACTGACTGGGTTGTTTTCGATGTTTTCGGTTTTGAAATTGGGTCCCTGTAATTGTTGCCGTAAGACGTATTCTACGTCAAAAAAATGAGACACGAAACTTATACTCATCTAGATCATTCTGATGATGGTGCTTTGTCGGTGATGGTATGCACACCGAGCAGCACCAAGCGACACCATAGCACACTGCTATCCAAGTGCCATCTTCTTCGCTCACATCACCACGCAATCTTTTGTACGTGCATAACACACCGATAGCCAGAGTGGAACACCGAGTTAGCACTAACACTTGCACAACTTTCCTGGCTTTGCAATTTGGCAATTTTTGAGCGTGGATAAATTGGCCATTCCAACGCTAGAAACACTCGCACTTTCACTGATACATCATTGTTACCGCGTTATAAAAACATCACTGATAACTTTTCTTCACTTTTCAGCAAATTTGCTGGCATAAATTACTTGAAAATCAATAATTCAACGGAGAGGCTTCAGAGCACGTACCATCAATCAGCCGTGCTGCCAACTCCCTCCGCGTTAAAAAAGACTTTTTTGAGTTGAAGAAGTGAAACGAAGAAAAGGTTTGAGCTTCGTTTGAATAAATAGTGGTCAATCTAGTGGCCAAAACACAATATTTCAAATTTTAAGTATTTACACCAAAAATTGTGATTTTGCCTTTCTCCTAGAAAGGTATAGCAATCACTGAACTGTGTGTGTGTTTTTCTCACTCACTTTTCTTTGAGATGACTGTACGGATTTCCATGAAATTAATTTCTAATGAAAGGTCTAGTTGCCCCATAGGTTGCTATTGAACTGTAATCGGATTTTTAGTTTAGAGGTTATGTATCAAAATGTAAAATTAATGAAACATTATTATCTCCGAAACTACACAACCGATTTGAACAAAATTGGTAACGAACGGGCTCTTTTCAAAACCTTTACCTTATAAATTTTATAACGATTAAACATGTGGTTTTAAAGTTATGCAAAGAAACGTTTTCCAGAGGCTGTATGAACGCACTCCTTTTTCTCAGAGATGGCTAGACCAATTTTCATAAAATTAAATTTAAATTTTATAAAGTCTTGAGAGAATCTTAGTTGAATGTATAAAATTTTAGAACATTTTGCATTGTTTTGACCATTACAGACAAAATTATAAACAAAAAACTGATTTCAAGAAGGAGTGTTCCACAAAAAACTCTATTTTGTCGTGTTCAACGTACAGATAGGACATCGCAGTATTCAGCAATTGTTTTTCTTTTAAAATTTTCCACAACTCCAACCAGACTTTCTGGACGTCATAACGAATCGAATGGTGTACTTTGTTTCTTTGGTGCATTTTTTTTTATAATAACGGTCTGTTGCGGCAGAACGTAATTTGTCGCAGTTCCCCAGCCAGCGATCTAATCCCATTATTCTATATCAAGACGATCAGATCAGATGGAACACACAATAAAACAATTCTAGTCAGTTCATTAGCAGCCACCGCCGCTGGCGGCTGGTCATGCTACCGACAGCAGCTATTGTTTTATTTTATATCACCGTTCCGTCTTTGTGTTCGTTTGCTGCTGTTGGTTGTAACAACGGGTCCTATCGTGCGCGATCATATTTGGTGCCGTGACCAGGATACCAGCCTGGACATCGGGTACTAGCCGCGACTTCATCACCGTTGATCAGGTTGCCGCGCTAGTAGAACGCGTGTGAATTTTTAGTATTGTGCAGATTCCCGGCAAAATCGACAGCAATGGTCGACTCAACGAGAGTGCGACTTTGTTGTAACTGGCTTCGAATATAATTTCATGGCACTTCAGCTTTGCCGGATTCGTAACCGCTCAGCATAATACATTCAGCTCCTGGATTCACTGGTCTCGGATTCAGCGCAGTAGTAGGATGGCTCTACGGCAACGAGGCTTACAGCATCCGAGAATGTAATCAACCCAGCAAGTGTTCAGCGGAAGGATCATCCGGAGTCAGGTCGGGATATACCATAATCAATCATCATCTTAAACACAAAATTCAGCAAAAATCCACTGGATATTTGATTGTAAACCGTATTTGAAAACCTTCGGTTTTGGAGGGGGACTATGTTGCGGCAGAACGTAATTTGTCGCAGTCCCCCAGCCAGCGATCTAATCCCATTATTCTATATTAAGACGATCAGATCAGAAGGAACACACAATAAAACAATTCCAGTCAGTTCATTAGCAGCCACCGCCGCTGGCGGCTGGTCGTGCTACCGACAGCAGCTATTGTTTCATTTTATATCACCGTTCCGTCTTTGTGTTCGTTTGCTGCTGTTGGTTGTAACAACGGGTCCTATCGTGCGCGATCACGGTCTGTGGGAGCACCGCGCATCGGTTTGGAAGCCACAGTCCATGGTATGAACACAATGTGAGACGAACTGCATTAAAGTTGTGGTTTACATTGTTGCACAGATAAATTGAAAAGCTTAGCGATTGGCGAGCAGAGAACTTCTCCACATTCTCCGATCGGACTAAAAACTTTCAGGGTTTGTTTATCTAGGTAATAGAACAATGTTTTGCATAATCTCAATTTTTTTTTAAAATTGATGTCCAAAATCTGCTAAAAACGTAAAATTGCTATAACTCTGAGTACCATGAATCGTTTTTACTGAAAATTGACATGTTTGTTCTACTCTATAAGGAGAACAAAAAGAGCGTTATTGAAAGTCGCTTTCGAGAATACATGATGAGAAATTTGCATTTTTCTAAAAAATAGGGTGATTTTCACAGCTGTTTTTAACTTACTAACAGATCTAGGATTAAAATTCAAATAAAACGTTTTGTGGTGCAACTTAAGAACTTTCGTTTGATATATTCAAAAAATGCGCCGCAACAAAGATGCGTGAGAGAATTCAATTTTTTTATAACATGTTTTTGACCATCATTTCGACCCATTATGCGAGAAGCGTACCTTTGTTTCGTGTCGATGTTCTTCCATTGGGGTGGATTTTAAAAAAGGGGTTAGTAGGGTAAACACTCTCTCCAGTTTATCAAATCGTAAAATAATTATGAAATATAGAGTTTATTTAGTTTTAAACTACATTCGAATACTCAATAATTAAATTATTCAAAGGATACACTTTGAACAAAAAAGTTCTACAAAAAGTATCGCGTGGTTTTGTTGGCATTCATTAATTCTCTTGTTGGCTTTAAAAATAACCTCTCTTTTCATCGTGAAGCTTCGAGAGTAAGCCAAGCACTGGCGTAGCGTGAGGGGGGGGGGGGGGGGTGATCCGCCCCGGGTGTTACTTTCGAGGGGGTGACACCCATGAGGAAAATTTTCATACGTGTCACCTTCAAAAAGGTGACATGCGTTAGATTAATTATCAATTAAGTGGTGGTCGAGGTGAAACCCTCGGAAATTATATAAATTTGCTCCTATGAGTATAGTTTTAACCAATTTTCCAAGAATGGGTAGATTTAGTGCAATTGAAAACAAGCGTGCAAATTTTCACAATTTTTGTTAACAAGATGATTCCACTGCAACCTGGTGCTGGTGACACCCAGGGGAAGCGAAGTGACACCCAAATTTTCCGCCCCGGGTATCACCCGGTCACGCTACGCCACTGAAGCCAAGAGTAATTATTTTACGATTTGAGCAGTTTCTGAATACTAAATTTTAGAGAGCCTGTTCACCCTCTAACCCCTTTTCCAAAAAGCTCGAATTCTGCAAACTATTGCATACTTGCATAAACAAACAGAACCTGAGAATTACAGTACAATCGAAGAACATCGACTCAAAACGGAGTTTCGTTTCTCGCAGAATGGGTTGGAAATGATGGTCAAAAACATGTTAAAGAAAATTTGGATTTTCTTACACATCTTTATAACGGCGCATTTTTTTTAATATATTAAACGAAAGCTCCTGAGTTGCACTACAAAATGTATTTTTTGATTTTTAATCCTAGATCTGTTTATAAGAGAAAAACAGCTGTTAAAATCATATTTTTTGAAAAAAATTTCGATTTTTTGTCATGTTTTCTCGAAAACCACTTCCAATAACCCTCAATTGGTTCTCCTTATAGAGTAAAACAAACATGCCAATTTTCAGGAAAATCGATTCAGGGTACTCAGAGTTATAGCAATTTTACGTTTTAGCAGATTTGGGACATTAATTTTTGGCGGACTTTTCTACCCCACTTACCCCTTTCCAAAAAATCATAGATTATGCGAAACATTGTTCTATTATTATTATTTTTTTTTTGACTCTAAGCAAAGTCATACTATTTTTAATTTTTGTTTAGGGAGTAAATGTAGTAAGGAAGATATAAAATTAAACTAACTGAAAATATGATTGTAGAAACTACGAAACATTTAGTTCGGTAGGTGGGACTCGAACCCACAACTTCCAATGGAAGTTCTCAAATCACAAATTCTGGGAGGTGGAAAGTTTCGAAAATGGTAAATCTCTCTCTCCCTCTCACTCTCTCTCTCTCGAGAAACAATACTGCGAAACGCATTTCGGGAGAACTCATTTTGGAGCTCCTGACGGTCGTTACGTGGTTCGTTTGCCGATTCGAGACGCGATGCTATCTGCTTTAGGAGAATCGGTGAGTGTGGCGAAGTGCAGACTTTTGAACAACGAAAAGGCGTTATCATCAAAGCCACAATTGCTCTCAAAATAGTTCATGGATGAGTAACAAACTGCCTGACTAATCGATCCCACACTTTTTTCTTTCACATCCTGCAGTTCAAAAACCAAATAATACAACTACAAAAATGCGAGTTGTTTTTGACGCGTCCTGTCGTGGGTCGAACAACTCATCGCTCAATGATATTTGCTACATAGGACTAAGGATACCATCTGGTCGAAGTTAGAAATCAGGACACCTTTTCTGGGCACAAATTTATCTAAGTTATTCTATTCTTCGAAGTATGAGCAAATATAACTCGTAATAATTCATTGACTTAGTTTTTTTACGCGAGGATTCGTACCGCGGAAAAACGAGTTAATAGAAAAATCCGCGGAAATCTCGCTTTTATCGACTCTTATCAACTTTCGTATGCTAAAATACGCAGTGACTGCCGACATAGAAAAAATGTATCGGCAGATTGTTGTGCATAAAGCAGATCGTCCTCTGCAACAAATTGTATGGCGTAAACCCATTGTAGAGCAAGATCGCGCCAAATGACCTATGGTCGAATATCGACCATTTTTGATTTGAATGAAACTTTGCACACGTATTTGGCTTAGCAAACTGAGCATTTTTCACAGATGGAGAGATTTTTTACACCCATGAGTTACATTCTAAAAGGGAGTATGCCTTTTGGCATAGGTTTAGTATGCCTCTTGGCATAGGCGTATGCCTATTGGCATAGGTTTAGAAACTTGACGTTAATACGCATTTTTTTAAAAAAAGTCCAGGATGGAGAAATGAAAAATATTTTTTTTATGGTAGATTAATTTTTTTATAAAAATTTCAATCTAAACATTTTTCGAAATATTTGTTTTCTGATGATTTTAAAAGATGCAGAGAGTCATTTTGAATCAAAAAGCTTTTGGTAGTAAACCTCGATTCTCGAGTTATTTTTAATTTAAACTCGAAAAATTATTAATATTTAGGAAAATACACGATTTTCTTAATTTGTCCATGGTTCTCCAGCAAAAACCATACTTTCATTGGAACGCTTGATCAAAAATATACAATTCATTCTTTGACAACAAAACGATTGGATAAATAACTCAAGCGCTGTACCTTATCCTACCTACACGTTCCCCCTTGCCGAATGTTTTATAAAAAATATGTTTGTCGTGCAACACTATCTACTTGTTTACTAATTATAATTGTTTGTAAAGTACGCAACAAATAACTACTGGGTTACCTTTAATATCTGTTTTCGCTTACAAATACGATTGCACTTCTTCAGGAGTGTTAGTAACAGTTTGCATTTTGTGAAGATGAATAAAGTGAAAATGGAATACACCAAGACCAAATGCTGTAAACCCTTTCCTGATCATCGGTGCTCATCAAGCTTATGCAAATTAAACGAAAACGTTATTGCAAAATTAAAAATATTGAACAGTCAAGCTCATTTTAATACGTCTTTATCTATTTGTGATTCGTGTAGTTATTGGAATGATAGTCAAGCCACCATTCATCCCTTCGTTGTTTACTATTCAGAATCTGGAACACTTAAGAATATCAGCTTCATCATAATATCGGAAGTACTCCATCATTATACTGTTGCGGTTCACGTGTTCATTGCCAAATTAATGAGTTTTTTGAAAACAACAAAAAAGCGATATCAGCGCGAAACCCGAGTTTTCGCAAGCCCTTAAACAGGCAAACGATGCCGAAAGCAAGGCACTCGCGCTGGAGGCAAGGCTTAACCAGCTTTAAATAGGGAATGCTGCACCTGTGTCTAAATACATACAAACAGCTGCAGCATCGTTTGCCGAAGTCTGTTCAACTGAACCGACTGGCAAACGTGCGAGAGGCTCTCCGGGGGAATCAGCCCCCAGAAAGCAACGAAGGCGGTTGTTCGGAGACAGCCAGGCGAAGCCATGGGTTGAACCATCGTGGTAGACAAAAAGCGGCAGAAGTGGGAACGACGCGCGAATCGCGGCGACTGAAATAAAAAGCCGCAAGGGGCGAACAAGCGGAGCAAGGGTGACGCGCTCATTTTCAAGACGGATGCGTCTAAATACGCAGAAGTTTTGAAGGCCATGAGAGGCGAGTCTAAGCTCAAAGGCCTCGGCGCGGATGTCAGGTCAATTCGTCGGTCACGCACCGGCGAGATGATCCTCGAACTCCGCCTATAAAAAGGCGGCCCAGGAAGTGCTAGGCGAGGAGGTTCAAATCCGAGCCCTCACTCCTGAAGTGACTCTCCAGCTTAAAAACCTGGACGAGATCACCGAAGGGTGCGACATAGCACAAGCCTTCGAGCGAGAGTGTGGAGTGGTAATACCGCGGAGGCAGTTCGTCTCAGCAGGGGCCCGGCCGGCACCCAGGTTGCTACCATAAAGCTTCCACTAGCGGAGGGTAACAAGGCCCTGAAGAAGGCCACGTTGAAGGTGGGTTGGTTGGTCTGCCCTCTGGGCACCTTCCAACAGCCTGACGTTTGCTTCAGGTGCTTTGAGCGGGGGCATAAATCCTGGTCGTGCAAAGGGCCCGACAGGTCCAATTTATGCCGCCGCTGCGGTGGCGCATGCCATAAAGCACGGGAGTGCGGTGCACCTCCCAAGTGTCTGGTATGCACCGGTAAACGTGACGCCAAACACGCCATGGGAGGCCACAAGTGTCCGGCTGCACGGCCGGCTACTAAGCCGCAGGCCTGAGGGTGATACGGTTAAACCTGAACCACTGCTATGCGGTGCAGCAGTTACTACACCAAGCAGCTGCTGAGTCGTTGTCGGACGTCGCCATCGTTTAGGACTTCTACCGCATCCCAACCGGAAACGGTAACTGGGTATCGGACAAGTCTGGGAAGACGGCCCTTTGCACGACAGGCAGGTCCCCGGTTCAGGAGATTGTGTCGACCTCCAGAGAGGGATACGTGATAGCCAAAGTGGACGGAGTATTCTACTGCAGTTGCTATGCTCCGCCAAGTTGGTCTACCGAAACGTTCGCACAGATGGTCGATCAAGCAACCGTGGAACTGACGGGCCTATGGCCGTTGGTGGTTGCGGGTGACTTCAACGCTTGGGCTGTCGAGTGGGGAAGTCGCTGTACAAATCATAGGGGCCAGGTCTCGTTGGAAGCTTTGGCAAAGCTCAAGTTAGACTTGGCTTATGTTGGTACGAAATGCACCTACAGTAGGAATGGTGCAGAATCGATTATCGATGTGACGTTCTGCAGCCCGGGACTGATCACAAACTGGAGGGTAGACGACAGCTACACGAATAGCGACCACCGAACGGTCCGCTATGAGGTAGGCGTGCGGAAGCAAGCAGCGAGTAGGGCCAATATTCCATCCTTCCAAGGCTGGAAAACAGGCAATTAGGCAATTAGATGGTAGCACGAAGGGGGTGAACCACTCCCGGGTGTGGACCATCTGAATTCGATGTTGTCTTGGGCGTGCGACGCCACGATGCCTAGGTCTCGTCCGCCTAGCGAGGGTAGACTACCGACATACTGGTGGAGCGAAACGATAGCAGGCATACGCAGTACATGCCTCTGTGCAAGACGGAGGATGCAACGCGCGCGTTCCGACGAGCAAAGAGCGGAACGTGGTGCCGCATTCAGATCCGCTAAGGCAACGCTTAAGAGCGCAATCAGAGCCAGTAAACGAGCCTGTTTCGAACGACTCTGTACCAGTGCCAATTCGAACCCGTGGGGTGACGCCTACAGGATCGTTATGACCAAGACTAGAGGTGCGCTAGCTCCGGCAAAACAATCACCAGAGATGCTAGAAACGATCATTCGGGGCCTCTTCCCAAGCCACGAACCAAGTCCCTGGCCTCCGGCTGACGAGTCACCACCAGCCGTGAGTGACGGCAGCCGTGCAGAGGCAGACGATGCGGTAAGGGTGACAGAAGATGAATTGATCGAGATCGCAAACTCCCTAAAGATAGGCAAGGCACCGGGACCAGATGTAATCCTGAACTTGACCATCAAGAAGCTCCCGGGTTGTTCAAGGCGGTTATGCAGAAATGCCTCGACGACTGCCTCTTCCCGGACGTGTGGAAGCGCCAGAGGCTGGTGCTGTTGCCGAAGGTTGGGAAACCACCAGGTGATCCATCGGCATACAGACCAATCTGCCTGCTGGACACGGCGGGCAAGGTGCTTGAGAGGGTAATCCTCAATAGACTGGTGAAATGTTCAGAAAGTGAGAACGGTCAATCAAGCAACCAGTTCGGTTTTCAAAAAGATAGGTCCACGGTGGATGCAATTCTCTCCGTCACCAGAACGGACGAGGTTGCAATCCAACGCAAAAGGAGGGGCACGTCGATTATACCTTCAAGAAAGCTTCCATGGCTGTGGCGGCGCTATCTCGCATGATGGCAAACAGCTCGGCGGTCCGTAGCAGTAGGTGCAAAGTCCTTGCTAGCGTGACTACGTTCATACTCAGGTATGGAGGACCAGTGTGGTCCAAGGTATTGAGTACCTCGTGCCATCGCGGCAAACTCGAGAGTACGTACAGGCTAATGTGCCTAAGGGTCGCGTGAGCATACCGAACAGTGTCGTATGATGCGGTTTGCGTCTTGGCTGGCATGATGCCCATCAGCATCATCGTCAAAGAGGATGTAGAGTACTTCGACCAACGCGACACGAGGGGTATACGTAACACCATACGGTAATTTTCAATGGCCAGGTGGCAGCGGGAGTGGTCCAACACTACGAAAGGTAGATGGACACACCGACTCATCCCAGAGTTAGCATGCTGGATTAATAGGCGCCATGGGGAAGTAACCTTCCATCTGACACAGATCCTGTCAGGCCATGGCTGCTTTAGGCAGTACCTGCATAGGTTCGGGTACGCCGAGTCCCCTATGTGCCCCGCATGTATGGGTGCGGAAGAAAACGCAGAGCATGTGTTCTGCACATGTCCGCGTTTCGAGCGGATAAGGTACGAAATGCTGGCAATAAGTGGGACGGACACCACGCCAGAGAACATTGTGCGTAGGATGTGCAAGAATAGGGAAATCTGGGATGCGGTCATCAAGGCCACACCACAGATCGTTAGTATTTTGCAGGGCACCAATCGACGGGAAACCATCTGATTGAGCTCGAAATACTCTACCGGTACGAAGGATTTACTTCTCCGCGATCGCGGCTGAGCTTACTTAATAGGAACTTAAGCAAATAAAACGACTACTTCAATATAAATTTATTGCGCTCGCCTTGGGTGATCAAACTTAACTCATAAATTATTTGCATGTTGGCTTAAATATATTTTTGATGGCCAAGATTGGCTTATTGGTGATCGTGATATCCTCTCTAATTTCTCATTTTCTGCTATTTTGTGTGTATATTTTTAGTACAATTTGTATGTGTAATAATTGGCGTGAGTTTAGATTTTTGAAATTTGGCTAAGCGAAATTAATTTAAGTAAACTTATAATTAGATCTTGGTTGATTAGGTTATGATGCTTATTTTAAGATAAATTTATAATTTAAAAGTTGAATCATGATTTGATCGTATACATTCCGGCCCCTTTGAAATATTTAGGATATTTCAACTATCCTTTTCAGGTGGCCTGTCTCTTTCTAGTAACTTCTAAACCTTGTTTATTTTATTTTACTAATTTGTAAGCGCTTTTTTATTTTTCCTTCGACCTTTGACCGGACGAGAAAATCGTTCCACTGGTGTAGGTGTTCTTTCGGTTGATTTGTCGTGTTGATATGGTACCGTGCGAACTCTCGTATTTCTGCGCATGCACGCTGATATTGCTCCAGTGGAAAGAAGTTCAACAACTTACTAGTTGCGTGATGATGAGTCGATCCTCGTCATTCAGCCGGCAAATAAAAAAGACCAGGTAGATCATACGGGTGGAAGTAATTAATTGGAAAGCTAATTACCTGTTTTATATCCAAATGCGCATCGAGCAAGTATTAAGCTGCTCTAATGGTTTGTTGAGTTTGACGAAACATCATCATTCGGCAAAGGCAGTAAGGCGATTCTGGTTACAGGTCGTACGACGTCATCTGCAGTGGATGTTTTTATTGTAACGACTCGGACGATTCCATCCTTCCCAGGGTGCACTGCGGTGATTTTCGCAAGCGGCCACTGGGTTGGTGGTAAATTATCCTCTCGAACAACGAAGATTCGTCCGGGTTCAATTTTAACAGGTGGACTGCAGCTGTTTGATGCCCTTGACTGGAGTTGTTGAGGGTACTCGGGATACCAGCGAGCCCAGATGCGTTGAAAATGTTGCTGAGTTTGCTGCCAATGGTTGAGCCGATTTTCTGGTACGTTGGTTACAGACGGTTCGATGACAGCTTGTAGATTGGAGCCCACCAGGAAATGTCCCGGTGTCAAGGCTTCTAGATCCGTTGATTCTGATGGTATTGGTGTGAGTGGTCGGGAATTGAGGCACATTTCCACTTGTGCCAGCAGGGTTAGCAGGTCCTCGTATCTGATAGTGGTGTTTCGCAACTCCTTTAGAAGGTGAAATTTGGCTGATTTCACTGCGGCCTCCCATAGACCTCCAAAGTGTGGCGCACGTGGCGGAATAAATTTCCACCTTATTTCGTTGTTTGCACACCAACTGAAAATTTCATTGCGGTCGTCTTCTTCTAATTTCAACATTCTATACACTTTATTGAGTGCATGAGCGGCCCCCATAAACGCAGTGGCATTATCAGAATGAAGCTCGGAAATCGTGTCTTGAACTGTCCTACAGATCAGACGTTTTTTCGGTTGCTTGTGGACTGGTCTTTGACTGCCTATAGCTTCAAAGTTTGTGTTTTGTCAGTGTGTCTTTTAAAGATTACCTGAAAGTTATTTCCCATCAGTCTTTCTCAAGACTACCTACTTTTGAATTTAACATTTGTTTTAACTTTTTTCGTATCACCTGAAATGGCTGGACGGAAAAAGAAACCTCGCATCGCTGCGGGGAGGAAAAGAGAGGCATCTCTTTCTGACACTTCGAGTGTCTGTAGTGACAATCCTTTTGATATTTTGCTTGAGCATGAAGCTGGTGAAATGGAAGTTACCTAAAATGAAACTATACAAAATATAAAATCTTTAAAAAAGGAGAAAGTTCCACCTATTGTGGTAACTATTTCTTCTGAATTTAATATATTCAAAAAGGAACTTTCAACGTTTGTTTCTGACGTTAAAGTTACCTATCAAATTGGCCGTAGAGGTGAATGCCGCTTATTAGCCGACTCAGTAAAGGGTCGTGATCGTCTTGTTCAGTATTTAACTGACAAGATGTACAAATTTTTTACATATGACACCAAGAACGCCAAGCCGTTCAAGGTTGTCTTGAAAGGTCTCACCAACGATCAAACCGTTGATGAGATCAAACTTACTTTAACAGAATTACTTGGCATAGCCCCTACCCAAGTAATTCTAATGAAACAAAAATCACGAGGCGAAAACAGTCAGAGAACTGGAATTTCCCTTGTTAATTATTTAATTCATTTTAACCGCAATGAGGTTAACAACTTAAAATTTTTTGAAAAAGCACATGCTTTGTATAATGTGCGTGTAAAGTGGGAAATTTATAGGAAGTATGGCGGAGGTGAAAAGCATATCACCCAATGCCGTACTTGCCAACGTTATGGCCATGGTTCCAAATTCTGTAACATGGACCAAAAATGTCTTAATTGTGGAGACTCTTCTCACAAAAAGGACACATGTCCTGTGAAAGAGAGTAAAAATTTTCGCTGTGCGAATTGTAACGGCAACCATATGTCAAATTTTTATCAATGCCCAGTCCGTTTAGCAATTGTTAAGGCAAGGCAAGGTAAACAAAATTCAATTTCTCAATTGAAACCAACTTCAAAACAAAATTCTCCAAGCGTACCAGTGACGCATAGTTTACCTACTCCTTTGCATACCCGTTTAACTTATGCACAGGTTACAGGTAGTTCGAACATTATACCGCCTAGTGTTGGTAGTTCGAAAATGACCGTTAATATGGGTAAGCAAAACACGCTAGAAAATAATTGTACACCTGTCACTTCAGCTAATATTGCTGCCGAAAATATTTTTTCTAATGTCAACTGCCTGGGGCCTATTACGGCAGGTAAACTTTCTTTTTTGCAACAGGCAATGTTCGATCTTATGAACGCCATGTTGCAGGCAAAATCAATGTTTGAAGCCATTCAAATAGGCACAAATTTTACTATTAAAATTGTTTCTAATTTAAAATTTAGCAATGATTTTAAATAAAACAATTAAAATATTAAATTGGAATGCTCGCTCATTGAAGGCCAATGAGAATGAGCTTTTTAACTTTTTAACAGTAAATAATGTGCATATTGCAATTATTACTGAAACATTTTTGAAACCTAACATAAAATTAAAATATGATCCCAATTACGTGGTTCATAGATATGATAGGATTCAGGGTTCCGGCGGTGGAGTTGCAATTGTTATTCATCGCCGAATCAAACATCGTGCTCTTCCCCATCTTGAGACGAAAGTTATTGAAACTTTGGGAATTGAAGTTCAAACTGAACTTGGGATTTTATTTATTGCCGCAGCATATTTACCATTTCAATGCACACGCGAGCTCAAAAATTATTTTAAAGGTGATTTACAAAAACTCACCAGAAATCGTTCGAAATTTTTCATAATCGGCGATTTTTACGCTAAACATCGTTCATGGAATAATTCTCAAAGTAATTCCAATGGCAAAATTTTATTCAACGATTGTTCTTCAGGATACTATTCTATTTTGTCTCCGAATAGTCCTACATGCTTTTCTTCTGTAAGAAACCCTTCAACAATTGATTTGGTGCTTACAGATCAAAGTCATGTATGTAGTGATTTGATCACACATGCTGACTTTGATTCTGATCATCTTCCAATAACTTTTTCTTTATCACATGAATCAGTTTTAAACCCTATGAGCTCTGTTTTTAATTATAACAAGGCTAATTGGGAAAGATACAAAACTCATATTGAGAGAAATTTCAATAATGAGCTTGATTTGCAAAACGAAGTGAATATTGATTCCGCTTTGGAAGCATTAAAATGTGCAATTGTTGATGCCAGGAATTATTCTGTTCCAAAGGCTCAAGTGAAATTTGATTCACCAATAATTGACGAGAATCTTCAACTTCTAATTCGTTTGAAAAATGTCCGCAGACGTCAATATCAACGTTCTCGTGACCCTGTTTTTAAAACTATTTATAAAGATTTACAGAAAGAGATTAAACATAGATTTACTCTTCTGAGAAATCAAAATTTTGAGACTAAAGTTGAAAAATTGAAACCATATTCAAAACCATTTTGGAAGCTGTCGAAGATTCTTAAGAAACCTTCAAAGCCTATTCCAGTTTTAAAAGATGGTGAACGTTTTCTTGTATCCAATGAACAAAAGGCTCAAAGACTTGCTCAGCAGTTTGAGAGTGTTCATAACTCAAATTTGAATTTTGTGAGTCCAATTGAAAATGAAGTCACACGTCAATTTGATTTAATTTCTTCCCAGAATTTTTTACCTGCAGAAATAATTGAAACTAACTTGAATGAGATTAAATCAATTATTAAAAATTTCAAAAATATGAAAGCACCTGGTGACGATGGAATCTTTAATATACTAATCAAACATCTCCCTGAGAGCACAATGGAATTTTTAGTAAAAATTTTCAATTGCTGCTTCAAAATTGCACATTTTCCCAAATTATGGAAAAATGCAAAAATTACTCCCATTTTAAAACCGAATAAGAACCCAGCTGAAGTTTCAAGTTATCGACCAATCAGTTTGCTTTCTTCAATAAGTAAACTGTTTGAGAGAATTATTCTTAACAGAATGATGTCACACATCAACGAAAATTCAATTTTTGCAAATGAACAGTTTGGATTTCGCCATGGGCATTCCACAACTCATCAATTGCTCAGAGTTACTAATATGATACGAGCTAACAAATCTGAAGGTTATTCCACTGGAGCTGCTCTTTTAGACATAGAAAAAGCATTCGACAGTGTTTGGCATAAAGGTTTGATTGCGAAATTGCAAACTTTTAATTTTCCAATTTTCCTAATCAAAATTTTAAAAAATTATCTTACTGATCGAACTCTGCAGGTTGTCTATCAGAATTCAAAATCTGATAGATTTCCTGTCAGAGCAGGTGTACCTCAAGGTTCAGTCTTGGGTCCAGTCCTGTACAACATATTCACTTCAGATCTTCCTGATTTGCCTCCAGGATGCACAAAGTCATTGTTCTGCGATGACACAAGCATTTCCGTAAAAGGAAAAAGTCTTCGTGTCATATGCAGTCGATTGCAGAAAAGTTTAGATATTTTTTCTTCCTACTTGCAAAAGTGGAAAATCTCTCCCAATGCTTCTAAAACTCAAATGATAATTTTTCCGCATAAGCCTAGGGCTTCTTTCCTCAAGCCAAACAATAATCACGTTGTCAAGATGAATGGGGTTATTTTAAGTTGGTCCGACAAGGTTAAGTACTTGGGACTAATTTATGATAAAAAACTTATTTTCAAAGAGCACATAGAGAGTATACAAGCCAAGTGCATCAAATATACGAGATGTTTATATCCTCTCATTAACAGGAATTCTAAACTTTGTTTAAAGAACAAACTTTTGATTTACAAACAAACTTTTAGACCAGCAATGCTTTATGCTGTACCGATCTGGTCAAGTTGCTGTTCAACAAGGAAGAAAACGCTTCAAAGGATTCAGAATAAAATTCTGAAAATGATTTTGAAGCGTCCTCCTTGGTTTGGTACACTCGAAATACATAGACTTACTGGTGTTGAACCATTAGAAGCTATGTCAAATAAAATTATTAACAATTTTCGACAAAAATCGTTGCAATCCTCAATTGCTACGATAAGCTCTCTTTATAGCCAATAAGTTAGCAATTAAGTTAGTTGTAAGTTTACTTCCCCTTTTCTGACAAGTAGGTTTAAATCCCTACGAATGATAAGTCCTAATTGCGAAAGCAAACAAATCCTAACAATTAAAATTACAAATTTCTAACAGTGTTGAGAAGTCACCATTTGTGATTGGACACACATACTCATTATTTACTAATATTTATCATAAATACTTAAGCTACTAACAAATCCCCCCTAAAAAAAAAAAAAAAAAAAAAAGCTCGGAAATCTTTCCGCGACGAGCAACTAGGCGTTTGAGGGCAGCCAGAAAGGCAGCGGTGGACAAATCACTTACGAGCTCTATATGAACAGCCCGTGTGGAAAAGCATATGAAAATTGCCACATAAACTTTCGTTGGTCCGCGCTTCCGAACAGCTGACTTCACATAAAAAGGCCCACAATAATCGATCCCACACACGGAAAATGGTCGACTAGGGGTGACACGTGAAGCAGGCAAATCAGCTGTTGTTTGTTTAATTAAAACTGGTTTGTAGCGGAAGCAGGTGTGACATTTGTGGTAAATTTGGCGTACAAGATTTCTTCCTCCTAGAATCCAATATTTCTGGCGAAGAGTGGCCAGCATTAGTTGAGGACCAGCATGATGAAGAATTTTGTGAATGTGGTTGGCTATGATGACGCTCAAGGGGTGACTCGCTTTCAAAACTATCGGGTGTTTGGATGATTCGGGTAGATCGAGGTTGGTCAAGCGACCGCCTACTCGAATGATGCCTGCTGAGTCCACGTAGGGCTTAAGTTATTTCAAGGTGTTGGGCTTGGCCAATTGAAGTCCGTTTACGAGATTATTGTGTTCTTCCCAAAAACTGTCTCGTTGCGCCATACGGCACAGTACCATATCGGCTGAGATTAATTCGTCAGTATTAACTGCATGGGACGGTTTTATTTTTTTGCGACGAGGAATGAGCTTAATGTAGTTTTGTGGATGGTCGCGACGAATTAAGGTGCGTTTACGTAATTGTTGGAGAAATTTGAGGCAGTAAGCCGTGGTTCTTCGCAATTTAGAATAATCCGAGTACCGTTCAAACAAATAATCGCTGAAGCTGCATTGCGTAGCAGACACAGCGACTAACGGAACATTTCTGCCTTCGGTTTTGGTTTCCGGTAATTCATCGACCGGTAGCGCTCCGGTGGGCCAGCATTCTTAAGTTAGGGAAAGCCAAGATGGTCCGGACCACCACCTGGCGTAGTTTACGATTTCTGTAGGACTCAATCCTCGAGAGATATCATCTGCCGGGTTTTCTATACCTGCGATGTGTTTTCAGCTGTCAATGGAGGTGTGTTGCTGGATGTAGAACACGCGGTTGGCTACAAACGTCTTCCAACGGCCTGGCGGTGAACGTAGTCATTGTAAAACCGTGGTGGAGTCTGACCAAAAATGGATTCCAGTGGGTGAGATTTTTATAGCCGCGATAACTTTCTCATAAAGCTGGGTGAATAAGCGGGCGGCACAAAGCTCTAGCTTTGCCATCGTGTGATGGGTTGAAAGCGGCGTTACCTTGCATTTTGACGCCATAAGCTGAACATAAATTCGGTTTGCTGTTTTAGTGCAAACGTAACAGCACGTTCCGTAAGCCTTTTCGGAAGCATCAGCGAAGAAATGTAATTCAAAGCTGGTTGCGAGAGGCACAGACACGAATCGAGGATTTTTGATCTGACGCAGAACATCTATTGTGGTATGGTATTCTTTCCACGCATCTTGGAGCTTCAGTGGCAATGGTTGATCCCATCCAAAGCGTTGGCCATCGGCAGTTCTTAGCGCCCACAAACGCTGCATGAACAATTTAGCCTTCATGATAAGTGGACCTACCAAACCTAGCGGATCAAAAATTTGAGCGATGTAGGACATCACGTTTCGTTTAGTCAAAACAGCCGCTGGCAAAGGTAATTCCACTTTAAATCGAAACGTATCAGTTTTGGGTTCCCATATCAATCCAAGGGTGCTGATGGATTGCTCATCCTGAATGTCGAAGAATGGTTGAATGGCCCGGTCATCAGGTGGGATACCTTACAACACCTCCACTGAGTTCGAAGCCCATTTCTTCAGAGGAAAACCGGCAGTCTTAAGCATTTGGGAAACTTCATGTTGAATTACACGGGCAGTTTGAGCATCCGCGGCACCAGACAGAAAATCGTCGACATAAAAATCTTCGGCTACTGGTTCAGCAGCATTAGGAAACTGGTGTTTTTCGTCAATGGATAACTGTTTAAGTGTCTTTGTGGCAAGGTACGGTGCAGAAGCTGTACCGTATGTAACGGTCTGTAGCTCATATGTTGCGATAGGTTCGTTGGGGTTTGAACGCCATAATATTCTTTGTAGGGGCTGATCGTTAGAATGTACCAGTACCTGTCGGTACATTTTTTCCACATCGGCCACCAACGCAACTGCGTGGGTGCGGAAACGCATAATCAATGAGAGTAAATCTTGTTGTACAACGGGGCCTACCAGCAAATTATCATTTAGCGAGTATCCGGACGCTGTTTTGCATGACGCGTCGAATACCACCCTTGTCTTTGTTGTCGTACTGGAAGACTTAAATACAGGGTGGTGTGGGAGGTAGCAGTGCTCGATAGAATCATCAACAGGATCATTAAGCCGTTTCATGTGTCCCAATGTTTCATACTCGTGCATGAATTTATGATAAGCGGATTTTACGTTGGCGTCACGATCTAACCGTCGTTCAAGACTGCGCAATCTCCGTTCAGCAGTAATTCTAGAATTTCGCTAGTATAATTTCTGATTTTCCTAACTTGGGAAGACGAACCACGTATCGACCAGAGGAATCACGGACTGTGGTAGCAGCATAAAGATCCTCTCGGGTAGAGAATGAATATTTTGCTCGATGATTGTCTCCATTTCCCAAAAACGCTGAACTGCATCTTCAAGCCTACTATCAGCAGTGGAAACAAAACATATTGTGGTTGCGGATGAGCAATCTTGTAGTGTTGCCCCTGAAACAGTCCAACCAAAAAGAGTTTCGATGATTTGAGGCTGGTTTGGACCCATGGAAATCTTTTTCCCTGTGTGTAGTTCCCAGTATGTTTTACCACCTATGACAATATCTATTTGACTGGAAGTGTAAAATTGCGGATCGGCTAGCGTAACATTTAGCAGATTCCAGGAACTTATTTGCACGGGTACAATGGGTAAATCGTTCGTAGGAGTATCTATGACCAAAAACTCAAGCTTCGTGGAAAATGGACAAACTTTAGGTTTGGCGGTTGCGGTGACCGTGCGTTTTAACCTTTTCACTGAATGACCAATTCCTGCCACACAAACGTTGATTTTGGTTTGACGATTGCAAAGCAGGGTTGCTAACTTCTTTGAAATAAAGTTCGACATCGAAGCGGAATCTAAAAGCGCTCTAGCTTCAAAAACGTTTCCATAATCATTGACTATGTGAAGAGCGACTGTTTCCAACAAAACTGTGCTGGGATGAGACTGAACCGGTAAACTAACTTGAACATTGGATGGTAATGGCTCTACTGGAAGCGCCGACAAAGGCGGATTTTGCTGCTGCTCGGATGTGGACACTGTCACTGCTGGAGTTGACGAGTTTTTGTTGGATGGAGAGGAATCATGCAGTAACGTATGATGACGGTCACGGCATACACGACACGAGAATTTGGATTCACAATTCTTTGCTTGATGACCGGTACGAAAACAATTCCAGCATAACCTTCGCTGGGAAATCAGCTCACGACGCTGCGCGACTGACATTTTCTCGAAAGCTGTACACTGAAACAGATAGTGGCTCTGGGGACAGGCAAGACACGATGGCGGCGACGGCATACTTTGGGAAGCGACAGCATTAGCAACTGTCCTGTGCAGAAAATTCTTTTTGGGGGGTGGTTGAGTACCGGACAACCTTACTGAATTGGATTGGGACCGTTGTAGTAGATCTGATGAAACGGATTTCAGAATACGCACTCGTTGGTACGGAAACTCAATCAGGCCATCGTAACTTACGTCTTCATTTTGGCTGGTTCGTTCCTCCCAGGCGCGCAACGTTGTTGGATCGAGCTTGTAACATAACATATTAACCAGTGGAGTATCCCAGTGATGAATTGGTTCTTCCAACTTGGCTAAAGCCTTCACATGGCGTTGGAATTCATCGATAAGTTCGTGCAATTCCTGAGCAGATTCTCTTTTTATTGGGGGGAGATCGTAAATTGTCCGAAAAAGTTGCTTTTTTAGGAACCGACGATTGTCATAACGTTTCAATAAAGCGTCCCACACTGACGCGTAGCTGTCTGCTTCAACGCTCTCAAATGGTTTCACCTTGAAGGGATTGTAATAAGTACTGCAGTTTAGCAACTATCGGTATATCAGCATTTGAGTGCACCATAGAGCTGAAAGTATCGCGAAACGATAGCCACTTCGAAAAATCTCCATTGAATTTCGGGAGATCTATTTTCGGCAATCTCAAATGGAAATTATGTGGGGGAGTGTATGGCGCGGGCAGAAAGGACGAATTAAACACCGTTTGGTTTGGTTCTGGTGCTCTTCTCGATAGCAAAAACCCCTTTGCTTCACAATAGCGAGTTTCTAGATCCGATCGTTCGGTAAGGTGAGTCTCTAAAACATCGACACCGTCAATTTTCTTGATTCCAGCCTGAATTTCGTGGAATTCTTGATACATTTTATCCAACGATTCCAGGTCAGGTCAAAATTTTGAGACTAAAGTTGAAAAATTGAAACCATATTCAAAACCATTTTGGAAGCTGTCGAAGATTCTTAAGAAACCTTCAAAGCCTATTCCAGTTTTAAAAGATGGTGAACGTTTTCTTGTATCCAATGAACAAAAGGCTCAAAGACTTGCTCAGCAGTTTGAGAGTGTTCATAACTCAAATTTGAATTTTGTGAGTCCAATTGAAAATGAAGTCACACGTCAATTTGATTTAATTTCTTCCCAGAATTTTTTACCTGCAGAAATAATTGAAACTAACTTGAATGAGATTAAATCAATTATTAAAAATTTCAAAAATATGAAAGCACCTGGTGACGATGGAATCTTTAATATACTAATCAAACATCTCCCTGAGAGCACAATGGAATTTTTAGTAAAAATTTTCAATTGCTGCTTCAAAATTGCACATTTTCCCAAATTATGGAAAAATGCAAAAATTACTCCCATTTTAAAACCGAATAAGAACCCAGCTGAAGTTTCAAGTTATCGACCAATCAGTTTGCTTTCTTCAATAAGTAAACTGTTTGAGAGAATTATTCTTAACAGAATGATGTCACACATCAACGAAAATTCAATTTTTGCAAATGAACAGTTTGGATTTCGCCATGGGCATTCCACAACTCATCAATTGCTCAGAGTTACTAATATGATACGAGCTAACAAATCTGAAGGTTATTCCACTGGAGCTGCTCTTTTAGACATAGAAAAAGCATTCGACAGTGTTTGGCATAAAGGTTTGATTGCGAAATTGCAAACTTTTAATTTTCCAATTTTCCTAATCAAAATTTTAAAAAATTATCTTACTGATCGAACTCTGCAGGTTGTCTATCAGAATTCAAAATCTGATAGATTTCCTGTCAGAGCAGGTGTACCTCAAGGTTCAGTCTTGGGTCCAGTCCTGTACAACATATTCACTTCAGATCTTCCTGATTTGCCTCCAGGATGCACAAAGTCATTGTTCTGCGATGACACAAGCATTTCCGTAAAAGGAAAAAGTCTTCGTGTCATATGCAGTCGATTGCAGAAAAGTTTAGATATTTTTTCTTCCTACTTGCAAAAGTGGAAAATCTCTCCCAATGCTTCTAAAACTCAAATGATAATTTTTCCGCATAAGCCTAGGGCTTCTTTCCTCAAGCCAAACAATAATCACGTTGTCAAGATGAATGGGGTTATTTTAAGTTGGTCCGACAAGGTTAAGTACTTGGGACTAATTTATGATAAAAAACTTATTTTCAAAGAGCACATAGAGAGTATACAAGCCAAGTGCATCAAATATACGAGATGTTTATATCCTCTCATTAACAGGAATTCTAAACTTTGTTTAAAGAACAAACTTTTGATTTACAAACAAACTTTTAGACCAGCAATGCTTTATGCTGTACCGATCTGGTCAAGTTGCTGTTCAACAAGGAAGAAAACGCTTCAAAGGATTCAGAATAAAATTCTGAAAATGATTTTGAAGCGTCCTCCTTGGTTTGGTACACTCGAAATACATAGACTTACTGGTGTTGAACCATTAGAAGCTATGTCAAATAAAATTATTAACAATTTTCGACAAAAATCGTTGCAATCCTCAATTGCTACGATAAGCTCTCTTTATAGCCAATAAGTTAGCAATTAAGTTAGTTGTAAGTTTACTTCCCCTTTTCTGACAAGTAGGTTTAAATCCCTACGAATGATAAGTCCTAATTGCGAAAGCAAACAAATCCTAACAATTAAAATTACAAATTTCTAACAGTGTTGAGAAGTCACCATTTGTGATTGGACACACATACTCATTATTTACTAATATTTATCATAAATACTTAAGCTACTAACAAATCCCCCCTAAAAAAAAAAAAAAAAAAAAAAGCTCGGAAATCTTTCCGCGACGAGCAACTAGGCGTTTGAGGGCAGCCAGAAAGGCAGCGGTGGACAAATCACTTACGAGCTCTATATGAACAGCCCGTGTGGAAAAGCATATGAAAATTGCCACATAAACTTTCGTTGGTCCGCGCTTCCGAACAGCTGACTTCACATAAAAAGGCCCACAATAATCGATCCCACACACGGAAAATGGTCGACTAGGGGTGACACGTGAAGCAGGCAAATCAGCTGTTGTTTGTTTAATTAAAACTGGTTTGTAGCGGAAGCAGGTGTGACATTTGTGGTAAATTTGGCGTACAAGATTTCTTCCTCCTAGAATCCAATATTTCTGGCGAAGAGTGGCCAGCATTAGTTGAGGACCAGCATGATGAAGAATTTTGTGAATGTGGTTGGCTATGATGACGCTCAAGGGGTGACTCGCTTTCAAAACTATCGGGTGTTTGGATGATTCGGGTAGATCGAGGTTGGTCAAGCGACCGCCTACTCGAATGATGCCTGCTGAGTCCACGTAGGGCTTAAGTTATTTCAAGGTGTTGGGCTTGGCCAATTGAAGTCCGTTTACGAGATTATTGTGTTCTTCCCAAAAACTGTCTCGTTGCGCCATACGGCACAGTACCATATCGGCTGAGATTAATTCGTCAGTATTAACTGCATGGGACGGTTTTATTTTTTTGCGACGAGGAATGAGCTTAATGTAGTTTTGTGGATGGTCGCGACGAATTAAGGTGCGTTTACGTAATTGTTGGAGAAATTTGAGGCAGTAAGCCGTGGTTCTTCGCAATTTAGAATAATCCGAGTACCGTTCAAACAAATAATCGCTGAAGCTGCATTGCGTAGCAGACACAGCGACTAACGGAACATTTCTGCCTTCGGTTTTGGTTTCCGGTAATTCATCGACCGGTAGCGCTCCGGTGGGCCAGCATTCTTAAGTTAGGGAAAGCCAAGATGGTCCGGACCACCACCTGGCGTAGTTTACGATTTCTGTAGGACTCAATCCTCGAGAGATATCATCTGCCGGGTTTTCTATACCTGCGATGTGTTTTCAGCTGTCAATGGAGGTGTGTTGCTGGATGTAGAACACGCGGTTGGCTACAAACGTCTTCCAACGGCCTGGCGGTGAACGTAGTCATTGTAAAACCGTGGTGGAGTCTGACCAAAAATGGATTCCAGTGGGTGAGATTTTTATAGCCGCGATAACTTTCTCATAAAGCTGGGTGAATAAGCGGGCGGCACAAAGCTCTAGCTTTGCCATCGTGTGATGGGTTGAAAGCGGCGTTACCTTGCATTTTGACGCCATAAGCTGAACATAAATTCGGTTTGCTGTTTTAGTGCAAACGTAACAGCACGTTCCGTAAGCCTTTTCGGAAGCATCAGCGAAGAAATGTAATTCAAAGCTGGTTGCGAGAGGCACAGACACGAATCGAGGATTTTTGATCTGACGCAGAACATCTATTGTGGTATGGTATTCTTTCCACGCATCTTGGAGCTTCAGTGGCAATGGTTGATCCCATCCAAAGCGTTGGCCATCGGCAGTTCTTAGCGCCCACAAACGCTGCATGAACAATTTAGCCTTCATGATAAGTGGACCTACCAAACCTAGCGGATCAAAAATTTGAGCGATGTAGGACATCACGTTTCGTTTAGTCAAAACAGCCGCTGGCAAAGGTAATTCCACTTTAAATCGAAACGTATCAGTTTTGGGTTCCCATATCAATCCAAGGGTGCTGATGGATTGCTCATCCTGAATGTCGAAGAATGGTTGAATGGCCCGGTCATCAGGTGGGATACCTTACAACACCTCCACTGAGTTCGAAGCCCATTTCTTCAGAGGAAAACCGGCAGTCTTAAGCATTTGGGAAACTTCATGTTGAATTACACGGGCAGTTTGAGCATCCGCGGCACCAGACAGAAAATCGTCGACATAAAAATCTTCGGCTACTGGTTCAGCAGCATTAGGAAACTGGTGTTTTTCGTCAATGGATAACTGTTTAAGTGTCTTTGTGGCAAGGTACGGTGCAGAAGCTGTACCGTATGTAACGGTCTGTAGCTCATATGTTGCGATAGGTTCGTTGGGGTTTGAACGCCATAATATTCTTTGTAGGGGCTGATCGTTAGAATGTACCAGTACCTGTCGGTACATTTTTTCCACATCGGCCACCAACGCAACTGCGTGGGTGCGGAAACGCATAATCAATGAGAGTAAATCTTGTTGTACAACGGGGCCTACCAGCAAATTATCATTTAGCGAGTATCCGGACGCTGTTTTGCATGACGCGTCGAATACCACCCTTGTCTTTGTTGTCGTACTGGAAGACTTAAATACAGGGTGGTGTGGGAGGTAGCAGTGCTCGATAGAATCATCAACAGGATCATTAAGCCGTTTCATGTGTCCCAATGTTTCATACTCGTGCATGAATTTATGATAAGCGGATTTTACGTTGGCGTCACGATCTAACCGTCGTTCAAGACTGCGCAATCTCCGTTCAGCAGTAATTCTAGAATTTCGCTAGTATAATTTCTGATTTTCCTAACTTGGGAAGACGAACCACGTATCGACCAGAGGAATCACGGACTGTGGTAGCAGCATAAAGATCCTCTCGGGTAGAGAATGAATATTTTGCTCGATGATTGTCTCCATTTCCCAAAAACGCTGAACTGCATCTTCAAGCCTACTATCAGCAGTGGAAACAAAACATATTGTGGTTGCGGATGAGCAATCTTGTAGTGTTGCCCCTGAAACAGTCCAACCAAAAAGAGTTTCGATGATTTGAGGCTGGTTTGGACCCATGGAAATCTTTTTCCCTGTGTGTAGTTCCCAGTATGTTTTACCACCTATGACAATATCTATTTGACTGGAAGTGTAAAATTGCGGATCGGCTAGCGTAACATTTAGCAGATTCCAGGAACTTATTTGCACGGGTACAATGGGTAAATCGTTCGTAGGAGTATCTATGACCAAAAACTCAAGCTTCGTGGAAAATGGACAAACTTTAGGTTTGGCGGTTGCGGTGACCGTGCGTTTTAACCTTTTCACTGAATGACCAATTCCTGCCACACAAACGTTGATTTTGGTTTGACGATTGCAAAGCAGGGTTGCTAACTTCTTTGAAATAAAGTTCGACATCGAAGCGGAATCTAAAAGCGCTCTAGCTTCAAAAACGTTTCCATAATCATTGACTATGTGAAGAGCGACTGTTTCCAACAAAACTGTGCTGGGATGAGACTGAACCGGTAAACTAACTTGAACATTGGATGGTAATGGCTCTACTGGAAGCGCCGACAAAGGCGGATTTTGCTGCTGCTCGGATGTGGACACTGTCACTGCTGGAGTTGACGAGTTTTTGTTGGATGGAGAGGAATCATGCAGTAACGTATGATGACGGTCACGGCATACACGACACGAGAATTTGGATTCACAATTCTTTGCTTGATGACCGGTACGAAAACAATTCCAGCATAACCTTCGCTGGGAAATCAGCTCACGACGCTGCGCGACTGACATTTTCTCGAAAGCTGTACACTGAAACAGATAGTGGCTCTGGGGACAGGCAAGACACGATGGCGGCGACGGCATACTTTGGGAAGCGACAGCATTAGCAACTGTCCTGTGCAGAAAATTCTTTTTGGGGGGTGGTTGAGTACCGGACAACCTTACTGAATTGGATTGGGACCGTTGTAGTAGATCTGATGAAACGGATTTCAGAATACGCACTCGTTGGTACGGAAACTCAATCAGGCCATCGTAACTTACGTCTTCATTTTGGCTGGTTCGTTCCTCCCAGGCGCGCAACGTTGCTGGGTCGAGCTTGTAACATAACATATTAACCAGTGGAGTATCCCAGTGATGAATTGGTTCTTCCAACTTGGCTAAAGCCTTCACATGGCGTTGGAATTCATCGATAAGTTCGTGCAATTCCTGAGCAGATTCTCTTTTTATTGGGGGGAGATCGTAAATTGTCCGAAAAAGTTGCTTTTTTAGGAACCGACGATTGTCATAACGTTTCAATAAAGCGTCCCACACTGACGCGTAGCTGTCTGCTTCAACGCTCTCAAATGGTTTCACCTTGAAGGGATTGTAATAAGTACTGCAGTTTAGCAACTATCGGTATATCAGCATTTGAGTGCACCATAGAGCTGAAAGTATCGCGAAACGATAGCCACTTCGAAAAATCTCCATTGAATTTCGGGAGATCTATTTTCGGCAATCTCAAATGGAAATTATGTGGGGGAGTGTGTGGCGCGGGCAGAAAGGACGAATTAAACACCGTTTGGTTTGGTTCTGGTGCTCTTCTCGATAGCAAAAACCCCTTTGCTTCACAATAGCGAGTTTCTAGATCCGATCGTTCGGTAAGGTGAGTCTCTAAAACATCGACACCGTCAATTTTCTTGATTCCAGCCTGAATTTCGTGGAATTCTTGATACATTTTATCCAACGATTCCAGGTGAACGAATATTTGGCAAGCATCACGTTCTTCATTGTAATGTGCCACAATTTTTTCTACTGAATCGCGAACCACATATCGTGCCTTTCTAGACACTATCAGTTCAGCTAATCTTCTCTAGGTTTTTCTGTCTGTGGGCATTTTTATTGTATTAAACAACCGCGAAAAATCGGGGTTTTCCTTCCCGACGCGGACGATAACGATCAAATCCTTCCCGACGCGGACGGTAACGTGAATCTCCTTCCTGACGCGGACGAATTCGTATCAATCCTTCCCGACGCGGACGAGAAATGCCAAAGGCACCACAAGCAAGTTCGTTGGTAACCAGTTAGGTTTGTGCCAAAAGCACCTTCAATCACCACAAATCGAGAAACATACAGTCCTTTCAGATCAAAAATCTTCTATAAGCCTTCACTTGGCTTAATCGGCTTACCCAAGCGACGCTATCAGGGTAACGCGGGAAAAATGCCGCCAGTATGGCACAATTGTTTCACACGGCTTGGGTGCTCACTCACACACCACTGTCACTGGCACAATCGGAATTTCATGGATCTATTGTCCAACGATATCGCACTGGCACACGTCTATATGACTCAAGCCATGAGCATTTGCTTCCGGTGCTTTGAGGGCGGACATAAGTCCTGGACCTGCAAGGGGCCCGATAGGAGCCAGCTGTGCAGGCGATGTGGAGGTGCAGGCCATAAAGCAAAGGACTGTGTGGAGTCTCCCAAATGCATGGTATGTTCCGGGAAACGGGACGCCAAACACTTTATGGGAGGCCCCAGGTGCCCAACCGGTAAACCGGCTGCGAAACCACGGGCGTAAGGGTGACGCAACTGAACCTGAACCATTGCTTCGCGGCTCAGCAGCTGCTACACCAAGCAGCCACTGAGTCGTTGTCGGACATCGCCGTCATATCGGATCCCTACCGCATCCCTCTCGGAAACGGTAACTGGGTTGCGGATAAGTCCAGTTTGGCGGCCATATGTACGACGAGCAAGTTCCCGGTTCAGGAGGTTGTCTCAACCTCAGAAGAAGGGTACGTAGTTGCTAAGGTAAACGGAGTGTTCTACTGCAGTTGCTATGCTCCGCCACGTTGGTCTACCGAAAGGTTCACCCAGATGGTCGACCTCCTATCCATGGAGCTAACGGGCCTAACGCCGTTGGTGGTGGCGGGCGACTTCAACGCTTGGGCTGTTGAGTGGGGAAGTCGCTTCACGAACCAGAGGGGCCAGATCCTGTTGGGGGCTTTTGCAAAGCTCAACCTAGATCTGGCCAACGGTGGGAACAAAAGTACATTTAGCAGAAATGGTGCGGAGTCGATCATCGACGTGACGTTCTCCAGCCCAGGACTGATCAAGAACTGGAGGGTAGACGATGGCTACACTAATAGCGACCACCAGGCGGTCTGTTATAGTGTAGACAACAACGAGAGGCGGCAAGCGACGGGTAGAGCCAACACTTCGACCGTTCGCGGGTGGAAGACATCGCACTTTGATGCCGAGGTATTCGAAGAGGCAATGAGAAGGGAGCGCGAGGGGGGCAGTTGGCTCCGCCCGACTGCTGACCAACTAGTTGCTATGCTATCGCGGGCGTGCGACGCCACCATGCCTAGGACTCGCCAACCTAGGAATGGAAAGCCACCGGTTTACTGGTGGACGTACGCGATAGCCGACCTTCGCAGTGCGTGCCTCCGTTCAAGACGGAGGGTGCAGCGCGCGCGAAACGAAGAAGAGAGGACAGAGCGCCGCGCAGCATTCAGTTCGGCAAGATCGATGCTAAAGAGTGCGATAAAGGCCAGCAAGAGGGCCTGCTTCGATAGGCTATGTGCGAGTGCCAATACAAATCCGTGGGGTGACGCCTACAGGATCGTAATGGCCAAGACTAAAGGCGCGCTGGCGCCTGCAGAGCGATCACCAGCGATGCTGGAGCGTATCATCGAGGGACTCTTTCCACGCCACGAGCCAAGTCCTTGGCCTCCGGCAGTCGAGTCTCACGTCCGACGTTCCAGTATCTCAGACATAGACCAGAGATGGTCGGCCAACCTGCCAAGCATCCAATCCGTGAGCGACGACAGCCGTGTCGAGGCAGGGGAGGAGGCAAGGGTTACGAATGAGGAACTCATCGTGATCGCCAAATCCCTAAAGGTGAGCAAGGCACCGGGACCGGATGGTATCCCTAACCTGGCGATCAGGCTGGCGATAAAAACGGCCCCGGGCTGTTCAGGGCAGTCATGCAGAGGTGCCTGGATGACTGTCTCTTTCCGGACAGGTGGAAGCGGCAGAGACTGGTCTTATTGCCGAAGGCTGGGAAACCGCCAGGGGACCCATCGGCATATAGGCCTATCTGCCTGCTGGACACCGCGGGCAAGGTGCTTGAGAGGATCATCCTCAACAGACTGGTGAGGTACACGGAGGGTGTACACGGTCTGGCAAGTAACCAGTTCGGCTTCCGGAAGGGCAGGTCCACGCTGGACGCAATCTCTTCCGTCATCAAGACGGCGGAGGTAGCAATCCAGCGCAAGAGAAGGGGAATACGCTACTGCGCAATCGTCACGCTCGACGTGAAGAATGCGTTCAATAGTGCCAGTTGGGACTCCATAGCGCTCGCGCTCAGGAGCATCCATGTACCGGTGTCGCTGTACAAGATTCTGGAAAATTATTTCCAGAATCGAGTACTTGTTTACGACACGGAGGAGGGTCAGAAGTGCGTCCCAATTACCGCAGGAGTTCCGCAAGGTTCTATCCTGGGCCCAGTGTTGTGGAATGTCATGTATGACGGAGTGTTGAAACTCAAGTTCCCTGTAGGGGTTGTGATCGTCGGCTTTGCAGACGACATAACGCTGGAGGTTCACGGCGAGTCTATCGAAGAGGTCGAGTTGACGGCCGCGCACTGTATACGCAAGGTCGAGGACTGGATGCGCTCCAGGAAACTGGAGCTCGCGCATCATAAGACGGAGGTCACGGTTGGTTGAACAACCGTAAATCGGAGCAACAGGCGGTGGTCAGAGTCGGAGACTGCACCATCACCTCGAAGCGATCCCTGAAGCTCTTGGGGGTTATGGTGGACGACAAGCTCACGTTCGGGAGTCACGTCGACTATGCCTGTAAGAGGGCCTCATCGGCTATTGCAGCACTATCTCGTATGATGTCCAATAGCTCAGCGGTTTATGGCAGCAAGCGAAGACTTCTTGCCAGCGTGGTTTCGTCCATACTTAGGTATGGTGGGCCAGTGTGGTCCAGAGCGCTAGGTACTAACAGTTACCGTGGTAAACTGGAAAGTACCTACAGGCTCATGTGCCTGAGGGTTGCGAGTGCGTATCGTACGGTGTCATACGATGCAATCTGTGTCTTGTCCGGCATGATGCCATCAAGGAGGACAGAGAGTGTTTCGACCAACGTGACACAAGGGGCATACGAGGTACAAGAAGGTCATTCTCGATGCTCCGCTGGCAGCGGGAATGGTCCAACTCCACAAAGGGCAGATGGACGCACCGACTCATACCGGAGATATCCGGCTGGGTCGGGAGACGACATGGTGAAGTGAACTTCCACCTGACACAAATCCTGTCAGGCCATGGTTGTTTCAGGCAATATCTGCACTGGTTCGGACACGCGGTGTCCCCCATGTGTCCCGAGTGCGTGGAGGAGGAGGAGACTGCTGAGCATGTCTTCTTCGTATGCCCCCGTTTCGCAAGAGCGAGGAGCAACATGATGGCTGTGAGCGGGCCTGGCACTACTCCGGACAATCTAGTCCGGAGGATTTGCGACGACCCGGACATCTGGAACGCGGTCTGTGCGGCCGCCTCTCAGATTGTTCTGGAGCTGCAACGTGTGTGGCGGGTCAACCACCAACACGCCAGTGGTAGCTAATTACCAGTCTCCAGGTAGTTAGCTAGGAGGTTATAAGAGTAAAGAGGGTGCATCACGCACAAAAGCCACTCCCCGACGTAATACTTAACCGTCGTTCCGGGAAGACCAGGGCTGGAGACTGGAGGGGTTTTAGTGGGTCGGGACAGGGATCAGTAGGTGTCTGGGCGAGTGTAACTACCCCAGCATCTCTCCCCTAGTCTCATCCCCACACCCTGAGTTCTCTTCTCAGGTGTCTGTTTGCAGATTTCCCCGCCACCTTTAAAAAAAAAAAAAAATATGACTCAAGCCGTTTAGAGGCACGTCCATTCGGACTTATCACACTCACGACACCTTCCGCGGGAACGGCCTTCGATCCGGCTCGAAGGACCAATGATTGAGCTCGTAATACTCTACCGGTACGAAGGATTTACTTCTCCGCGATCGCGGCTGGCAGAAGGGCCAGTGAGTTTACTTAATGGGAACTTAAGCAAATAAAACGATTACTTCAATATAAATTTATTGCGCTCGCCTTGGGTGATCAAACTTAACTCATAAATTATTTGCATGTTGGCTTAAATATATTTCTGATGACCAAGTTGTAAGTCACTTGCTGTGGACCTGCTCAACAATGAACGTTTGCCGTCGACGATTACTAGAAACTCATCTATTACCGAGTGCGTGGACCCAGCAGCATGTATACCCGCTCTAAAGGAATGGTCGATTTTCATTGAGATGCTGGTAGCGTACGCCTGCAACTTCCTATTCGTGGGATTCGGAATGGATTGTAATTTTACTAATCGGGAATCACTTTCCTTTTTCAACCGTTGCCAGACGGTTCCGCCAATGACATTGACATCTGCCCCCGAGTCGATTTGGAATTTGACCAACCAAAACATCCTCAATAGATAGCGTATTCAACTATCGGAAGGAGAAAAAAAATGAAAAGAACACAATACTTTGTAAGTTGAAAAAACGTATTTTGGCTTCGGTTGTTTAATTTTACCTCATCTGTTTACGATTCATTTTTAACGTCGTTTGAAATTTATTAATCTTGAGCGATATTAACACCACTTTGCCTACACGCTGCAGCAAAGTGACCTTGCATACTACATGAATTACATTTCTGGTTAGTTGCGGGGCACATTCTGTTCCAATGGGTTGCTCTGTTGCATCGAGAGCAGCGCTCACGGCGGCTTCTGAGCGGTAAGCGATTGTTGCGATGTTGTTTGTATCGATCTCCTGTGGATGAACCTTCTTTACTATCACGCTTGGTTGACGGTCTTACATTACCCAAGCGGTTTACCGAAAGATTATGCACTTCGAATTCCGTTGTAACGTTGCTTTCTTTCTGATGTGCTTCGTCTCTTGTTGCCACCTGGACGATGAGATTAGTTTCGTAGCCGAGGGTTCTAGTGGTCTTTGCGAGCTCATGGTTTCTCATACCTTTGAGCTCATGATTACCTCATACCAGTTGCACCCTGACGAAGCTTTCTTGGTCGCTGAACCCGCACAAGCGCACTTTCTCAACGAGTCTAGCATGAAAGCCTACAACAGATTTGTCAGCTGCCTGCTTCATAATCGAAAAAGCGTCATGCTGTGCCGCCGTATCCGTCATCGAATGCAGGTGATGTTCGATGTTTTTAATAAAGGTGGTGTAGCAATCATCGTTATTTAGGTTCGGACGTAGCTTAGCGGTCCGTACAATGCCGCGGAATTCGTCACCCATTGAGATGAAGAGAAGTTGCGTTCGTCGCTTTGGGCCAGATACGTTGGAAAAGTATGCACCAATTTCAAATTTTTCCCTGTACTTGGTCCACTCTTCCCACATTTTATTAGCCGGAACCCCTTTAGGAAAAGCCTTCATCTAGTCCCATCTCCCTTACTAACACGCAGAGAATCCTGAGTAAGAATCCCCAGGATACCTTTAACTCGATGACGGAATCGTGAAAGGAATCGCAAACACGCAGAGAATCCTGAGTAAGAATCCCCAGGATACCTTTAACTCGATGACGGAATCGTGAAAGGAATCGCAAACACGATCCGGAGGATCTTATTCAAGAATCCTAGAGCCATATACAGGGCATTCCTGAGGATTCTTATTTCAGGAATCCTCTTCCAGGACGCTCACGAATTCAATGTGAGGAATCCTAGAGAGTCTATGCGAATCGTATGTGTTCGTCCGGGCTGACACTCATGGCGTTTCTCTCTGATTGTGGAGATGAGAGGTCGCTGAAACAATTCCAACTCTCTTCGGCTTCGGCATGATCGGTTTCCATTCTGGGCTCTTGTGGTCCAAGTCGGCAACTTTTTGTTTAAGCACTATGTTTTAGCGATTTGGATCGATGGTCACTCGATAATGATCGTATTGATGTTCGAGTTTACCGCCATTCTCTGAGCTCTCGAATTCGTCGTCGAAAGATGCAGGCGCTCGAACAAATCTGCCAACTTCCTCGATGTCATCCAAATCGTGATCTGTACCTTCAGCATCACTTCCAGCATGTGGAATGCGAACGTATTTTCCTCCAACGGACATTTTTTGTTTGATTCAGGTTGTTGTAGACTGCGTAATAGCACCCAATGATTTCGACTCGACGGTTTAGTCTGAAAATATGAGTAAAAACACAAAAAAATTCCTTCGACTGATCTTCATGTCAGGCAGTTGGCTCGCAAGCGACGAACCAGTCGGAAGACTGAAATTCTCTATAATAAAGGAAAAAAAGTTGACTCGCACGTTTCTAATGTTTTCCCCCCGGCGGTTGTTTTCACTCGCCTATTATTCCTTACTTGTGCGGTTGTCTCGACTCGCCCTCCCTGATCTTTATCCTGGCGGTTGTCCCGACTCGCCCTCTTGATCTTTATCCTGGCGGTTGCCCCGACTTACCAGCCACTTTTCTTTCGGCGATTGTCCCGACGCGCCTGTTATTTTTTATTTGGGCGGTTGTACCGACGCGCCTGTTATTTTCTATCTGGGCGGTTGTCCCGACACGTCCATTTTCCTACGATTCACTTTCCGCTAGCAAAGTGGTCAGAACCCATATATTTTCCTCGAACCGAGTGATTCCACTTCTTGATTCAAATTTTGTGAGTGCGAATTGTCGACAATGTTGAAAGAGCTCCTGGCAGGATCGCCAATGTAAAATTCGCCGATCTAAGCGGAATCACTCGGAATGGGAAACATGGCCGCTCAATGAATCGCGCACTGAAAGCTCTTTTATGTTTCACTAGGCAATGGCTGCAGTTAGACAATCTCTGCCTGTTGCGGTTGAGGTAGGAGCTGAAGTTTGGCGCCAACGGAGTGTGATACTCTGCCAGCTTTGGTTAGGCCTTTTCAGCACTGCTGTCAACTGAGAGGGGTAGCTCTCAGGTAGAATATTATAATGTAATTTAGTATAGCGTGCATCCCACAGGACAGAAGGTGTGACTTAGACTTGGAAAAAACATCGTAGATCGAGTCCCGTCTGGATGAGGAATTTTTTTTTTTAATTTTAAGTCACACCTTCTCTGCCCATAATTCAAAAATTGGCTAATATGCCATTTTTACCAAAATCGAGAAAACAGTTCCTCGTGATGGTACACACCCTAAACAAGGTCCCTACGGAAGCCGGTTGTCAAAAAATGCATTTGGGAAGGCAGCAAACGTGAAACAATTTTGGCTAATATCCAAAATAATTGAGAATTTGGCTAATACCCAATATCCAATATCCAATATGAACCTGTGGTATGTTCACGAACCAGTGTATTATTACTGAACTGTGTTTCTTCTAACTTTCGAAAGTGTGTTGTAGCTTGGTAGTTACTGGCGACAGGTGAGCGATCGTAAGGCCCTTGCATCAAATTTGACTTTTTCACGAAGAATATTTGATGCTACAAGAATTTATTTGTTGTACTGCGAAACCCAATGATCAAAACGTGTGACTGTTTCCTTCTGTCATAAATCTTTACATTTAAAAAAAAATTTAAAAATTTAAAAATTTAAAACCATTTTCATTACCAACGAGTACGATATAATTCACATCGTATGGATATTAGCCAAATTGCACACCGTTTTGTCAACTGACCCTTCGTTTATATTTGAAAAAACGGCTACTGTGTTAAAAATACGTGGCGAAAGGAATTTTTCTACAGATTTCTCTGTTTCAACTCAACGGCAAGGTTCCAGCATATATGAAGGGTGATATACTCAATAAAAAAGTTGTCATGAACAGTCAAAATATGTTGTACCGATAAAAAACTTTCAAATGCGTTTTTCTCGATTTGATGCCTATGGCATATTAGCCAATTTTTGAATTATGGGCAGTTCTGTCCTTGTTCATTTTTCGCATTCTCGTGAAAATTACATACATTGCCTGCTAAACATGAAATGTAAGTCATAAGATAAAAAACCTAAATTAATCCACCTAGTGGTCAGACCTAGCCTTTCCCATTCAATCTTTTATTTGTAAAAATAGATTTACATGAACGCTTCAATCCAATAAATGTATATTCACTCTTTAGGTTCTAAAATATTGATGTTGCAATCTATAATATAAAAATGCAGTCCGGTCTGTCCGTCTGTCTGATCCATATAGGCTCGAAACTACCGAAACGATCGACGTCAAAATTTGTGTGTAGGGGGTTTTGGTGCCGATAAAGGTTCCTATGATAGTTTGAGACCCCTCCCTCTTCTGGAAGGGAGGGGTCCCATACAAATGAAACATAAACTTCTGCATAACTCAAGAACAAACCAAGCAAATGAAACCGAATTTGGCATGTGGATGTTTTAAGAGGTAACAAATATGTCCATAATAGTTGAACGCCCCTCCCTTTTCTGGAAAGGAGGGGTTCCATACAAATGAAACACAAATTTCTGTACATCTCGAGAGCTAATCAACTAAATAGAACAAAATTTGACAGGTAAATGTTTTAAGTGGTAAAAAACATGTTCATAATGTTTTGACACCCCTCCTTCTTTTGGAAGGGAGGGATGCCATACAAATTAAACACAAAATTCTGCACATCTCGAGAATTAACTTAGTAAAGGGAACCAAATTTAGCATGTGAATGTTTTTCGAGGTAACAAATATGTTCCATAATCGACCTCAGGCAACATCTTGGATTGTAAGATGGCAACTTCCGGTTTATGGAAAAGAGCCAAAAATGGCCGATTTCCACCCAATATAACAATTTCCGGATCAATAATGATAAACAGGAGCTAAAATCGACCACAGATACCATTTTGAATTCTAAGATGACGACTTCCATTATTGGGTGTTATTCGATCTCTTTCGGCTGTTTCCCAGGAACATGTGCTTCCAAAAGAGGGCGGGGCGTCGAACCATTATGGACATATTTGTTACCTCTAAAAACATTCAAGCAGAATGACGCTCAGAGGCCAGAAATGTTGAGGCCACATATATCGATCAGAGCAGGTATAGTTTTAAGTAGTCTTTGAATTTTTTCTCTTTTCATAAATTTTGAGCCACATATCAAATTGTTATGAAGTTTGTTATTTGTCATGTCAAGTCATGTAATCTTTGAGATAATAGACTTTCGTTGTTTTATTAACAATTTAATACATAACGGCTGCTTAAGTTCGATTATAATCAAACGAAATGGGAACGTATAGGGCAGCCAAACTTTGAAACCACGTGTTCAATCATAACTTATCAGTTAACTCTTTAGTAGCCCGCTTATCTGATAATAATATTGATCAAATCGGTTGTGTAGTTTCTGAGATAATGAAGTTTCGTAATTTTCACATTTCGGTACATTACAGACGAAGTTACAGTTCGATTACAGTAAAATTCAGTAGGGTGTTATGCTAGACTTATTAGTTGACACTAATTTTGTGGAAATCGGGTCAGCTCGGAAAGGGTCTCTGAGAAAAGTGAGTGAGTCCAAGTAGTCTTCGGAATATGTTCCTTTTCATAGCTGGATTTCACCTTTTTCAACATAACAGGCAATGTATTTGTCCGGTTGCAAAACGAATCAATAGGGTCTTATGGGGCAACCAGCCCTTCCATTTCACACTGATTTTATGAAAATCGGTTCAGCCATCTCTGAGAAACATGAGTGAGATTAAACAGTCTTCAGAACACGTTTCTTTTCATAACTATTGAACCACAACTTTAATCTTCATAAAATTCAAAAGTTACGGGTTTTTTTAGGTAGCCCGTTCTTTTGAAATCAATTTTGTTCAAATCAGTTGCTTAGTTTTGGAGATAATGATGTTTCATGATTTTTACATTTTGATACATAACTTCTAAACTAAAAATTCGATTACAATAAAATTGAATAGGGTCTTATGGGACAACAAGACCTTTCATTTGCAATTGATTTCATGTTAATCGGTCCAGCCATCTCTGAGAAAAGTGAGTGAAAATGAATATCTGCACATACACACACACACACACTTACATACACACACAAATACAGAAAATGCTCAGCTCGTCGAGCTGAGTCGAGTGATATATGCCATTCGGCCCTTTGGAGCACTTTTATACTTTCTGTTTTGCAAGTGAATGCTTTACCTTTCTAGGAGAAAGGTAAAAAGTAATTGCAGCACGAACAAATCGTTTTAGAAATATAAGCAGATAGTACGTGAGTACTTGCTTACTAACAACTATCCGATTTCACTGATAAACCGACTAATTAATTTGTTCATCAACCAAAACACTCAGAACGACGCTGAAGAGGTGAAATCGGTTACAAATATGAAGTCGTAAACACGTTTGTTTGCTTAACAACCGCCTTTACAACGACGCTACAAAAGTTTGAATTTGTTGGCTACTGTTTTCCTATATTTCTCTTTGAAGTTTGAATTTAGTGAAATTTTTCGCAGAGCACCTTTATATTAAATATTATTCGAAATAAAGGTAGTTAGATAGGATGTCGAACGTCATCGGCAGTTGTTTTCTGCGGCCAGTTTTTGCATTAGACTGCTGCAGAAAATCTGTCGAAGTTAAATCATTGCCGAAGACGTTCGATATCCTGAATGAAGTTCGGATTATCGAGCTGATGATGAAAATGGTCACCTTTTTTGTTTGATTGGAAATGAGAACTGGTACATTAGAAGCAGCAAAAATTCCTTTTGAGGTTCTAATGAAGTGTAGAAGTTCGCTAAGTCGTAACCGCAATACTCTATTATTCTCTCGTCTATCATCTAGCGGACCAATGCTCTTAGTACCGTTTAACGATATGCGCAGCATATTCAGAAGTTATTACAAAATTTCTTCAACGTAATCGTGCGAAGGTGCCCAATAGTGTGTTCAATATTGAAATTATATACTGCAAATACTGCAAAATATTTTCATTCATTATAGGATATGTACATATAACATTTATATATATATATATATATATATATATATATATATATATATATATATATATATATATATATATATATATATATATATATATATATATATATATATATATATATATATATTTATATATATATATATATATATATATATATATATATATATATATATATATATATATATATATATATATATATATATATATATATATATATATATATATATATATATATATATATATATATATATATATATATATATATATATATATATATATATATGTGTGTGTGTGTGTGTGTGTGTGTGTGTGTGTGTGCGTGTGTGTGTGTGTAGTATGTGTTATATAGGTTTTTCGATCTTCCCACGTGCTGAGCAACAACTTTAAGTCCTGTTCTAATCATGACTAGAATTACTCAATTGCAATAATTAATGTTTACAGATAGCTCATGGGTGCGTTTTAATTATATTCGATTCCGAAATGTATTTATTTTGCTAGTACATGCGTACAAATCTCAGTTCATTTTTTGCTCATGCCGCTCTCCTAACATTTAAGTTTATGCTCACTGTGTATCTATCGGACAAAATAATATTTACTCTCGTTTTCTCCACGGAGGAATGTGATATATCTTTGGATAAAAGAATAATATTTTCTCTTTGTGTTTTCAGCCAGGAAAACTCGGAGTTTCTACAACTATATCAAAATCAGCTACACCAGTCTTCAGTGAACGTTGGATATGGTAACATAGTTTTTGCTAGTAACCCTAGCGGTCAGCACGATATAGCCAAAGTTAGCTCAGCAACAACAACACTAGCAGGTATGTATAGTTTTTAATGCCTAAGAGTACATGTGCTTTTTACATCATTCTATTCAATCGTTTACTCAGACGTTGGTGATTACTTATTCGTGCGATTTATTTACTCAATTGAAATTAGTTTGTGCTCGAAATATTTTCTACAGATTGGAAATGAAATGAAAAACCAAGATAAATAAACGATTGAATGAGATTATCATTTACGCATATCGTACTACATTGACAGAGATGCGCATACCAAGGTTTACCTTCTTAACCACATTTGAATGAATTCGGTAGACAACGGTATTGATAGGAGCCCTATTTCTACATTTTCGGTAGTTAAATCGCAATTTAAATTTCATTATTTTTGTGTCTGCTAGTACAAACAGATTTTTTCTGAAACATTCGTTGAAATATTATCTACTTAAGTTGGCTTAGCGTCTTTTGTTTTATGTATAATTTATGAATTAATCATGTATTTGATTGTATAAGTCCCCTTATTTGTAGGATGTGTCATAATAGTTAAATGAGAAAAACAAAGACGCAGGCAAATGTATTATATGTACCATTTATTTCTTTATTTTTTTACTTCTTAGCTTACAACAATGTTTTGTTAACATCGCGTATATGATCCAAATGAATTGTTATTTGAGTAACTACTCAGCATCTTTCTTTAGAATTTCATTGTCATTGTAGTCCTGTAATTAAACTTACAGATAAAAATGATAGCTGAAAAAAAACGAAACAATTAGTAGTTTAGTTTAAACAGTTTGCTGATCATTGGAAAAATATTCAACGAATTGTTTTTTTTTTTTTAGATGAACCGGCACCAAGATCAAACGAACCAAATAGCAATTACAATAATTTAGACAAAGCGTCTTCAGTTCCAGACGAGAATAATTTAAATTTTAATCTCGTGAAAAATAGTGCAAAATCACTATCAACCAACAACTGCAGTGGTGTTCAAAAATATGTTGTCGCAAGTGGAACAAGTAGTAGTAGCGCCGGCAATGGAGGAAGTGATTATCACTTGAAGTATTATAAGAGTGATAATAGCAACAATTTAAATACTGCTGTAACAAATAATGTAAAAGAAACCCAGTATTTGTTAAGTGAATCTAATGAAAATTCAAACAACGGCTTAAGAAACTCACCTCTTCTCCATGGATGCAAGAACGTGCAACAAGCACATTCGGTAACCAATGCCAACAAGCCTTCTTTGAATAAAAACGCATTGTTAAGCTCGTGCCAGGGATCATTCCATTCTCTACAGAGTGGACTAGGTTTAGAAAATACTACATCTGTACTACAATATGGTAGTAGCATATCATCAACAAATTCTTCAAACGCAACGGCGGTAACTAGTTCACAGCAGCAATCAAGCAATTTACCACATTTTCATCAACATCAACGTTCACAGCATCATCAAGGATATTCAATAACTCCAGCTGAATCTCTGAATGGTAGTGGCACATTAGTTTTTAGTAGATCAAGAATAAACAGCAACAGTGATTCATATAACAGTAAGAATAACAACTTAAACAAAAATAATTACGAAAAGAAATGCTCGAGTTCTGGTGCTAATATAAATACACATAGTAATAACCGTAACAAAAGCAATAATAATAGTAACGCAATAAACATTAGTAGTAGTAGTAGCAGTAATCATCAAAGTGATACCAATCAATTGAAGAGTATTATAGAACTGAACACACATGTTAGTGAATTGAACAGTAAAAATATTGAGTTTAACAGACAACTAAGTGCGCCTACGGAAAACAACAATAATCAAAATAATCCTAATTGCTATAGTAACAGTGTTTACAATTTGTACTCGAATCACATTTTAAGTCAGTATTACACTGGTTCTCCGAACACAAATAGTTTAAACAGGACAAAGAAAAAAAGGAGCTTCAAACTAAATGGAAGGTATGTGCATCGTCATATCTTCATGATTATATATTAAATGTTTTTAATATTCTTTATGCTTTATTTTCAAACGCACTTTTCATCAAGAAACGATATCTTGATTAACGACATCAACTTTTTGACTTCATGATAATTCATAATTGGGTATTGTATACTGGCCACCCCTGTAGTTGAGGTACTCGACGGTAGATCTCAAGAAACTGAATCTTCTGGTTTTTAAGGCGCGCTTAGTGTACAGAGAAGATTTGATTCATTATATTTGAATTTTATCAGAGAAAACATAATTTTTAGAAAATAAGGAAACCTTGACATTATAGAAATAGCAAAAGCTAGTCAAAAAAGAAAATCAATTAGTTTAGACCTGACTTCACGAGATACAGGACATAATTATACCATAGGCACATATGCATGTTTCGATTAAAATATCCGTTCTCACATATATCATACAAACACGCATTTGATGCGCAAAAATAGAATATGTATACTATTTCAAAGGCGATATACAGGGGATAGTCACAATAAGTAGGATAGGCCAAATTTTGAACAACTTTGAAATGCTGTAGCTCTGCCAAAAATTGTTCGATTTTATTAATTAAAACACTATTCAACTGGGAAACTTTCAAGGTTTCATTTTCGGACCATAAATATGGCTCAGGTAACCGGCTGCAGGAAATATTCTTGAGTTCTGTTAGGCATGTCGAACTCGCTAATATTCCAATGGATTTGGTAATGGGTTACCTAATAAAAATGATTATGTGCATCATTAGCAAAGATGACAAAACAATTTCTGAAACGAATAGTTTATTAAGATCAGGAATCGGCCAAAACTTTTTCGAAAAATGGCCATTTTTCATCAGGAAGTCCCCAGAAGAACCTGTAATAGGGGACATTTACATTTTGGCATCAAAATATAGTGTATGCAGGGTTGATATTTGTTGACAGTCTTGAGTGAAAGTGAAAAAGGCATCCAGAAACGTTATTTTTTTACAATCTTTTCAGAGTTCTCCCTTCCCGCTTTTTGCATGGAAGTGAACTGTCAAAACACCTCATTATATTTCATGCGATGAAAGCAAGACAACAAAATCAGTTTATCAGTTAACGAAGATTGCCAAGGCATCGGTCAGTGTCAATGAAAAAGTGTTTCGGTGAGGTTTATTTTGGTTGAGTAGACTGTTTGTTTTTCTTTTTCGCTTTGAAGTGAAGATCGTTTGGTTGGATTTGTCGTCAAATTTTATTCCGTGACCATGAACGATGCGCGCGATCTATTTCATCTGAGTATAACAGCACGTTACTAGGACGAAAATCTAGTGTATCTGAAAGAGTGCTGCGATCATTGGAAGTGAAAATTGAAAATGATTGGCTGTAATTTTCGAAGAATTTTGCTGGGGAAAATGACTTTTATCAGCACTGAGTGTATGACACCCCTATCTTCAGGATTTTCATTCAGGAATCTTTCAGAAGACATATTCATGAATACAGGCTGCATTGGCCACCCCTTGAACAATGTCAATGCAGCCTATAAAGATTCCTGATGAAAACTCTGGAAGATAAAGTCGTCGAACGCTATATTTCGATGCAGAAATGTAAATGTCCCCTATTACGGGTTCCTTTGAGGACTACCGGATGAAAAGTAGCTATTTCTCAAAGAGTTTTTGGCCGATTCCTGGTCTTGATGAACCATTCGCTTCAGAAATTGTTTTGTCATCTATGCCAATGATGCAAATAAGCGTTTTTTTCAGGTAACCCATAACCGAATCCATTCAAAAATTGGCAGGTTTGACATACTTACCGAAACTCAGGACGATTTCCTACATCCGGTAACCTAGGCCCTTTTCTGTGGTCAGAAAATGAAACTTCAAAAGTTTTCCAGTTGAATGGTGTTCGAATTATTAAAATCAAACAATTTTTGGAAAAGCTACAGCATTACGAATTGACCGAAATTTGGCCTATCCTACTTATTTTGACTATCCACTGTACGTACGTACTGTGGAATAGAGGTGGGAAAATGGTTCACTACACCGAGCGGCAGTGTTGCAAAGCTCACACGCTCCAGCTACTTGGCGGGCCATCCTGAGTGCATATTATCAGCACACACAGTGAAGTTTACTCAAAGCAACCCATGCACACGCTGGATTTCTATTTCATTTGCTCCGCGCACACGTGGAGCATCATAGCAGCCACTCCGCCCGCCTCGCACTCCGACGTAAGCTGCAGGCATATACATCGCTTCGGAGCGCTCCGCGGAGCGTCACTCAGCTTGTGTTTGCTGCGATTGGTTTTTCTTTTCGCGAATGAAATTGCAATCGAAACTTGAGGGATAGGACTTAATCGTAATGTTCCTTATCATTTAATACATTAATGACATTGAAATCAAGGATTGCTGCCACTTTTAAAAGTCTGTTATGTAATCTCTGCGCACTTCCCGCGGCGAAAAATAAGTATCTACCTCGATAAACGAAATTCAAACTTTGACCAACTACAAACCTTATTTGCACAAGCTGTATAGCGTGTTTAACAGTTTTTATTTCAAAATTTGAAGTACAAATGGTAAACTCTGATCAAAGTTTAAATGTCAGGTGATGTCAGTACGGAATGGCATCACAAGTTAATCGTTGAGAACAAAAAACCATGGATGGAATTGTTTTTACGTTATATAACTTGAAAAAAAGACAAAATGGGACTAAATATGCGAGTACATTTCAAAAGTACTCGCATATTTTGTCCCATCGCATACAAATTCAACCAGCGACCGGCAGTATCATTGGCAACGTAGATTGTACTACAGAAAAACAACATTAGTTTAGTTGATGAAATGACATACTTCTATATGCCTAAAATAATCCGATATACACTAACCTGGAGCAAAATTATATGTTTGCAGTTTGTACCACTATGCAGTGGGACTGTAATGTGGGTACTTTCAATATGGGACAAAAACAACTTGGTATTTTTTCCATGTTTTTCCATACAAAAGTATCAATTTTAATTTTTTTTCCAGAAAATATGATAACAATTAAGTCGATTCCCGATGATAACTCAAAAGTGACCAAAATCAGTATGGGACAGTTATGCGGGTACCGGCAGATAATCAATCGCGTAATTTAAATAGCACATGTTATACACCTACAACATTTTGTGTATAATTCAGAGGTTGATTGTTCGGTTGTTTGTTCTTTTATTTCTTTATTCAGTGCGTCTTGAACTGTCCTATAGATCAGACGTGTTTCCGGTTGCTTGTGGACTGGTCTTTGACTGCCAATAGCTTCAAAATTTGTGTTTTGTCAGTGTGTCTTGTAAAGACTACACAACAATATCACACACTTAGCCTTGGGGCTAATAGCGGTCTCGATCAACTAGATTAGTTGAGAGAATTCGTTATCGAATTTTTTTTTTGGCAAATTTTGCATGTGTAGGATAAGTATAACGATACACCGTGTCCCAGTGCTGAGTCGAGAAAATTTCCAGCTCGAAAAGATCCTCGACTCGATCGGGAATCAAACCCGATATCACAACCGTGTGGGAGAGCTAGCCGACCAACATCGCTAACCACTGAGCCACGGGGACCACAAAAGACACCCTGTAACTTATTTCGCCTTTGTCAAGACTACCTACTTTTTAGTCTAACATTTGTTTTAAATTTTTTCGTATCCTGAAAAGACAGGGCGAAAAAAGAAACCACGCATCACTACGAGGAGAAAAAGAGAGCATTCGCTCTCGGACGATTCGAGTGTCTGCAATGAAAATCCTTTTGATATTTAACTTGAAAAAAAAAAGACAAAATGGGACTAATTATGCCGGTACATTTCAAAAGTACTTGCATATTTTGTCCCATCGCATACAAATTCAACCAGCGACTGGCAGTATCATTGGCAACGTAGATTGTACTACAGAAAAACAACATTAGTTTAGTTAATTAAATGACATACTTCTATATGCCTAAAATAATCCGATATACACTAATCTGGAGCAGAATTAAATGTTTGCAGTTTGTACCACTATGCAGTGGGACTGTAATGTGGGTTCTTTCAATATGGGACAAAAACAACTTGGTATTTTTTCCATGTTTTTCCATACAAAAGTATCAATTTTAATTTTTTTCCAGAAAATATGATAACAATTAAGTCGATTCCCGATGATAACTCAAAAGTGACCAAAATCAGTATGGGACAGTTATGCGGGTACCGGCAGATAATCAATCGCGTAATTTAAATAGCACATGTTATACATCTACAACACTTTGTGTATAATTCAGAGGTTGATTGTTCGGTTGTTTGTTCTTTTATTTCTTTATTCAGTGCGTCTTGAACTGTCCTATAATTCAGACGTGTTTCCGGTTGCTTGTGGACTGGTCTTTGACTGCCAATAGCTTCAAAATTTGTGTTTTGTCAGTGTGTCTTGTAAAGACTACACAACAATATCACACACTTAGCCTTGGGGCTAATAGCGGTCTCGATCAACTAGATTAGTTGAGATAATTCGTTATCGAAATTTTTTCTGGCAAATTTTGCATGTGTAGGATAAGTACAACAATACACCGTGTCCCAGTGCTGAGTCGAGAAAATTTCCAGCTCGAAAAGATCCTCGACTCGATCGGGAATCAAACCCGATATCACAACCGTGTGGGAGAGCTAGCCGACCAACATCGCTAACCACTGAGCCACGGGGACCACAAAAGACACCCTGTAACTTATTTCGCCTTTGTCAAGACTACCTACTTTTTAGTTTAACAATTGTTTTAACTTTTTTCGTATCCTGAAAAGACAGGGCGAAAAAAGAAACCACGCATCACTACGAGGAGAAAGAGAGAGATTTCGCTCTCGGACAATTCGAGTGTCTGCAATGAAAATCCTTTTGATATTTTGCCTGAGCAAGAAGCTGGTGAAATGGAAGTTATTAGTAATGAAACTATACAAAATGTAAATTCTTTTAAAAAGGAGAAACTTACAGTTCCCAAGAGCGCCAAGCCGTTCCAGGTCGTATTGAAAGGTCTCACCAACGATCAAACCGTTGATGAGATCAAACTTGCGTTAACAGAATTACTTGGCATAGCCCCTGCCCAAGTAATTCTTATGAAACAAAAATCACGAGGCGAAAACAGTCAGAGAGCTGGAATTTCCCTCGTTAATTATTTAATTCATTTTAACCGCAGTGAGGTTAACAACTTAAATTTTTTTGAAAAAGCACATGCTTTATATAATGTGCCTGTAAATTGGGAAATTTATAGGAAGTTTGGCGGAGGTGAAAAGCATATCACCCAATGCCGTATTTGCCAACGTTATGGCCATGGTTCAAAATTCTGTAACATGGAACAAAAGTGCCTCATTTGTGGAGACTCTTCTCACAAAAAGGACGCATGTCCTGTGACAGAGAGTAAAAATTTTCGCTTTGCGAATTGCAACGGCAACCAT